>NC_133617.1:240151358-240484691 GCF_048593235.1 Sminthopsis crassicaudata | reverse complement strand
GTACTACTGTCATGTTCATTTTACAGATAAGGAAACTGAGGCATAGAAAGGTAAAATATTTTAATATTTAAGACAAATTATTTTATGTCCATAATTACAAATGGATATTGCACTCAACTTGGAGCCAATAATATTTTTTGTCCAAATCCTTTCTAAGTTACTTATGGAGATATTCTGGGAAGATTCCAGGCTTTCCAGATTTTTTCCACACAGAAAAAAAAAAGCATTTCAAGTTGAATATAGAGCACCAAAAATGAAGAGTTGGGGGCAAAGCAGTGGTTCTCTTGGGACAAGTGGAGAAAAAAACACCACCAGACTAGTTCCACTGAAAAAACAAACAAGCTTTAGGAGCAGGAATTTGACCCTCACAGTGTAGGTGTCGTCAGACATCTGAGCAAGGAAAGATGTAGTCCCCGGTTTCAATTGAAGGAGAGAAGGAACCAGTACATGCCCAAGAAGTGCAGAAGCAGTGGGTCACAGATGCTGCTAGTTGAGTTCTTTTTTCTGGACTAGAGGGGAGAACTGAAGCAGCCCCTGGAGAATCTGCAGGAACCAAAAATATTTTCATCATAGTGGGGGAGGAGTACCAAGGTTGGGCCCTAGACAAAGCTTTTTAAATGACATTTAAGGAGAACTTAAGGCCCCCACACTCTAGTTTTAAAGGTGATTATAATAGCAAGATGCTAAATATAAAAATGAGTAAGCAATGGAGAAAGAACCCAATCATAGACAGCTGTGAAGGAGATATGGACTTAAATTCATTTTCACAGCATACTGGAGCAAAAAAACCCAAAAAATCAAACCAACCAACCAACCAACAAACAAACAAAAAATCCTCTCCTTCCTTAAATAGTACAATCAAATATCACATGCCTCAAAAGAGTTCTTGTGAGAACTTAAAAAAAATCTATTTATTTTTTCAAATTACATACAAAGATAATTTTCAACCTTCACCTTTGTAAAACTTTGTATTCCAAATTTTTCTTTCTCCATCCTTTAAATTATATCTATATATTATATAGAAATCTAATTTCTATTTCTATTGATTACTTCCATGATTCATTCCTTGATTTATTCATTTTTTTGGAATACTAAATCCTAGAAATTCTATTAGATTTCCAAATAATTTTAATTTGATTTTCAAAAATCCTTCATTAAATATGATTTATATTGCATTATGATTTTAATGGGGTTTGCCTTTGTGATGATTTTATGCTTTAGTACATAATCAATTTTTGTTAAATCACCATGCAAAGCTGACAAGTAAGTATGTTCCTTTATATTGCCATTCCGAATTCTCCAAAAGTCCAGTGTATCTAATTTTTCTAAAATTTTATTAATTTTCTTATCTTCTTTCTGGTTGATTTTATGGCTATATTTGTTTAGGTTTGAGATAATGAATCAAGTCGCCATGTATCTAGTATTGTTTTATTGTATATATCTCTCCTATAAGTATAATGGATATTATACCATTTGGTGCATACTTATTTAGTATTAATATTAATTTATCATCTATTGTACCTTTTAGCAAAATATAGTTTCTCTAATTATTTCTTTTATAAAATTCATTTTTGACTTTACTTTGTCTGAGGTCATTATCTCTACCCTTGCCTCTTTTTTTTTTTTTTAATTTCAGCTGAAGCATAATAGATTTTCCTCCAGTTCCCCTTTTAATTCTGAATATCTTTTTGTTTCATATCTCTTGTAAATAACATGTTATTGGGATTTGATTTCTAATCCATTTTTGCTATTCTTTTCCCTTTGATGAATGAATTTCATTCACATTCACAGCTTTTTTGCCCTGTCCCCTCATCAAAATCTACTTCGCTTTAAATGACTGGAAGTTCTCTTTGCTGTCCTAGCACTTCTATCTGGAATTGAATAATGGACAATGAAGTTGCCAAATGGACCTGATCCCAAACTCAATGCTACTAGGGGATCTTCTCCCAGGATCCTCTGGGATCTCTTCTTGATCACATGTTCAGTCCCCTTATCATCTCTTGGCACTGTCCACTCCAAGTGCTGTCACCATTATTGCTGCAGCCTCCAAGGATCACAAGCCATGTTACTTCTAGTGTGATGTGCTTCTGGCTAACCCTAGCCATTTATTTGTAAGTCTTTCTTTCTATCTCCCTAAGCTGCTCTGGGTTGAAAAATAAATGATTAACTCTGAGATTTTCTTGGATTTTTAGTTCTGAGTTTAGTTAGTCACATTTTTTTTTAAAAAGTTGTTATAGTAGGGTATTCTAAGACAGCTTGGCAAGAATAATGATCTTACTCTGCCATCATTCTACTGACTATAAGCTTTTGAATGGAAGAGTTCTTTTCATCTTGTTCCTCTCCACAAACATTATTTTATCTGTATTCTCATACTTATTTATCATATACCACAGATTCTTGCACATAATAGGTATTTTTGAAATAATATTCCACTTAAATGAAGAGGTACCACTTTTCTCATCTACAAAATGGAGGGTTAGACAAAAGTAATCTTCAAAGTTACTTCCACTAATATTCTAGGATTTATAATCGTTTGTGGGATAAAATCCCAGAGAACACCAATGTATATGATTTTCTAGATGTATTCCTGATATTCAGAATCTAAAGCACTTACACCATGTAATCTTGCATTACTGTGCTTTTCATTCTCACAATGTGTCACAAGATACTTTATTATAACAACTAGTGACTTCTATGAAACAAACTCCTTCCTTCAATCTCACTGATAATTTGGCTTTGTGATTTATTTTGAGATTAAATGCCAAATATATTCATATAAGTAAAGATAACGCTTTCATTTAAACTAAAGGAATCTTTTGGGTGCTCAACTTCTAGTGTATTGACATGATTCCCATTATTTACAAGCATAAACAAAGTGAGGGATTTTTGACCCTTACTTTTCTTTCAATAAGATAGTTCAGACAGTTCATGTTGTGTTTTTTTTTTTAATGTATTAGCTTGTTTTTCACTGTGAACTGCAGGTCATGTCTGTCTCAGGAAAATAATTTGTAAACTCTTTCCAATTTGTACACAGTCACATGCACACATTACCACACGACATGATGTACCAAGTCCATCTGCTGAAAGTCCAGACATTGCTATCAATCACACAGCAGATGCTCCATTAGAATATTTGGCTTTCTTCCCTGGTTGTCTGTAGGGGGAAAATGGCCATTCCAGGGTTAGCCAGGCATCTCCTTGATCTTCCCATGGACTTGCCCTGACAGCCCTGAGTATGTCACAGGATGGAATTATCCGTCTATATAATATGGTGATCACATTCTCACACTGGAACTATTCAGTTACATCCCCATTCTCCACTCCACAGATTCATCATGATCATGCCAGGAGTTGTAAACTAGAGAGTCATTTAGAAAGTAATTCCAGGATACATTGTCCCTCAGTTTACTCTCTTCTTTAGAATATATTTGGGGGGTACTTTGGAGGATAGGATATATATTTCCAGTAGTTATAATAGTAGATTTGTTCTGAGACCAGAGTTTTAGTCCATCCTCATAAGGACAGATGCTTTGTGAACTTTTTAATGATTCTTTTAAGTCATTTCTGAAATTATTTCTGAAATTAACTGAGTCCCTACTCTTAGTTAAATGAAATCACCAGTAGCATCTCTTCATGGGACCTGACCGAGTCTAGGTAGTATCAGTGTTTTCTAGGATGTCTCAAATGTCATCTGAACTTCTGTAGGGAGGTCTTGATTCCTCAGTAGGTAAAATCGTTTTCAAGAGATTAAGTGTTAAAGATTTCCTGTATTCTGATAATTTTTTAAGTAAGCCATGCTACTTCCAAGAGTTCTCAGTGCCATCCTATACTTTTAGGACCTGAACTAGAATGTCTTTCATCTAAGAAAAAGGAGCAGTCTGGAGGCTGATGGAGACTGTAGAAAATATGCCTGGGACTCAGGGCAAAAGCTCACTACTTTAGACTACATGATAGTTTCCAATCCAAGCAACTTCACTGAAAGGCAAAGTGGTACAGTAGAAAGACACTATCAGATCCTAAACATGAATCTTGTCTTTACCCTTTCCAGTTGTGTGAGTTTGGAAAAGTTATAATTTCTATAGTCTCAGTTTCCTTATCTCTAAAATGAGATGATTTAGATGACTTTTAGAGGTTCCAATTCTGTATACTATGAACAATCCAGTCCAGTTCAATCTAATTCAACATTTATTAGATGCTTACATGTGAGATACATGATAGCCAATGTCCGTACAAAAAAAAAAAAAAAAAAGAATATTCTTCCCACAAGGAGTTAGCATTTTACAAAGAGAAGAGAATTATAAATGTAGATAAATAAATGTATATATTACTATCTACAAAGGTTACAGCAAAAATAACTCAGGCAATCAAAAAAAAAGCTTCTCATAGGTTATTGTAATTTTTTGTCTATTTTTAAAAATGACTATGATACCATGGAGGTGATTCCATGATATGCAAGTTAATTGGATTTTAGTAAGAGAGGATTGTACAGAGTTACCAGGCTCACTTTCTTCTCCAGCACCATCTGAGTCCAATGACGCGAGGTAGAACAGAATGACTGGAGATGGCCGTGTATGCAGGGGGAGACCTTGGCCTTTTTTAAGCTAAGGTCTTTAACAAGTCTCAGTTTGACTTAGGTAACAACCCATTCAGTAATTAAGGCTAGGTAAGAAAGAAAATCAATAGAAGGTAATCCCTGAGATGAATATTGAGACCACTGAGGGGTTTTAAGAGTGGAGGTTAAGAAAAAAAAAAAAAATTGTTCCAGGCATTGGAGCCTATCTATGCAAAGCTGGAGAGGTGGGGGATAGGATTCCATGTCCAGGAAGCAGCAAATAGGGCTTTTAGTTGGAACCTAAAGGCCTGAAAAATAGCAATATGAATATGTGGAGAGGTAGGTTGGAGTCTATTCATCCATTAGCCTACCTAATATATAAGGTGGTAAGGACCAAGGTGAGGAATTGTATTTTATTCCTGAGGCAAGAAAAACATTGAAAGTTCTTGAGCAGAGGAATAATATCATCAGATTTACACTTTGGGAGACTAGTTTTGGCAGCTATGTGGTTGATAAATTTGAGAAAGCAAAGTCAGGAAACTAAAGTTCAATTGGAAAATTTTTGCAGTAATCCAGGTAAGGAATGAGCAGAACCTCAAATAGAATAATAATTATAGCTAATATTTATAAGGTGCTTTAAAGTTTGCAAATTACTATACATATTTTATCTTATTTTATCTTCACAACAACCTATGAGGCAGATGCTATTATTATCCCCATTTTATAGATGGGGATTCAGATTCATAAAAGTTAATAGACAAACCAATAGTCATAAAGGTTGTGCTGAGGCAAGATTCAAATTCAAGTCTTTCCATCTTCAAGTATATCACTTCCTACACTGAGCCACTTATCTACCAATGATGTCTGAGTGAGTAGAGAGAAGAATACAGGAATTAAAACTGTGAAGATAGAATCTCAAAGACTTGATAGTTAATTGTGCACAATCAGAGCGAGGAAGAAAAGAATTGAGAATGACTCTAAGGATTGAAATATGAGTAATTAGGAGGAGAGTCCTGCCCCTACCAGTAACTTTTCCTCAGGGAGACACCACACCTGAAGTGCCAATTAGACACTCTCTAAATTTTGTTTCACCCCAGGCTAGTTATATCTCTGACTTATCTTTTTTGAATACTAATTTTAAAAAAATTAATCATGTTCTTATGTGTCATAAGAAAAAGTTTAGCCTATGATGCACCTTTTATAGTTAGGGGGAAAAATATCTTATCTCATTAAACATGTAAATTTGTCCCAGTTGAAAATGGTCTACAATATTGGATTTTTAACCAAGTTTCAAATTTATGTAAAGAATTTAATCCTAGTTTCTTGTGTTTTGTTCTCATGTTCCACACTTTATAGTTCTTAAATGTTTAAACTTATTTTCCAAAACTTAATAGGTTCAGTCTCTCTTTTTTTTTAATCCAAGAGAGAACCATTTCTGGGGGTCTATAGGTGTGTGTGTGTGTGTGTGTGTGTGTGTGTGTGTGTGTGTGTGGTGTGTGTGTGTGTGTGTGTGTGTGGTGTGTGTGTGTGTGTATGTGTGTGTGTTGTCTTTCTGTGTATGTGTATGTGTCTCCTTGCCAGAAGTGAAGAAAAACTAAAGGCATGTGTAATAAAACTGTACTTTTTATTCCCCAGATCTCCCTACTGAGGAAGTATTGAATCAGAGAAATCCACAAGGGATATTTTTTTTTCAAGAAAGGAGAGAAAATTTTCCCTTTGGGCTGTTTTCTTGAGAGTAGACTCAGGCGATTTAACCACAGGAGTATTATTATATAGTTAACTTAGACTTGTATCTGAGAAAAGAATTGAGCAGTTATTTTATATAGTATGGAGTTAGTAGAGAGATCTTAACTCCTGAAGGTTAGAACCCCTTTTTTTGTCTTTTTTGATTATGCCTCTTTTTAAAAAATATTTCCACTAAGGAAAATCAGTAACTTCTCTGCAGTTTATATAGTCTTAGTGATTTGTTTGAGGCACTGATAAATGATTTTCCTGTGGTCACCTTTGTCTGCTATGTCAGAGACAGGACTTATATGTGGCTTTCTGATTTGGAATTGAATTTTTCATCTACACATACTAAGTAATTTGAAACAAAGTGGGTACCAATCAGTTGGGGAATGGCTAAACAAAATTTAGTTTAGAAATATAATTTAACAGTTCTATATACTGTAAGAAAAGAATATGAGAAATTTTGAGCAACATGGGGAAGACATATACAAATGATGAGACATAATAAAAGAACATTAGCTTTGGAGTCACAATCACTTTATTCAAATTTTACATTTTGACCCTTCCTACTTAAGGGCCATTGGACATATTACTTTACTTGATGTTGGTTTCTTCATCTATAAAATAAGAAAGTTGTGCTACATAGCCTCTGATGTCTCTTCCAGTCCTAGAGTTATGATCTCATGGTCTTACTTTGTGTTTCAAACTCTAAATCCACATCTCAGAAGTTTAAGGTTTCTTCCATGACTAGAGGCTGAAAAGCTTTGTGCCCATTTTTGATGAGCAGTTTCCACAAAACTTGAATAGACAAGATTTTCCTTTTAATCTAATCCATTCTATACACTGCTTTACTTACCCACCACATGAATTAACTTCCATCTTTCAAGGTTCTCTTTTTGGTGTTATCCATAATTTTTAACCTATATTTATATTCATGATGCTTAGCACTATGATTGATATGTATTAAGCATTTATTCAATAAATGTTTTATTGATCAATCAGGAGGCATTCACCAGAGTTTTTTCTCTTTCTCAGAGTTCTACATAAGACTTCCTCCTGAATGTTAGATCAAATTGACAGAGCCTTCTAGACCCTATACTATAGTACAAGAATTGAGTAATTTTCAGGACCACTTTGACCTTAATTGGCAATCCAAGCTTCCAACTTTCAGTAGCATTAGACATCAAACCTTTGTTCTTTGAATTCTGACTTGACAGGTTCTTAACTAGTCTCAGTCACCATCAAAAGCAGCCTAAGTATAATTACCATCTCTTTCCAAGTACTCTTGTCCAATAAAATCTTTCTTGCAATTTGGTGGTGTTTCTGCTTTCTTCTGTACCAGGATGACACTATCCCCAACTCTTAACCCAGCATTACAACTGTTGATAGCAGAATTAGAAGTGTTGAAATAACACATTATTCTCCTTAAATAATGACCACAGCCAAAGGCATTGGACAACTGGTTGTAAAATGGGATGGTTGCTCTCTGTCAGAAAAGAGGAGAGTATTTTACTATAAAAGGAGACCAAAAACAAATGGTATGAAACTGGGGCTATCCTTGTGTCTGCCTAATGTGTTCAATGCTAGGATATAATGCTACTAGTTTAAGTATCTAAAATTTATTTTGGGATATGAAATATTCAATTTGCCTGCTTGCATTGGTGAAGAATCTACACAGAATTATAGAATATTAGAAACAGAAATAGCATTTAAGGGTCTTGTGTTAGAATGGCCATCCCTTATTTTTACATATGAAGCAACTGAGGCAAAGAAAGCAAGAGATTTTCTGGGAATCACATCACCTGTTAGAAGCTAGTCAGGAGTAATGATCTTTTAGCTACTTTTTCTTTACACTATACCACAATTTCTGTGCTGTATAGACAGTCTGAAAACTAGTTAAAGTGGCTTAGATGGGGAACAATCTCATTTTCTTATTTTCCTCTGAAGGCATAGTTTAGAAGAGGATCAAAGAAACAGTCAAAGCTTCTCTTCTGCCACCTACTTAAGATTCTGTTCATTGTTGCTTTGAAAACTGGATCTGATCAATGGCTTGTCTTAATTGATAGCACTTTAATTATTTAAAAGATCAGCTAATGGCGCAGGACTAGAAATGCTGAAGACTGGAAAAGCTAAATTCTGTTCTTAAAAAATAAAACAAAAAAGTCAGATTTTTATGGGCAGAATTATAAGAAAGTAGGCAAGGCTGGCTCTCATGCTTGGAAGAAAACCTGTCCTTGCATTCCTCCCCCTTTAAAAAGAGGGGCCCACATTTTCCAGTTGATAAATGGTCAAAGAATATAAACAATTTTCAAGTGAAGAAATTAAAACTATTTCTAGTCATATGAAAATGCTCTAAATCACTATTGATCAGAGAAGTGCAAATTAAGACAACTCTGAGGTACTACTAACATACTTCTCAGATTGACTAAGATGACAGGAAAAGATAATGATGAATGTTGGAGGGATTATGGGAAAACTGGGACACTAATACATTGTTGGTGGAACTGTAAAGTTATCCAACAATTCTGGAGAACATATTGGAACTATGCCCAGAGGACTATCAAACTATAAATACAACTTTGATCCAGCAGTGTCTTTGCTGAGTCTGTATTCCAAAAAGATCATAAAAAAGGAAAAAGAACCCACATGTACAAAAATATTTGTAACATCCCTTTTTGTAGTAACAAGGAACAGCCTATCAGTTGGGGGAATGAATGAATAAATTATTGCATATGAATGTTATGGAATGTTATTGTTCCATAAAAAATGATCAGCAGGATGATTTCAGAAAGGCCTGGAGAAGCTTATATGAACTGATGCTAAGTGAAGTGAGTAGCACCAAGAGAACATCATATACAATAACAAGATTATGTGAGGCTCAACTGTAATGGATTTGATTCCTTTCAACAATGAGGTGATTCAATGCAATTCCAATAGATGTGATGAAAAGGGCTATCTCCATTCAGAAAATGGACTGTGGGGACTGAACATGGGTCACAACATACATTTTCACCATTTTTGTTGTTGTTGACTTGCTTTTTTTTCTTTTTAATTTTTTTTTGCTTTAGATCTTATTTTTCTTGTGCAGCATGATGAATGTAGAAATACATATATAGAAGGATTGCACATGTTTAACACACATATATGTATGTATGTATGTATATATATATATATATATATATATATATATATATATATATATAATTATTATTATTATTACTTGCTATCTAAGGGACGTAGTAGTTGAAAAGGAGAGAGAAAAATCTGGAACACAAGACTTTGTAAGGATAAATGTTGAAAACTATCTTTGTTTATATTTTGAAAATAAAAAGCTATTATTTTTTAAAGTTGGATAAAATGAGATATAAGAAAAATAAGTCATTTATCCCTTGAAGTATTTAGTGGAAGATCTGAAGATAGTATTGTATTTTTATGTCTTATATTTCAACTTCATGCATAAATGGTCAATAAAGATTTACTGAATGGATGAATGAAAAAAAAATTAAAAGGGGTGCCCTTAGAAAGGCAGCATGGAGAAATGACTAGGGAGCCTGTCTACAAATCAGAAAGATCATGTTTCTCAGGATTTTCAAGTTAAAATTATAAGAGATAAGCAAAGGGAGCAAGTATTTCCTAAATTCTTATGTGTTGAGGACTTCACTAGGTACTTTATAAATATCTTATTTCTTGACTAGTTTGCTAATTTATTTGGACTGCCTTCTTTCCTCTCCCAATCTGTTATATTATGGAAATTCTTGTTTTATTTCAGAAATTAAAAATAAATAAGCAAAGGACACAATTGAAGAAAAGCAAAAAAACAAAAACAAAAAACAAATCTACTCAACTTCAAAGAGGAAATGCTGGATTGTGAGTCAGGAGTCTCAGACATAAATTTCAGATGTGATCCTTTATTGGCTAGTTTTCTTATCAGTAATAATATGAGATAAATGTACCTCACAGGATTATTGGAAAAACTTCTTGAAAAACTTAAAGTGGTATGTGAGTTATTATCATGATCATCATCATTATAATTGCTACTACAGAATCATACGATATGAATCTGCAATGGCCCTTTTTGGACCATCTAATCTAACTTCATATTAATCATTGATCTTCTCTATAAGATTTCCCCAAAGCTGTCATCTAGCCTTTACTGAAGACTTCTAATATTAGCAAACACCATATCTCATGAAGTTGGTTACAGTTTTGACAGTTTCTAAATTGTTAGGAAGCTTCTTTTAGATTGAATTGTTCTCTCAAAAACTTCCATAAATTGGTTTTAGTTTTGCCCTTGGGGATAAATTGAAAACAGTCTCAGTTCTCTTTCATATGATTTTCCTTTATATACTTGGGGACAGTAGTAGTGTTCTAGCACCTATTAGCTCTCTATGTATGTATGCACATCCATTTGGATACCCTGTTCCCCATGGCTGCACTCCTAAAGGGTGATGTCCAAAGCTGTGCATGATATTATGACCTAACAAGGGTAGAGAGCAATGGGGCTTTCACATCTCTCACTACAATCATTATTATTCCTCTGAATGTAATCTATCAGTTCTTATAACTGCAAATATCATATTTCAGAGCCACTTTCTAATTTTGTCTACTGGGGCAGCTGGGTGGTGATGGACAGTTTTAGTCTTGGAGTCTAGAAGACCTGGGTTCAAATCCAGCCTCAGATATCTACTGGATGCATTACCTTGGAGAAGTCACTTAATACCTCTTTGCCTCAGTTTTCTCATCTGTAAAACTGGGATAATAATATTTGCCTCCCAAGTTCTTGTAAGGATGAAATGAGATAAAAATAGCGCAGTGCTTAGTATAGGGTCTGGCACATATTAAGGACTCCATAAACATTAGTTGTTATTATTATGTATTCCCAATTCCAGATATTGGTATTTTATCATCTCTCTGAGAGGCAATGGGACATAATGGATAGATTGGCCTGCATTCACATCTTCAATGGGAAACACTTGAGTATTCCAACAGTGAATTGAAACCAAAATAGAAAGGATACCTGTAAATAGTGTATTGACTTAGAAAACTACAAATTAACATTATGTATTTTATTATATTTTTATTTATCTTGTTAAACATTTCTCTAACAATTTAATGTAGTTTTTTGGACAGCATGGGTCATGAGTTTGATATCTCTGGAAGCCTAGGCTGCTACCTGCCTATAAATTGCAGTTAAGATCTTAAGCTGCATTGATAAAAGACATTTCTTTTACAAATGATATTACAGGTTCAGGCTTTGCTCTATCAGTTCAGTATGTTCACTCTGGTTAGATTCCATCTTATTCACTTTAGTCTATCATTCCAGCCTTTTGAAATTATTATGTCATCCAGTGTGTTGATCATCATTCCTAAGTTCAACTCATTCACAAATTGATAAGCATGCCATCCTGGTCATGAATAAACCTGTCAGATCAAAGAAGGCCAGCATAAGAGTCCTGAGACATTCCAGAAGAAGCTTCTTTCTGGGTTGATCCTGACCCATCAAAGGCTGCTCTTTTGGTCCAGTCAGTGAACCAATTTCAAAGTCAACTTCCAAACCACATCGTTCCTTTTTGCACACATTGATACTCAAGAGTTTGGAGCTAGAGGGAACTTTAAACATCCTCTAATCCAAGCACCTCATTTTATAGTTGAGAAAATTGAAGCCTAGAAAATATAACTGACTTGCCCAAGGTCATAAAGGTTGTATGAGGCACAGCTGGAATTCATATATGGGTCTTCTACCTTAACATCAAATACCCTTTTCATTTCCAGTACCTCTAACAGGACTTTATCAAATGTCTTACTGAAACCCAGATGTCCATGACATCCCCCTAATCTAGTAATCCTTTCAAAAAAGGAAATGAGGTTAGTCTTGCATGACTTATACTTAATTAATTCAAGCTGGGTTTAAGTGGTCACCCTCTTCCTAAGTGCTCATAAATATCCCTTTAATAATATGTGCTATAGTTTTACCAGGAATCAGCATCAAATTTCACCTTCTCTCTACTTATCACTGTACAGAGCACTTTTCCTATTCAACCTAGTTTCTTAAATCTCACTGACAGTAGTTCAACAATAACACCTGGAAATTCTTCTGGCACCTGGAAATACTCTATTTTCAGTCTAAGTATGTGAACTCTTGAGGGTAATTAAGTTCTTTTATTGTTTCTTTACTTATTTTGGTTTTCAATTCTCTTTTCTGGGTTAGACATTTTTCAACCCATATGGCATGAACGCAAAAGGCTTTTACCATACTCTCCTCTGGATACTCGTCAGCCTATTTAGTACCCAGAACTGAATATAACACTCCAAATGGTATGTGACCTAGCTGGGCAGAGTACAATAAAACTATCATTATCTTACTCTGTAAAGCTCTGCTTTTCTCAGTGCAATGTATGATTTCATTATTTTTTGACTAATAATAATAAATATCTATCATTTATATAATGTATTCTTTATGCTGGGCACTGTACAAAGTGCTTCACAAAGATCCCATTTGATCCTTCCAACAACCTTAGGAGAGAGATACTATACGTTATTTTCATAATTATTGAGGAATAATAATTAATGACAATTGAGGAAACTCAAACAAAGGCTTAATGTTTTGATCAAAGTCACATAGCAAGTAAATGTCTGAGCTTGGATTTGAACTCAATTCTTTCTAACTACAGGTGCATTGCTGTATCTATTGCTCCACCTAGTTGTCCAATATATTTTTACTCACACTGAACTTAAATTCCACTGAAATTCTCCTTTGTGTAATGTGAAATTCTCATATGAGATCTGGTACATATTTAGACCTGTTGGAAGATGTCAAGGGATTGCTTTGGAAGACCAAAGAATTGGGACAAATATGAGCAAACCTCATGAATATGATTGTATTTTGTCCAAGAGAGAGGCCAAATGACCTTTTATTAAAGAGACTGGACACTCAGGACTTTGGAGAAAGGGGAAAGCTCTGAATCTTCACAAGATATTGGTTATTAATAATCATTTCTCTCAGGACTTAGATACTGGGTCCCTAAAAGTGAAGAAATGAAGGAAAATGGAGAATGTATATATTTTGTCTGCTTCTTTCAGAAAAATATTTCTAACAAGTTGAGAAAGACCTCTATCAATTGTCAGGACAGTTAATGTCCTCTTACTACAATTGAGTATGGACAATTAATTATGTAACTATGAGGATAGAAAAGCAGATGGAGAAGGAGACATAGTAATTTGTTGCTTTTCTTTCTTCTTTATGTCTCAACTAGACTGTGAGGCAAAGGTGATGCTTTATTTATTTATTTATTTTATATATGGGGAGGGGGAAGCTTCCTTGGGATTTGATGTCATTTCAATAGAATATAAACTCCTTGAAGGCAGAATTCCTTTTGGATCAGGGGAAAGGAGTGTCAAGCTTCAGTGTTTTGCACATAGGAAAAACTTATGAAATCTTAATGAAGTGAATTTGCTTTGTAATAGTACTTAAAATCATTTTTCTGCAAGAGGAATTTTTATTGAAAGTATTCTTTGCATTTTAATCCTAATAAAGTACTATTTTTATGTACCTGTATCTGTATATTTTTTAAAGAAAGAAATGTTTTGGTTTTAAAGAGTAGTTTGATGCTTTATGAGACAGACTCCAAGTGTTGAATTCTCAGAGGTTTCTAGTATAGCAGAGCAGACATCCTAGAATCTTAGAAAAAAACAGAATTTTAGAGTTAGAAATGATCTTAGAGGATATCTGGGTCAGTCCCCTATTTTTATAGCTAAGGAAACTGAAAATATCCTTTTGGGAGCTATCCCTAATATATATTCTTCTTATACTGCTTATACATACACATACACACACACACACACACACACACACACACACACACACATATATGTATATATATATATATATTTATACACACACACATATATATTCCACTGCTCCATGAACTCAAAATTAACTTTCCCATAGGAACATGATGGTTTGTTTCTCTATAAGAGCAATTTTAATACCTAATGGATCTGAATGACTGTACTCTAGAAGCCTACTCCAGTTGCTCTGACAGACTCTATTTCCCAATAACCAAATTCTGCTGTGAAGTAGTAAAGACCTGAAGTAACTTAAGTTGAAGTATTTAGACTTAAAAGTCTAGGGAATAAGGGAGAATTTTATGACAGTTTTCAGAATTGTGATTCCAATCGGATAACAGTAAGCCTTGCAATTAAATGCAGGCCAAAAATAATATTCCTTAATAGTATAAGGAAGATTTTGGTTAAGAGTTTTTGTTAAGAAAATCTATCTAAAGACTGAAAAATGGTGGGGGGGAAGAATTGGTTTCTAGACATTTTCAATAGCATGATAGAAAACTATATTTGTGAAATTTTTGTGAAATGTTTAGATGCAACTTAAATTCTAAATAGATAGGTAATTAAATTCAATTGCTATAATTCTGTGATTTAGGCTACTGACAAATATTTCTGAAACTCTTAAATTATTGAATATATCAAATCTATAGGAGTTTTCATATTTATTTGTGAGTTTTCAGTTCCAAAAGGACCTTAATTCTAGATATCAAGGGACTTTTTTTTTCACTCAAGCCAATTACAACCCCTTATGTCTGAGTATACAGGTAAGCTATTGTAGTAAGAAAAAAAAAAAAAAAAACAAAGTAAACAAAACCAAATCAGGCCATAACTATGTACATTCTTAAAACAAGATGCAAATACTACTTTACTGATCCAGTATTTCTTTCTGAAGGCTTCTTTCCAGCCTTCAGAGCTCTCCTAGTGTAGCCTTTAAGAACACAGTGTCATTCTCCCATCATGATGGGAGATCAGAATAGCGTCTTCCTGATGAAAAGCAATAGTATTGAAGTAAAGCTCTTTGTCATTTCTTGGTGCAACTAGAAATACTTATTTCATTTGCAAGAAACACTGAGATAACACTTTGTGCTTAAATAAAATTTTATTTTTAATTTAATTAGATAATTTATTTTATTAAATTAATAAGCATTTATTTTCTTCACTTCCCACCTCCTCCCCCTCCCCCCCAAAAAAAAACAAAACCAAAAACAAAACCCTACAATAATGCAACAATATGTATTGCCAAACAAAACAAATTCAAGCATTGTCAATGTCGAAAAATTTCTTCATTCTGTATCTTGAGTCCATCACCTCTCTATCAGGAGGTAGGAAGTATACATCATCACTGATCCCCTAGAATCTTCCTTGGTCATTGACTTAATTTTACTTGTTGGGTCATTAAAAGTAGTTTCTCTTATGTGTGTGTGTGTGTGTGTGTGTGTGTGTGTGTGTGTATGTATATATATATAAAATGACAAAATAATATATATATATAATATACTATATACTGTAACAATATCATATGCAAATAACATAGTGTATATTCTATGTATATTTATAGCAATTGTTTTTGGCTCACTTCTCTTGCATCATGTGATACAAGTATACATCCTAATATAATGTTTTATTATGGCACAATAGTATTCTATTACATTCATATACCATAATTTATTTAGCTATCTCTAGTAGTCAGTTCTTTGCCAAAGGAAAAAGCTACTAAAATATTTTTGTACATTTGATACTTTTTCTTTTTTCTTTTATCTCTTTGGAACTTAAGCTCAGGATTGGGGTCATTGTGTTAATTTTTTTGAGACATAGTTTCAAATTGCCTTCAATGACTAGATAAATTCATGGCTCCCCCGCAGTATAATAATGTGCCTGTTTTCCCACAGCCACTCCAGCACTTCTCTTTTTCACTTTTTACTCCACTTTGCAAACTGATAATGTGGAGCCTCAGTATCACTTTTATTTTTATTTCTTTAATTATTAGTGATTTGGAACATATTTTCCCACTAAAGAGCTTTTTAAATCCTCCTGCAACCAAAACAAGGCCAAATGGTCATGAATCTTACACTTTTGTACACATGAATCTTTCAAAAAACTATTTCTCTTAAATAATTTATAGAGAAAATAGGAAATATAAAGCCCCTTAGTTAAGACTCTGGGGATCCACAATATTTGAAATTAAGCCTTTTTAAGTTAAAAAGAGGCCAGAGAAATGTTTATTATTAATAGGAAGAGAGACCCAATTCCTATCCTTTGAACATCAGTTGCCATAAGTAGATGCTAAAAATGGTGCATATAAGCTTTCTTAGCTATTTGAGGCTCCCCCCCTTATTTTTCCAGAACAATTTTTAAAAAAGATTATTTACCTCACATTTTGTTTCTAGGGTCACCTTCCCTGCTAAAACTGAAATAAGACCTATGAAATATTGAACAGAATTCCAAGGAGTTCATCATTAGTGTCAGAAGAACAAAATTTTATTCTAAATTGTGTGGTGTTCTAGAAATCTTGCTCTAGAAGAAATAGCAACTTCTGTCTAAATTACTTATCTAAGTTAAAAAGTTTTCAGAGTTCTGTGATTCTATTTTATACCTATTTTCTCTAAATATAATAATTTTCTTTCACTAAAGATGACAATGATTTATGCAGTATGGGTAAATAAATCACTGACTGTACTACTAGCATTCATCAGGTTTGCCAGATCTTTTTACTTTGGTAAAAGATGAAGAAAAAATAAGAAAATGCATTTTAAGGAATGTTCAGAATCCAGAAGTCCAGGTTTGTGTAAAATAGTAACTGTAGTCCATGAAATAGGTGGTGCCAAAGATACTGCCGCTTGGGTGATCTAGGATGCTGTTTCTGGATCCTACTTCCTAAATTTCTACTGAAAGTTAAGGGGCACATCGATAAATTATGGTTAGAGTTAGGAAGTAGTTCAACCATTCTAAAAAAACGATTTGAAATTATATTAAGAAAGAAATTAAAATGTCCATCCCCCCCAAATGTCCTATATGTAAGGCATATATCCACAAGAAAATAAAAGTATTTAGTAGCACTTTTTTGCTGTTGTAAGATTCCAGAGGTGAAGTAGAAGATGAGAAAGTGGGGAAAAGGAACATGAATTATGATATGTAAATGTAATTGAATATTATTAATTTGGTGAAATAATAAGAAACAAAGTACATAAAGAATTAAGAGATGGGGGAAGCATGAACTGATGGAATATTATATGTAGAACCAAAAGAACACACACAAAGGTAGAACACCTTTGTGTAGTGGGAAAATAATATTAACAACAAAAATGAAACTGACTGCTAAGTGATCATAAAGATACCACTTGGCTTTGAAGAAGAGATATGAAAATGCACCTTTGCAGAAGTGGGGATATATTAACGTGGAACATTGCAATAGGTGTGTTGCTTAGTTTGAGTGAGCCAAATGAACAAATTGAAAACACAGAGAGCAAGAGATCATAGAATCATAGATTAGAGCTGGAAAAGTCTTAAGTGACATCTAGTCCAATCCACTCATTATTATACAAATAATAGTGGGCTTCTAGAAAGCACCCTTTTTCAGAATTACTATATGTATGAGCTTTTGGAGACTTAAAACAAAATGTTTTATCTAGGACTATTTCCAAAGTACATATGGTCTACTGTGGGAACTATGAGAAGGGATCTTTAAGTCAGAGGGAAATATCCCATGAGAAATTTGTTCAATCAATCTGTTCTAGTTTATCTGGTGTCAAGGGTCAGCTAAAATTCCACCATCTGCAAGAAACTTTTCCTTGTTGTCTCCCCCACCGCAGTACCTTCCCTTTCAGATTGTCCCTAATATTATCGTGTATGTACTTGGTTATTTTTATACAATTGTGTGTCTTCCTTGGCACAGTCCCTGGCATCATATGAGGCAATTAATAAATGACTGTAGACTTGACTGTGAAACATCAAGCAATTTGCCCGAGATCTCATAGGTAGAAATAAATTCAGAACCCAAGCATTCTGCCTCTAAATCTATCATTCTTTCCCCTGTATAGGGGAAGTATATCTCTCTAGTTAGATATACTTCCTTTAATCATTTTAAAAACACATAATTCAAAATAAAGTAGTTTGACTAATAAACAAAGAAGATACCAAAGAGTAGAATATCACTAGAAAAGAATAAGGCAGGTGAGGGGAAATCATGATATCAAGAATGCTCACAAATATGCTTAATCACAGCCCAGAAATTTACATTTTTTCCAGAGTAGAGGTTGACCAGCAGTACAAGTAATGGTCAAGATCAGTTTTAACACAAGCCAAACCTCACATCTCAGTATCTTTGCCTAAAAACCTAAAGTATGTCTAAAAGTCGGACAAAATTGAAAAAGGACTAAACACAATTCTATAAGTTAGACCCTGGACATTTTCAATTAAGTCTGTGCCTTCCCTTGTGTGAGCTAAATATTTCTGAAAAACAGCAAAATGTATTTTCCCTATATCAGTATTTGATTTGATTTATTTGATCATATTTGCATGAAGTTTCTTACATTTTGAAGGTTGCTAAAATACAATAGAGGTCATATGAGAGTTGATGAAGGCCTGAGTGAAGTCAGAGGAAAAGAGAGAAAAGGGATTGAATGCAAGAGATGTTAAAGGATGAAGAATTGATAAGACTTGGAAACTGATAGTAGGCGAGAGAGAAAAAAATCAAGCATGTAAATTTGGGTGACTAGAAGAATCTCTAACAGAAATAATGCCTCATGTTCTCCTCTCAGTTGTGACTTATATCCAAATTCAAAATTCCTTAAATATAAACATTTTTCCTCACATTCTGAAGCCCTTCCCTCATATCAAAAATGATACCATATAATTACTGTAATCCTGGCTGCCATGTATATTAAATGTTTAACAATGAGGAAACTAAATTTTCTGAGTCTCAGTTTACTATCTGTAAAATGGTGATAATATGTATATTACCAACTCTAAAGTTCAAGGAAGCACCTTTTTATGACTAAAAGTATTGGTCTCTCACCTGGAGTTGCCTGATTTTAGGCTGACTGACTCTAAAGGTAATTTCCCTTCTGGATTATTATACTCCCAAATAATAATTTATTCTGAAGACCTTCTAATATATTTACTTCTGGGTTTAGACAAATGTAACATGTTCTCCAGTTCCCAAATAAGTACTCAAAATAATGTTAGATGGCAATTAACCTTTATTTTATCACAGAAAATATAGAAGGTACGATGGATTTGCAGGAACACATTACCCGATTTGAAAATAGAAATGCAATGCAGTCACAATATCCCCAAGCTCCTCTTGGGAAAGAAGTGAAAATAGGGTTGTGATCTGAGTTATCTGCTATCTCAGAGAACTTATTCTCTCCCCTGAGATACTATGTAGACTCTCCCACATTGGTAATGGCACACTATGGTTTAAATTCCCCCTGGGAAGCAGACAGCTTTTGAACAGTTACTGGAAAGCATTTCAGCTGTTCCATTAGGCACTGTTTGAATCATTCAAGATAATAATGGGTTGTGTGCTTCTTCTAATCACCCAGCTCCTGAGTTTAGACCTTTCCTTATCTTCCAGTTATCAATAACAAAAGACAGATTTTTTTCTTTCTTAGAGAGGCATGCTGTTCAAATTTTTTCTCTTTCTTTTTAAAAGGTCAGAGCTACAAACTCATAAACCTAGTGTTACTTTTGATGTAAGCTCCAAGGTTAATATTGTCTCTACAAAAAATACTTCTCAGGGATTTCCATTATCATCACCATTATTCAAGATTGCATTAGAAATGATAGAGCAATAAGAGTGTGAAGAAAGGAAATTAGAACATGCAATTAAGAAACATCACTCTTTTCAAATGACATGATGATATACTTAAGGAATCCTTAAGAATCAATAAAAAATAAGTTAAAATAATTAACAAAGTTTCAAGACACAAATAACTGTAGAAAATTTAAAATACTCGGGAATCGACCTGCCAAGACTATGTGAACACAATTATAAAAGTTTTCACACAGATAAAATCAGATTTATATAATTGGAAAATATATTAATTTCTCATGGGTAGGCTGAGACAACATACCAAAAGTAAGAATTCTACCTAAATTAATGTATACATTCAGTGCCATGCTAATTAACCTCAAATTATTTTGTAGAGCTAGATAAAATAATAACAAAACTCACCTGGGAGAGCAAAAAGTGAAGAATATCAAGGGAATCAATGATAAAAAAAATTGTGGCCTAGCCTTACAAGATCTCAAATTGTGTTATGAAGCAGTAATTATCAAGATAATCCAGTACTAAGAAATAAAGTAGTAGATAAGTGTAATAGATTAGGTATACAATACATCATTGTAAACAATGATAGTAATCTAGTGTTTGATAAAGCCAAAGATTCAAGCTTTTGAAAAAAAAAAATTCACTATTTGATAAAAACTTCTGGGTAAACTGAAAAACAGTATGATAAATACTATCAACATTTTATATCATATATCAACATAATATCAAAATTGGTCCATGATTTACGAGCATAGAATAGTTTACCTGTCAGATATGTGGATAAAGGAAGAATTTAGGATCAAACCTATAATGTTCTCTGTTGAGGTTTTCTTGGGGTCTCTGGAAGCAGCCTTCATTTCAGTTCATTAATCACCACAAGAGTAACAAGGGGTTAAAGTCCAAATCCTTATTTATATCTTTCAAAGTCCTATCTCCTTCACTGGGGGCTCCACTAGTTTTCTTAGAGGCCTACCTCTCTCCTTGGTTGCAAGAGCTTGAGCTCCCGCCTGTCTTCTCTGCCCTCTGAATCTCTCTGTATGAATCCTGGCTAAGGCTCCTAGCTTATATGCTCTACACTGGTATAAACCAATCATTATGTCACTAGGAAACCATTATTTGTTATATAAGATTAAATCAATCATACTGAACCATGCTAAACTAGATAACTATTGTCTCTATCAATTCCACTGACTTAGTACCTTGTAAAAATCCTTTGTTTCAAGTTCAGAGTTCTGGCCCATAATATCTCCCACTTTCTTTTGTTTTAGAACATAGGTGGTCATGACCTCCCTGACTTCTCAAGGAGGTAAGAACCCTTAAAAAGAAGGTGATCACTCCTTCCCTGACTGTTCAAAAAAGGGGTAATAACACCATAAAAGGTGCGGATTATGCCCTCTCTGACATCCCAGGAAAGGAGATGAAAACCAAAGGAAAATGGGAATCAAATCAGATTAGCAGGTTTCTGAAGAGTCTCATTTGAAACAGTTATATATAATATCAACATGAGAGGTACTACACATAATTACATAAATTACATAAGCACAAAGTAACACAAGAATAGTAGTGATGTAACAAATAACATGAATCAACATGAGGAATTATATACGTCTATAAGTTCTAGAAATAGTCCAAAAGGACCTCATATATTGTATTTAATTTATACTTTAGCATATGTAACATGTATTGGTCAACCTGCCATCTTGGAGAGAGGAGTGAGGGGAAGGAGGGAAAAACTTGGAACTATTATCAGTGCTGTAAAATTACCCATGCATATATCTTATAAATAAAAAGCTATAATAAAATTAAAAAAAAAACTCAAGATAAAAAGCTAAAAAACAAAAAAGAAATAGTTCAAAAGGAATCTATTGTCCACTACTTCATGTGTGTAGGGAATCCAATGATTCCTGCAAGTTCTGAAGTCCTGTATTAGTCTTACCATTTTTCAGAGAATCCAATGATTCCTGAAGATTTTGAAATTCTGCAATAGTCTTATCAACAATTTTTTATCTCACAAAATCCAATGATTCCTATGGTTTTTAAAGTTCTTCAACAGTCTTATTAATAATTTTTCATCTCAGGAAATCCAATGATTCCTGCTGGTTTTAAAGTTCTGTAACAGTCTCATTATCAGCCATGCTATTTCAGTGTCAGATGTTTCTTAGGTCTTCTCCTTTGTTTCAAGCTTTTTCTCTTTTTTCTGTCTCTCTCCAATGGACAAGGCAAATATGGCTTGTTGGCACCCATGTGATTCCTTCTCCATCTGTAGAAATACAAGCAAACCCTTTTCCCCAAGCAGTTAACCTATCTGGTCCCTTCCATTCACCACTTTCTGGAACTCTCCACATCACCTGGTGATTATATAAAGATAACGGAGCTCCTCGCACTGGACACAGGCCTTTTGTTAGATTATAAAACCTGTCTTCCAGAGCCAGTGCATCCTTGTCAAAAAATTTAAAAATTAATGGTATAGAGAGCTAAACTTAGTTTTCTAGGGTTACCTGTGGTTCTCCCTTTCTTTTGTTTAATGGAGGAGTGTCTTAATGCCTCTGTTTCTCCTCTCTACTATTGCCTATTGCCTAACACAAACCGGATAGAAAAAATACTACAAAATGTAAAATAGATAATTTTGATCATATAAAATTTTAAAAGGTCTTAAATAAACAAAATTAATACAAGCATTTTTTAAAGTAAAAAACTAGGGGAAAATTTACAGAATATATCTCTGTTAAGACCACATTTCTTAAACATAGAGAGCTAAGTCAAATTTGTAAGAACCTATGTCATTCCCCAATTGATAAAGGTCAAAGGATATGAGCAGGAAGTTTTCAGATAAATAAAAATTATCTATAATCATATAAAAATTCTCTACATTACAATCAATTAGAAAAATGAAAATTAAAAGAAATCTAAGGGGCTACCTCACACCTATCAATTGGCTAATACTTTTTTTCAAAAGGGAAATGGTAAATATTAGAGGCGATAATAGAAAACTGGTATGCTAATACACCACTGATAGAAGAGATATGAGAAAACTAATATGCTAATGCATCATTGATGGAGTTGTGAACTGATCCACCTAACCAAAGATATTTTTGAAATTGTGCCAATGCAATGGACAATCAAATTGTGCATAACCTTTGATTCTTAAATATCACTGATATTTGTATCCCGGATTTTTAAAAGAAAAGAATAAGGACCTATTTGTACAAATGCATTTATAATAGTTCTTTTTTGAGGAGGCTAAGAATTGGAAATTGAGGGATACCCATCAATTGATTGAATGAAGAAGTTTTAGTATATGAAGAGACAATCAGGAAAATTTCAGAAAAATCCATAATGACATATAAACTGCTACAAAATGCAGTGAGTAGAATCAGGAGAACATTGTGTATAGTAATAGCAGTATTGTATGATGAAAAGCTGGGAATGATTTAGCTATTCTCAGCAATACAATAAGCTAAAACAATCCCACAGGACTCAAAACGAAAAATGGTATCTGCCTGCAGAGAAAAAAACTGATGTTGTCAAAATACAGCATACTATTTTCTCCTCCCTTCATTTATCTTTTTCTCCTCCCTCCCTTTCTTCCTTCCTTCTTCTCTCCCTCCCTCTTTCCTTCCCTCTTTCCCTCCCTCCCTCCCTCCCTTTTTCCATTTCTTTATCCTTCCCTTCCTCCCTTCTTTTCTTCCTTCCCTCCCTCCCACCATTCTTTTCTTCCTTCCTTTCTTCTCCTTCCTTGCTTCCTTCTTTTCTTTTTTTTGTTTTCTTCTTTTTTTGTATTAAATGACTAATGTTGAAATGTTTTATAAATAAAAAATATTTATAATCATATAAAATGATCTAAATTATGATTAATTAGAAACATTCAATTAAAAATAATCTAAAGTGCCACCTTACACCTATCACATTGGCTAATATAATTTTTTTATCTGATTGCACATGTGTAGTCTATGTCATACTGCTTACCATCTCAAAGAGGAAGGAAGGAAAGGAAAAATGGAAAGAATTTGGAAATGAAAACTTAAAAACATTCAATGGATATTAATTTTTATACTTAATTGGGAAAAGTTAAACATTAATTAAAAATTTAAAAACTGTTTAATATATGTGTTCATGAAGATGTTGTCAGAATTCTTAAAACTATCATTGTTAATGATGTTTTAATAACAATAATAATAATAATAGTAATAATTAATAATAAGTTGGACCTGGATGTGTGTGATGGGGTGATTCTAAAAAACAAAAATTTCGTCAGAAAAGGTAAAAGTGAGCAATTATAATATAAAAGAATGGGGCATGAAAGGAAGACTTAATACAATAGTGGTGGAGGGATGATAATGTAGGAATCTGACTCTCATCTGTGCTGAAGAGAAAATGTGTAGAAATGTTGTGAATATGTAGAGGAGTGAGAAAGCTGAGGGACAGGGTTGGGGAGGGATTTACAGGACTATAGATTTAGGGACAGGGTTGGAGAGAAGGATCAATAGTTTTGTCCACATTCTCTGTGGGAGGTACTTTTCTTACTCCCACAAATGTTCATTGACCTATGAGCTTCTCAGATGCTTGGTGAAGGCTGCAATGATGGGGAAGGAGGAGATATCCATGATGAATATATGTTTCATACACTGCAAATGTGAGATGCTGCTGGAACAATAATTACTAAGCGGTTTCAGGTTTCCAACCCTTCTAGTTTCTAATTTTCCATTGTTTGCTCTCTGTGATACTTATGATGCCTGGTAGGAATAGAGAATCTTTGATCCAAGGCATAATAATTTTTGTGCTATAGAAGAGACTGATCTTTAATCCCCAGTGTGATAATGTCTGAGGGAGCCACAAAAAATGACAACAACTGAAGCATTTTAGTATAATGGCTACATTCTTACATTTTTGCCAATGCCTTTCCTCTAAGTTTTAGGAAAGAAAATCTTTGTATTTCAGACTGTGCCAGACAGAAGCAAACTTTAAGAAATATACACTCAAATATACTTTAACAAAATTCCATTAAAACCAGATAGACTGGGCTGGGTAGCTTTTATGTATTTCCTTTCACACCACTGCTGATTTCCCAAGATACTTGTGCTTTCAGAAGTTCTCCCTTTTCTAATCAGCCCTTCTCTTGCCAAATTCATTCACTGAGGCCATGAGGCAAAGATTCAGATAAATTGCTGCCATGGAAGCAAATAGGATTCCTTCCCAGATTCTAGCTGGGAATCCTAGAGGAAAAATGCATTGATTTGGAAAGAGAATTTAAATTTCTGCTATAATTGAGAAAATAATCAGTAGTAATAAGGAACAGCAGACAGAGAAAATGAAGGGAAAAAAGTAACACATGTGACTTTGTTAGAATATTGAACATGATTAGCTGCCAGGGACTTGTGACTTCTGACACTGTCAGGCCAACTTTGGATGTAATGTCCTTCCTTAGGTGTATTGCCTCAGCCTTTCTGTCTGGAACCAATTACCATGAACCCACATACTTATTCTTAAGTTTCCAAGAATGGTCTGGTTTAATCCTTCTTTACTACTGCCTAATCTAAATTTTGGAAATACTCTCCCCCAGTCCAATTGCAGTTTTCAGAATGATATTCCTAAAGTTAATATAAACTTCTCTGAGATTTTTTCAAAAAATAATTTTCTCTTTTACAAATTAAAGGGGAGAAAAATCAGAGGAAATTTCTAAGACTGTCACTGTTGTCCTTCGTAGAACACTTTATAAATAGGAAAGATAACATATCATCTAGGTAGCCAACACTGGGGACCAGGAAGAATGTTGAATACTGATGATAATTCATGGTCTCTGGTATCTTTCAGTAAAATATAGTTTCCCTGTTTATCTCTTGTAATTGTTTATTTGAATGAACAGAATAAACAAAATGAAAAACAGATAAGCAATACAAAATAAATTAAAGAAAACAAGGGAACATTATAATGTGCCCAGCAGAACATCAGGAAAGTTTCAAATATGTAACAATAAATACCAATTTAAGAATGTATGTGTGTGTGTGTATATATATATATGAAATTATTTTCATGATTGTCAATCTATACTTCCTTGGAAATTGTTCTTTTGTTCTCTGTTGCACACTTTATTTACTTTATTCTTTTCCCTCCTTCTCATTCCCTCCACCACCCCCAAGAAGGCTATAGTTAAGAAAGGACATATTTATACATAACAAATGTAGACATATACATACACATAAATACACACATATAGATGCACATATATCTCCTTTTCATCTCCTCTACCATCCCCAAGCAAGCTACAGTTATAAAATTGTATTTATATATCAATATGGATATATATGCATACACACATTCACAAACACACATAAACCACACATACATATATGTCTTCCCTATCCCAGCTAACTTAATTCTACTCCATAACTTGGCTTACTATTACTTAATCTCTTCCCACTCAGGGATCCCTCCCTTATCTTCTTCCCTCTC
Organism: Sminthopsis crassicaudata; assembly: GCF_048593235.1. Classification (NCBI taxonomy): domain Eukaryota; kingdom Metazoa; phylum Chordata; class Mammalia; order Dasyuromorphia; family Dasyuridae; genus Sminthopsis; species Sminthopsis crassicaudata. The sequence goes on along the minus strand of NC_133617.1, from coordinate 240,458,349 downwards.
CCTTTGCTTCCCCATGCACATATCCCTCCTCACTTTTTTTTTTTCCTTGCTTATTTCTTTATAGATTTCAAAAGGTGCTATACCTTTCACGGTATTTCACCTGATGTGAATAGGTTTTCTGAACTATGAGCCCTCCCCCCTCTAATGCTTCTATTCTTCCTCTGCACCTCATTTGTATAACATGATTACTATTTTTGCCTTTATTTTGAGCTTACCCTATTATTGATGTAATTCAAACATAAAGTATGCTTTTCCCAAATAGAAAAAACAATTTGTTCATGTTGAGTTACTTAAAATTTCTCTTTGATATTGTATTTTATGTTACAATTTTCTGTTATCTTCTTTCATCTTAACCACTTTATCATATTCACATTCAAATTATGATTGTCACGTATTTCCTTCCTTCCTATTCCATTTATACTTTTAACCTAATCCCCTCTTAATGAATTTGTTTAGATCAGAGAAATGCAAATTAAGACCACTCTGAGATACCACTACACACCTGTCAGATTGGCTAAGATGACAGGAACAAATAATGATGAATGTTGGAGGGGATGTGGGAAAACTGGGACACTAATACATTGCTGGTGGAGTTGCGAAAGAATCCAGCCATTCTGGAGAGCAATCTGGAACTATGCCCAAAAAGTTATCAAACTGTGCATACCCTTTGACCCAGCAGCACTACTACTGGGATTATATCCCAAAGAAATACTAAAGAGCGGAAAGAGACATATATGTGCCAAAATGTTTGTGGCAGCTCTTTTTGTTGTAGCTAGAAACTGGAAGATGAATGGATGTCCATCAATTGGAGAATGGTTGGGTAAATTGTGGTATATGAAGGTTATGGAATATTGTTGCTCTGTAAGAAATGACCAGCAGGAGGAATATAGAGACGCCTGGAGAGACTTAAATCAACTGATGCTGAGTGAAATGAGCAGAACCAGAAGATCACTGTACACTTCAACAACAATACTGTATGAGGATGTATTCTGATGGAAGTGGAAATCTTCAACATAAAGAAGATCCAACTCACTTCCAGTTGATCAATGATGGACAGAGGTAGCTACACCCAGAGAAGAAACACTGGGAAGTGAATGTAAATTGTTAGCACTAATATCTGTCTGCCCAGGTTACATGTACCTTCGGAATCTAATGCTTATTGTGCAACAAGAAAATGATATTCACACACATGTATTGTATCTAGGCTATATTGTAACACATGTAAAATGTATGGGATTGCCTGTCATCGGGGGGAGGGAATAGAGGGAGAGGGGGATAATTTGGAAAAATGAATACAAGGGATAACATTATAAAAATATATATATAATAAAAAATTTTTTTAAAATGAATTTGTTTAGCTTCTGACCACTGCCTTTCTTCCTCTATCCTTCCTTTTGTCCCCTTTTTCTCTTAAACACTTTCTCTTCTTCCTTATTTGATAAGGTGAATTTCTATAACCTACTGGTATGTATGTATATTCCTCCTTGAACCAGTTCAGATGAGGTTCAATAGTACTCTTATTTCCCTTCCACTCCTCTCTCCATTGTGTAAAGTCTTCTTTGTATACTCCATTTATGTAATAAACTTTTTCTCATTCTTTCTCTCCCTTCTCATTTCCCATTGTATTCATCTTCTTCTTCCTTACATTCTTTCTTTGAAGTCATCTAAACCTAATGGAATCATGACTAAGTTTCCTAATTAGACTCCTTCTAAGACCCTTGGTGATGATAAAGTTCTGGGGGTTAACATGTATCATCCTTTTATATTGGGACATAAGCAGTTTAACTTAAGTCTCTTATTAATTAAGTCTCTTAATATTTCTTCCTATTTAACTTTTTAAAAATACTTGAGTCCTGTGTTTGAAAATAAAATTATTTGTTAAAATTAGTTATGTTTGAAATTGTAATAGCCACTTTCCCCTTCAAGCTCTTTAACTTGATTATACTCAAGTTTTGTTATATAGGTAATTCTAGATTGTTTGCCTTCTGGAATATCATATTCCAAGCTCTCAATTTCATTATAGTGGTGGCTTCTGAATCTTGCATGATTCTGTGGTTCCATGCTATTTGAATGTTTGATTTTTTTTGGCTGCCTGTAATATTTTATTTCCAGGGAATTCTGGATTTTAGCTACAATATTCCTTGGTTTTAATTTTGAATTTGTTTTTGGAAGTGTTTGGAGGATTATTGAAATTTCTAGTTTGCTCCTTTGTTCTATGACATTTGGGAAGCATTCCTTTATAACATCTTATGTCAAGATTCTATTTTTAATCTGTGGCTTTCAGAAAGACTAATGATTCTTAAATAATCTTAATCTATTTTAAATGTCAATTGTTTTTCTTTCAGATGTTTCCTTCTAAATTTTTTTAACTTCATTTTGATACATCTTGATGTTCCTTGAAGTCAATAGCTTTTATTTGGCAAATAATTTTTTAAATATTTTTCCACTAACTTTTTATATCTTTTACGAATGTCATTTTTTGCCTTAATTTTCTTAACTTTTTTCCATTTTTCCTGTCAAATTTTAAAATCATTGTGTGTTTGCTTCTTTTAATCTCTTTTACTTTAACTCTTATAGGAATTCTTATTGGTTTTGTATGTTATCTGGATCTTTTCTTTCTTTTCCTATAAATGTTTTCATTGATTTTCTTCTGTGTCTTGAGCTTTTCTGTTACCACTGTAGCTCTTTATGGTAGGTAGGTCTTCTAACCTGCTTCTTCATTCTTCTAGTCCGTTTCAATTTAAGACTTTGTTAGTGTTGGGCCCTGCTTACTTTTGGCTGGGTAGAGGGAGAGATAGATGAGGGGACTATTATCTAACCTGAGCCTCTGCTATTTTCAGAATTTTGTCTGTGGGTCTGTAATTTTTTGGAGCTTCCAAAGTGTTGTGGTATGACCAGAGGTATGTTCATTGTTATCCTGGTCTGTACACTATAAATTCCTGAACTGGTTTGAATCTTATTGAATTTTAGTAATTTTTTTGCTGAATTCAGTCACTGTTGACTTACTTTATGGTTCTGTAGATTCAGAACCATACTAGGCTAGGATCACTTTTCTTCACCTTGGATCTTTGTGCCAGAATTGACAATATGCAATAAAATTGCTAGATGACCTATTTCTGCCCTCAGTGATAATTCATGAGTTCTCTGGGATCTTTTTTGGCTCCACCACTTTTCCCTGCTTTCTGACTGCTGCCGCCATTGTGTTGTATTCCTGACCAACCCCATACTAGTGTCTTCACACTTCTGTTTCTAAGCTGCTTTGGGCTGGATAAATGAAGCCCTGTGACCTTTCCTTGGCTTTCTCCATCAGAAATTTGTTCCAGTTTTATTTTGTAAATATTGTGGAGATGTGGTGGGAGAGCAAGACAAAAATATTGACAACTCCATCTTGATTCCCTTTCCCTTCTCCACTGCTGCTTATTAAAACCTGTCCCCAAATATTTTATATGCTACACATTGTTTTGGTTTCTATTTTCTATCTTCCCTGATATTTAGCTAGGTATTAAAATATAATACGTCCAATTGGGAAGAAATTTATGGTGGTTACTTAAGTGCTGCTGTTTTTGGGAAATTTTGTTTTATGAAAATTTATGAAATAATTTTCTTATGGAATCTTTGAAATCTTTCTCTGCCATGCTAGAACATGTAAATTTCACACATAGTCTTTACTTTTGTGGTTTACTTTTGAATGGCCTTTTGTTCCCAAATCTTTCCTGCAAAAGGTACCTGGAATACCCTTTCCTCACTGAGATTTATTTCAGTTCTCAGTGTTACATTTGTCTCTGATAGGGATAACATATCAGTTATTAGTATCTTAACATGGATTAATTTTTATAAGACATAAGTCATCTAGTGGGGCTCTAAGGGAATGCCATGCAGAGACAATTACAACTTGAAGAGGAAGAGCAAAGTTCTAGAAATGGGGCACTGACCTAAGCAGATATCCAAGTAGAAGATTACAGTGTTCAAACTCTGAACAATTAGGCACCAGCAAGAGAGTGCTCAGCAATTAAAAGGAGTCAAGAGTTGTTTAACCTCTTTGAGTCTTTTTATTTTGGGGGGCCCTTTCCACTTTTAAAAGTTTGTATTTTTTTTTCTAGAAACGGGGTCAACTTTAAACTTTTAATTTCGCTTATGGCCAAAATTTATGAGAACATACACAATATTTTGAATCAATAGTTGAGTAGAATGGTTTAGAGAACATGTGACCTTTTAGTTCCTTCCCAAAGAAACTTCCGATATCCTTTTTACATAAGAACTTAAATTGTGAAGTGACAAGGGGCAAAAGCCTGGCTAGATAAGACATATGTTTAGTTCTGACTAGTGTTTTGATGATTATGTGATGATCAACTCTGATGGACATGGCTCTTTTTCAACCAAGAGGTGTTTCAGGTCAATTCCAATAGATTTCTGATGGAGGGAGCTATCTGCAACCAGAAAGAGGACTGTAGGGACTGAGTACATAGTATTCTCACTTTTTTGTTCATTTCTTTTTATTTTCTTTTTCATTTTTTTTCTTTTTTGATCTGATCTTTTTTTTGTGGAAATACATATAAAAGAATTGTTCATGTTTAAAATAGAATACTTGCTGTCTTGGGGGTTGGGGAAAGGGAGAAAAATTGTGAACACAAGGTTTTGCAAGGGTAAATGTTGAAAACTATCTCTGCATATATTTTGAAAAAGCTATTAAAATGATCATGCAACATGAACCACAACCACTTGAGTTTACATGAATACCTAATATCAGTATCATAAATAAAACAAAACAAAAATACCTTAGTCATAATTTTATAGTTTCCTACATGGGATTTAATAAAGGTAATAAATACGTTGTATAAAAGAATGTACAATACTTAGTATTACTTTTTTTTTCAGTTTTAGTCTTGTCCAACTCTTTATGACCCACTTGTCAAAAGTACTGGTTTGCCACTTCATTTCATATAAAGACCTGAAGCAAATGGAAGGATTGACTTTCCCAGAGTCACACAGCATCTGAGGTCACATTTGAATTCACATCTTCCTTAATCCAGGCCCGACTCTCTACTGAAACATTTAACTACCTCACTTATACCTAGCCAAACATAGCATTTTCTAGAGCTGGAACAAGGAAAAAAGAAAACTGCTTAAATCTTTCTGAATACTCGAATTCAGGGCTATCTATGCCCACCCTTCTATAGCATTAAGGGGCACAGAATCTGGAGTTTCTGGTAGTTTCTAAGTGCAGTTATATCTTCCTTTAGCTGTTGAAAAATAGCCTGCATGTAAGATAATTATCTTTAGGGATACAGTAGTGTTTTAAATTGTATGAACATTTATACCTCAGAAATTGGCAAATGCCAAAAATTAGAATTGGCTTGTTTTATTGTCTTTAGATTTAAGTGATGGAGAAAGCTTAAGAGTAATGATATACATGATAGTGTATATTCCTCTGTCCCCTTCACCCCGAGAGCTGCCTTTTGCCATCAAGTGTTTACCAGCCCACCACTGATGAGGCAGCTTTTATTTTCCTGTATGATGGGAGTTGAGGGCTTCCTCCCAAGAAGAAAAGCCCAAGAATAATAGTCCAAGCTGCTGATAGAACTTTGGCAACAGGGCAGCAATGACCAGTACTGCTCTCTTGCAAGAAAGTGGAGGGATGGAAATGGGAAAGATATGGGGGATAAATACTTCTAAATGCTGACTTCTCCCCACTTTTTGCTAGTTTCACCTAAGAGATAAAAATACGTGGTATAAAGGGCAGCTCCAAACAAATTAAAACACCTCCTAGTGAAATTTTAACCATTAGAATGGGTACAAATCTGTATTTAACCCACTGTAAATATCCTGGGTACATTTTCTGGTGTAACAGCATAAATATATGGCTCAAGTCTCCAAGCAAGACCTAAGATATGAACAAATCAGGCAGGAACCACACATTGCGTAGCAGAGGATTTAATTGGGATAGAATAGAAAAGTAAATAACAGGGCAAAGTCAAGCAGAATTGCAGAATCTCAGAGGCGGAAGGGACCTCAGAGGCCATCTAGTCCAGCCCATGCCTGAACAAGAATCCCTTCTACAACATACCTGACTTTTCTACGAAGATCTCCAAGAAAGGTGATCTGCTGCCTCCGGATAAAGGCCACTCCACTTTTGGATAGCGTTGTTAGGAAGTTATTGGAGAGCTCCAATTGTTAGGAAGCAATAGGATCATTCTCAGCCCCACATAAAGAAATTATAATATCCCACATATTCATACATTAGTGGGGAAGTGTTTAGGGCCTTCTTTTCAAGTCAGTCATTGGAAAACATGCTTTGGGGTGAGGAAGAGGTCAGTGCTTTCTGTGGCTGGAACAGTCCACTTAAGTCCTCATCTGAGCTCTATCCCTCTGCAGTGAAATTCTTGGGTGCTTCTCAACTCCACCCTCCAAGCTCCTTGGCATGGTTGAGGGACAGCCACGCTGTTCTGCCCCACATCTGCTCCTGTCGAGGTTTGGAAGCTCACTGCCCCGCCAGCCCGCCCTCGCCTCCATAGATGTCATCCACTAAAGCTCCACCTAGGGAAGTGTCATCTCTCTTTTAGAGTTAAACCACCTGGGCTAAAATGCGTCAGGGCCAGTCAACACGTTTTCAGCTCCATTGCTCCTCAGTCTCACAGTTTATAGCTTTCACTGGCTGATACACAAAAGGGATACTTTACCAGCTGTAAGACTTGAAGACCCAACAGAAGGTCCCCCAGTCCTTGTTCCTAGCGTTGTTAGTGCTACTGATTTCCATTCACTTCTTCCCCACTTCAGAGTATAGCCCAGCATACCTTCCGCCCACTCAGCACCTCCTTCTGAGTCTTTTTGAGGCTGGGAAGAAACACTCACATTCCTTTTCAACTGTCATGTCCCTAAAAACATTTCTCCCGTCCCAATAACTAGCACTGGACCTTGAAAATTGCTTTGTAACTGTGTTAAGCTTCAAGAAGGCACTAGAAACACGGAAAGGGGAGCAGTGATGCTGGGTGGCATTTGCCACCATTGTGACTGTTGTAGAAATGTCCATATTCCCTTGACATAGAGACAGTAAGCTCTTTGAGGGCAGGGATTGTTTTCTTATTTCTCTTTGTTTCCCCAGCACAGTGTTTTGCACATAGTATGTGCTTGATAAATGTTTGTAGAATAGAAATCATGTGAATTAGTTGAATTCAATTCAACAAACACTAAATGCCTACTATATGCACAGTGCCATGCCCAGACTCAGTGAGGGGCTTCTATAATAGCACAAGTCATCAAGGGAAAGGGGCATTTTTGCGGGTGGTGAAAGGCAAGAGTATGAGAGGAATTAAGAGGATTTATGAGCATGAGGCACTTTGGTAGAAGATTGCACTGAGTGGGAGAAGAGATGGAGTTGGAAAAGCAGGTGAGGAGGCAGGAGGAGAGAGCTAGATGCCTTCATCACTAGAGTTCTAGGGAAGGAGGCTATGAGGTCGAGTGATATGCATATGGCACAAGGGAGGAACTCAGAAAAAAATGAAGGTAAGAACAGGTGAAAAAAGGTAAGGAGGAAAGGAATGTAGGCAAAAGGTAGGAAAGGGATTAAAATCCAATGGCAGAGAAAGAATACAGAAAGAAAAGCCTGAAGAGATGAAATGCAGAGCTGGGTAGCAGTTTCTAATTTGTCAACAAGTCATTCTTTGAGAAGCTGGTTTAGTTTCAGAGAATAATTTTGGGACTTGGACCAATTTTTAAGGTGTGCCTAGAGTTCCATGCTGGCCATCGTTGGATTGCTCCAAAAAATCCTATATCTTCTCCAATATTCTTGAGAGACCTCTAAGAATAAGTTGATTCTACCCTGGAGCAAGCCTGCACTGTTATATGAAGATTTCCTTTCAAGGTCAGTGGACATGGCATCAGCAGAAGCATCTGGATACTGCCTTTTCTCATCCATTTTTCCCTTGTCTGTGCTGTGGTAGCCATCCTGTGTACATAGGTGTTTTTGAGGGTCTTTGTCCAGGTCCAATCCTTGTGGTTGCACTTCTTCCTATATTAAAAGAGAGGCAAGATGTGTCAGTAATATATAAATAGTGACTAAGAAGAGTTACTATTACTAGGTTAACTGGAAAGTTTACATGGTTCCCTTTGAGGGCTACCTAATTCTTTTCTGCCTCAGGGATAAACACCAAGTTTTATCTTCCTACATGTACTACATATCCTTCAACATGTATGAAAGTGTACATGTGAAAAATGGATCATAGAACACTTGTCCAAACTTTCTTTACACTCCATCTACATCATGTAAATCGCTATCTAACAAGAAAGTACTAGATTTTTTCTTCCCTTCCCTTCCCTTCCTTCTTCCCTTCCCTTCCCTTCCCTTTCCTTCCTTCCTTCCTTCCTTCCTTCCTTCCTTCCTTCCTTCCTTCCTTCCTTCCTTCCTTCCTTCCTTCCTTCCTTCCTTCCTTCCTTCCTTCCTTCTTTCATTCCCCTTTCCTTCCTTCCCTCCTTTCCTTCCTTTCTATTTATTCAAGTATTTCATTTAAGAAATAATCAGCAATGTAAACTTCAGAGTTGAAAATCATCCTCTAATTAACCAGAGTTCTTTTGAACCCTTGTATAAGTTGTCTGAATTGTGTGTGCCCATTATCCACAGGGAAAACAATTAGTCCACTCAAGTTTGACCTGGCTTAGATCATTTTCAAGGAAAAAACATTGTGACAAAGTCACCTTCACAGAAACTATGTTGGGAAAACCCACTTTGTTTACTCCCTAGCTAGCAAAAGCTGTGTTTTCTGGGCCCTAATGTAATTTTGCCCCAGTGCCCTTAATCTTCCAAGCTTGCTCTAAAAGTCAAAAGTGCTTCAAAGTGTAGCTATGGAGCAATTACCAAAAGGTGGTAGACTGGAGCAATTTACTGAAACCATTTCTAAATACCATACAGCCTCAGAGTATTGTTGATATCCTGAAGGGCAAGAGGAGACCCAAACTAAACTCTGTCCTAAAAATAATTTTTAAAAAATGTTTAAAAGTTCAAACAACAAATGGGTGACCTGAATCTATTATTTTTGTGGTCTATTTGTTTATTCCCAAGATCTAGCCACACTTGAGAATGTTAAAAATAAAAATAAAGTGTATGGAATTTCCAGTTCTCTATAGGTCATATAGGGAGGTGTGGAGGAGGCAGATTTCCCTGAAGCCCCTATCCACTATGTAATTACTGAGCCAGGGCAGAAGTTTTAGGAGAGGAAGAAGCTGCAGAAATCTTGCCATAGGGCAAGCAATGAAAGATGAGAAGACCACAAAGAGCAATAATTCCTCTACTTTCTAAGTAACTACTGTAGGCAGAGGGAACAAAGAGGGTAGATGGCAGGCTGTGCCATACATGAAGTCTTAATCACTTCATCTTAGTGACCCTATTCAAGGTACCAAGTGAAGGGAAATAAAAGACAAGAGAGAGAAAGATGAGACAGAGACATATCTATGTTTATATAATATCTATCTATATATGTATATATGTATATATATATACATTTATGTGTGTATATATGTATGTTATCTTGTCTATATGGAGAGATGCTCACTACAAAGGTTGGAGAGATAGGTAGAGAATTCATGCATGGTCTTTGTGGAATAAATATGTTATGCTCCTCTTATTGGCCTGCTAAGAGATCTTGTATCTCAGCAGGACAGCTATGGATAGTCAGGGGTCTGAGATACGATGTGACTTTTTCTAATAGTATCGTTTGTAGATTTTCTATTTGAGATTGAGGAGACTGATTTTGACCCTGGAATACATTTTTCTCTGTGTGTTTATATATCATCATGGGGAAGGTGAACACACTTACTTAAGAATAGAACTTCTATTGAGGTGGGACTTAGGATATAACAAAAGAATCCCAAGATCTGCATTTGAGCCCCAGTTCTGACACTAATTGAATCAGTTAAACTTTGTAAGATTCTTTTTTCATCTTTAAAATGGGAATAATATACTCTCAGTAACTGCTTCACATGGATCATTGTAGGTAAAATACCTTGGAAATTCTAAAGTGGTAGCTATATAAATAAATATGACTTCTTGCCAAAGCAGTCTGTACTTCAACCTGCATTGGGCTATTTGACTTTACAATTTTTTTAGGGATCTCTAAACCATGATTATCTCCAAAGTGTGTATCTCACCCCAGTCCAGTTCATAGTGCACACAATAGCCAATGATGTGACCCTAAGGAGAATTTATTTAAAGGTGTTTAGATGTAATTATGCAAGCTCTCAGTACTTCATGACTGCCCCTTCTCCCAGGGTCAGTTAAGGAGTCTTGCCCCTTCTTTTTTTCAAGGCTTGTTCCTGGTTTCTGGGATAAGTGGCATTGAATTAGGTATGGATGGATTGAAATTTGCATGCAGATCTCATTATAATATTCTGCCCCTGAGCCCCCTTTTAAACTTCCGTATTTCTGTAAAGATCTCTATGATCTTTCTTATAATACTCTCTCTCAAAACTATTAGGCCCAATCAGTGGCCAAATCTTATTCCTTTTATCTCCATAACATCCTTCTAATCAGTGATCTCCTTTGATTACCCTTGTTCAGGTATCATGCCTTGTGCTGTTACATTTTTATCTCAAGTCACTCTCCATTTCAATTCATCTAATGGAGGCATCATAGTGCACAGAGCACTGAGAGGCTGGACTCAGAAACACTCATCTCCCCAAGTTCATCCAGCCTCAGATACTTACTGGCTCTATGACCCTGGACAAATCACCTACCCATATTGCCTCAGTTTCTTCATCTGTAAAATAAGAATAATAATAGCATCTACTTCCAAGGAATTGTAAGAATCCCTTTAAATATGTATGAAGCATTGAGCACGGTGCTCTACAAGTGTTATTTATTATCCTCCATATAGTTGCCAATAAATATTCCTGAAGTGCCAGTCTACCTAATTTCCATTTAATAGACTCCAGTTGATTATTGACTTTAAGACCAACTGCTATTCCATATTTATCTTGTTCTTTAAAATTTTTATTTTATGCAAGTATTAATAATACACTCATACATGAATATAATTTGTAAGTAAATAATGTGATATTCAGGGTATACACTATTTTTTTTTTACTGATATGAGTGTATTATCAAAAAGTTAGGGAGTTTATGACTGCAGGTTCTAGGCAAAAGCAGGAAGAGTGGGACCAACATATAATTAAGAGTAATTAAAGGAATTAAGAGGAATAAAAGATTCTGCAAAGCATGCTGCACCTGAAAGATTTAAAGAAAGAAACCATGCTTTGTATAGCTCCATTGATATATTGCTTTATTTTGGTTCTCTAGTTCTTCCTATTAAGGTGAAGAGTTAAAAGTATATATACAGTATTACCCTCATATTCTCGCTAGCAAAGATCCACTGGGAGAGTGGCAAAACTGATACATGATTCAATGGGAATGTTATGGTCTTTTATAGTAACCAAAAAAGCTGATGAGATTTGAGGCTGTATTAATGGGAATATGATATCTAGGGATATGGATATCACAGTACCAGTATCTGTCCCAGTTCAGAGTATTGAGAAGAGGCTGTTAATTGCTGAGGAGAGATCTAGGAAGTTTTTCTAATTATTTCTAGAATGTAATTTTAGGAAGAAATGGAGAAGGAAGGATGTAGAAGGAACACAATGTAGGAAGGACAAAACCATATAGCTGACTGAAAAAAAAACACTTTGGTGGAAGCTCATGAAATATGGTTTGACTAAGACAATAACAAAATACCAAGAATCTAGGGTAGCTAATGGGTAAATGGGGCACTTTTACTCTGGTCTCCCCAGTTGGCTATTCCCATGTTTAAATTATTTTATATGTCAGGGGTGATCAAGCCAGCTCAAACCAGCCCCTGTATAAATCAGGGCTTGATTTAATGTTTCATTTAAAAATGTGTCATAGGTACATTTCTTTCATTTCTCCCCCCAATACTTCCTCTACTCCCACCTCTACTCCCACACAGCTGCTTGTTAAACATTTACCAGGATACTTCTGGTCATAATCCTCTCAAATTTAAATCTCATGAGTTCTCACTAATATATTTTAATTATCCAGGCATATGACATGCAACTCATAAACACATTTTAATTAAATAGCAATTATATATATATATATATATATATATATATATATATATATATATATATATGTATATAATCACTGTCAACTCAATCAAACATACCTGTACATACCTGTATACCACTGGAGAAGAATGGACTTTCATAAGGCTGGAGACCATCTGTGGCCCTAGTGCCTGTGTGAAGAGATAGATGCACCTGCAGGGAATATTTGTGACCAAGATGGTAGATTGAAAGGTAATAGAGTCCTTTTTTGCTGCAAATCTGCTGATATCTTGTACTAATGTTATTGCACCACCCTGTTTGATCTATTCCTTGACAAATGCTCTTTGGGGTTCTCAGCCAGGTGTTGCTCTCTGTTGTATTTACCTGTGCGTTTTTCTTTTCTGCTCCAGCAGGTCTCCAACCCCACATATTTCAGCATTCCCTAATATAACATCCATTTTGGATGCTGAGATTTCGGCTTTCACCAGGTCTTTTAGCTACCTCCACCATGCATTATTAGTAGTTGTAGACACTGGGTATTATGATTAATAAGTCTTTTCCTAAAAGGGCAGAAATCTCAGCTATTTGATTTCTCCTTCAGCCTCTTCCTCCAGCTTTGGATAGATGAGGTGTTGTCTTGAGAGACATCAAACCCTCAGTTCTCACTAGGGCTGCTTGGGTTAGTAATCACCTGGCAAAGAGAAGCATGGATCTCCTTAGGCATTATTTTCAGCTAAGAGCTGGGAAACTTCATGTAGTCTTAGTTTTTATATTTCTCTTCAATAGCAAGTTTTTATAAAACTCAGTTCTCAATCTGGCTGCCCCATCCAACCTGGGATCAGTTCTGACTGTTGACATCTTCTTGGAATTTTTCAGTTAACTGCTTTTCTCACTCCAGAATTTTGCTCAGCTCTTGTTTAATTCTGAAATTCATAATCTCCACGTTCTTCACTTGACCAAAGCTATGCTGCTCTGCTCCCTTGGACACTTACTTCAACTCTCACCTAATTTATTTAAGGAAAACCATTTTGAAGATTATTCACACCCAGCACCCCTCGAGGGAAATCTCCTCAGGACTCAACTTCTACAAATGGAAAGGGAAGCGAGTGGCTCTATAGTTAAGAAGTTATTCTAATTTCACCCCCAGAATCCTCTGTTCTATGAAGGCTATCAACTGCCACACTGGCCACAGAATTCTGGAAGGATGTGCTATGCAAATAGCAACTCCCAACCTGGCAGAGAATTCTGAGAGGCCTCAGACTTGTCTCCCACTGCTTCCTGCCCCAATTGCACTTATGGCTTCTCACTGACTATGTAAAAGGATAAAACAATATAGAATAAAATCAGAAGAATGGTTTCATTAATAAAACCAAAAGATTACATTTGTGTGTGAGAGAAAATGTTTTTAAATACATGAATAAAATTCATAAATCACAGTTATATGTAAACATATATACATACATATTTAATGCATATATACATTTATAATGCAAAGAAGACCAATTATACTACGATATAGTTTTCAAAAGAAAAAGAAACATTCATGAAACTTCAGGATAAAAATCTCTGCTCAAGAGTCTTACATGTCTGTTTTTATTTTTTCACATTAATCTCTGATTGATTTTCCATTGAATTAAATCAAAAATGTTGAAAATTCTTTACATTTTTATGGAACAAGAATCAGCCTAATTGTTTGGTTTTGCAAAAGAAATTAGACTGAGCACATAAGGAATCTTAAAACATAAGCTATTCCCTGAGACCTCATGTAAGTCATCTCCTCAAGTCATCTTACATGAATACCCAATGGAAATAGCTATAACATTTCAGTATCACCCCAGTTTGTTTATTATCATTGTTGTCTTCAATTTCATATGGAATGAGATTTATACAACATTTAGTGCATTTAGTAAAGAAGACAACCTAGATGTCCCTTCTGTTATAGGCATCACACTTTTCCACTTTGTTTTTTCTCTAAGGAAACTGACTTCCTATGAAAACATTTTAATTAACATTTTTAACAGGGGTTAAGATTGGGGGAAGAAGAAAGATAAATAAATATGTGATACTGAAGGAAACAAACACAAAGATAGATTTGATTTGAATAGTATGACCATTTGGGGACTTACCTGACATTCTGTTGATTGCCAGAGTGGAAGTGACTTATTTGATTGGCTCTTAGCTCCAGTGCACCTATTCACTTCCTATGGCTTCAATGTTTATTTCTTCAAATTCTTTGTAATCACTCAGAGAAAACATATTTTCCCCGTAGAGGAAAGCTAGAGTATGGGCAAAGGTTTATCTGTTTTCCTGAAGACATGGCTCAAATCTGAAAGAAAGATGAGAATTCTTGATTTCTTTTCTATCTATTAGAAGGAAATCCTTGTTTAGACTGAAGTCTTATATCACTATTGCTTTAATTTATGTAACCCTATAAATAGTTCACCATTAGTAGAATTCACTTATTAAATTCTTGTTAGTATATGCTGCTGAGCCAATTATATTGTTGTTCATTTCTCTTCAGTTGTGTCTGGCTCTTCATGATCCCATGATCCCATGATCCTATTTTGTTGTTTTCTTGGTAAAGATACTAGAGTGGTTTGGTATTTCCTTCTCTAGCTCATTACAGATGAACAACTGAGACAAACAGGGTTGAATACCTAAGTGAAAGTCACACAGCTAGTAAGTTTTCTGAGGATGAATTTGAACTCAAAAAATTATCTTTTTGATTCCAAACCAAACCATACTGAGTCTCTGTTCATTTTATTGATGACAAGAGTAGCAACAGTCAAAGCCCAGTAGTTTGCAAAAATATATATATATATTATTATAATAATAAAAAGTGAACACATTCCATCTCTGACCCTTACTACCTGTGTAGTACTACCTTGAACAAATCAATTTCCTTCTTTGGGACTCGATTTTCAATCTATAAAATGAGGAGACAGGATTTCATAGCCTTTCAGACCATTCCCAGATTTGAGATCTTTAATTCTATGTGTGGAATCTTTCTAGATAAGTATATGCCAAACCATCAACAACAACCAACCATTTGTTAAGTGCATTCTAGGTAATATGGACTGTTCTAGATGTTGGAATACTGGTAAAAAAATATTGGTGTAGAAAAACATATACATACATACATATATAAAGATATATATATATATGTATATATATATACACACACATATATATATGTATATATATATGTATATATATATATATATATATATATACACAAAATAAACACAAGATAGATATATTAAAGATTTTGAAGGAAGACTCAAATATAGCTGGCAAGGTTATGGAAAAGCTTCTTGTAGAGGTTGATCCTTGAACTGAGGAATGATGGAATCTAGGGAATCTAAATATATGGAAGTATCGCTTTCAAGCTATGGAAAATTGAGAGAGGAAAAAACAGAGAGAACTACAAAGAGAGAGAGAGAGAGAGAGAGAGAGAGAGAGAGAGAGAGAGAGAGAGAGAGAGAGAGAGAGAGAGAGAGAGGGAGGGAGAGAGAGAGGGAGAGGGAGAGAAAGCCTGTTTTGAGTTTGGTGACATCTCAGACCTGTTCTAAAATGTTTTTAAATGCATGAAATAAAATTCATAAAGAATAGTTATATGTAAACATATGTACATAAATACATAAGAAATATACACATATACACTACAAAGAAATTCAATTCTATTATCAAAAGATAAAAGAAACATGTTCATGAATCCTTAACATACAAATCTCTGCTTAAGAGTCTTAAGAGGCAAAGCTTGTGCCACATATGAGGAAAAGTAGCACAGTTACTGTGGTCTGATCTTAGAATGTTTAAAATGGGAGTAATGATAATGATAACTAGCATTTCTATAATGCTTTAATATTTGTAAAGTAATTTGTATGCATTATCTTTTTGCATAATTTTACAGTTGAAAATAGATTACTGACAGTGAGGTGGCAGTGCATAGAATGCTAGGCCAGGAGTCAGTAAGAATTGTTTGGGGAAATATTTGAGACAGAAGGCCTGAAGTAATGTGTGTCCTGTATTATCTATTTGGAGGGTGAGGGAGGAATGATGACTGGATTATATATATATATATATATATATATATATATACATATATATATATATATATATATATACACCAGGGATATTGGAGAAGAAATTGATTGTCCAATTAACTTATGAACAATGGTTAATGAAAAAAATGAATTAACACTATCATGGAAATATTAGTCAGTCCTGGTATTTAGTGGTTCTGGACATGTGGTGAACATTGGCCTTCAAAAATAAAATTAATTCTGTCTCTTCTGCCAAAAGATTGCAACAAAAGTGCCAACAGGAAACTTTTAAGAATAAAAGAAATTATATAGAATGTATGTTGCTATTGATTACAAATTTTAATTAAAAATTTAAAAACCTTTAGTAAAATAGTCTAAGATTGAATAGTGGTAATAATTGTTTCTGCTGTTGAAATAGCTTCTCCCCACCCCAATTCCCCCTAAAATGCCCCAGAACATAAAATCTAGGTTTTCATTGCTGGCATTTGGAAGAATTTGTTTTAATCTCCAGTATACTCTCTCTTCTTTACTCAAATCACTCCTCTGCCTAATTTTTCTGTTTGATAAGGGTACTACTATATTTCCTGTTGCCCAGATTCCCAAGCTGAGATTCATTCTTGACTTTCTATTTTTCTTTACACTCATGTCAAATCAGTTGAGCAATTATTTTTTTATTATTGCCAAATTTCTTTTTTTTAATTTAATTTTTATTAAAACTTTTTTTATTTACAAAACATATACATATGGGTAATTTTTCAACACTGACCCTTGCAAAACTTTCTGTTCCAAATTTTTCCCTCCTTCCCCCCACCAGCTTTCCCAGATGGAAGGTAATTCAATACATGTTAAATGTGTTAAAATATGTTAAATTTAATATATGTATATATATATATATATATACATATATATATACATATATATATATATATATTTATACAGTTATCTTACTGCACAAGAAAAATTGAAACTAGAAAGAAAAAAAACCTGAGAAGGAAAACAAAATATAAAGAAACATCAACAGAAAGTGTGAAAATGCTATATTGTGAGCCATAGTCAGTTTTCACAGTTCTTTCTCTGGGTGTAGATGGCTTTCTTCATCACTGAATAATTGGAATTGACCTGAATCATCTCATTGTTGAAGAGAACCACGTCCATCAGAATTGATCTTCATATATTTCTGTTGTTGCCATGTATAATAATCTCCTGGTTCTGCTCATTTCACTTAGCATCAGTTCGTGTAAGTTTCTCCAAGCCACCTGATCGTTTCTTACAGAACAATAATATTCCATAACATTCATATGCCATAATTTATTCAGCCATTCTCCAATTGATGGCATCCATTCAATTTCCAGTTTCTAGCCACTACAAAATGGGCTACCACAAACATTTTTGCATATGTGGATCCCTTTCGCTCCTTTAAAATCTCTTTGAGATATAAGCCCAGTAGTAACACTGCTGGATAAAACAGTATGCACAATTTGATAACTTTTTGAGCATACTTCCAAATTACTCTCCAGAATTGTTGGATGCATTCACAACTCCACCAACAATGTTTCAGTGTCTCAGTTTTCCCACATCCCCTCCAACATTTGTCATTATCTTTTCCTGTCTTCTTAGCCAATCTGAAAGATGTGTACTGATATCTCAGAGTTGTGTTAATTTGCATTTATCTGATCAATAGTGATTTGGAGCACCTTTTCATATGACTAGAAATAGTTTCAATTTCTTCATCTGAAAATTGTTCATATCCTTTGACCATTTATCAACAATTTGCCAATTCTACATCCCTAACATGTCTTTAATCCTATCTTCTCTCTACTTAAATAACCTGTTTTGTTAAATTATTACCACGTTTTACTTAAATTATTGCTGTTCTAAATGGCCCCCTACCTCTTCTGTCTTTTTACTCCAATCCATTTTCCGTACAGTTGTCAAAGTCATACTCTTAAAACAGGAGACCAAGCATGTCACATCCAATCAATCAAAAAACATTTATTAAGTTCTTATTGTATTCCAGGCTGTGTGCTAAGCAATCTGAAAGCAAAAATACAGAGAAAGAAACAGGTGATTCCTTTCCTATGACAAAGAGAATATGTAAATAATTTAGCACATACAAGATAAGTACAGAGGATATGGAAAATAACCTTAGAGGTAAAAGGTGGTAATAGGGGTGAGGAAGAGCAAGGAACTAAGAAAAGGGATCAGAACAGATTTTCCATAGGAAATAGCCTCTGAGCTGCACCTTGAAGGAATCCAGAAAGTCTATGAGTTGAAGGTAAAGGAGCATTTTCAGGTCTGGGAGTCAATGTAAGGTTAGTGATATATAAGTTGAAGAGCAGTATTTGAGGAACAGCAGCTGATTCAGTACAGCAATATCATAGAGTGTGAATGGGGCTAAAATGTGAAAATACTGGAAGATAAGGAAGGGGCCATATTTTAGAAACTTTAAAGCACCAAGTAAATAATTTTATATTTGTTTCTGAAGCTAATTGGGAATCACTGGAGCATGCATATCAAGTAGAAAAATGATTATAATCATAAACTCCCTTTAGGAGAAATTACTTTGGAAGCTAATTTGTAGGATAGATTGGAATAGAGATAAATTTGAGTCAGGGAGGTCAATTTCAAACGACCAGGAAACAAGGAATGAAAGCCAAAACTTAAGTTGTGCCTATAAAGGAAGGGAAGATCATGAATAAGAGAAATCTTGTGAAAGAAGGAAATGGGAAATTGGGTAATAAATCAGATGTGAGAGATAAGAGTGAAAAAATGACATCAAGTTAGTTTGTAAACTTGGATAGCTTGAAAGATCATGGTACTTTTGATAATGATAGATAAGTTCAAGGGAAAGACAATGATTTCTATTTTTGGTTATGTTAACTTTGAGATGTCTATCAGAGTAAGAAATGTCCAAAATGAAGTTGATGATATTTGATAGGAACTAAGAGATAGAGTAGGGCTTGAAATACAGAGCTGGAAATCATCTCTGTATAGGGGATAATTGTACTCATGGAAGTTACTGCTTTTGCCAAGTAAGAAAAAAGAGAAGAGGGTCCATGATAGATCCTTGGAAATTATATATAGTTGGCAGGCATTACATGTCTCTCTCTCTCTCTCTCTCTCTCTCTCTCTCTCTCTCTCTCTCTCTCTCTCTCTCTCTCTCTCTCTCTCTCTCTCTCTCTCTCTCTCTCTCTCTCTCTCTCTTCTCTCTCTCTCTCTCTCTCTCTCTCTCTCTCTCTCTCTCTCTTTGTCTCTCTCTCTCTTTGTCTCTCTCTCTCTCAATATCTATATCTATATCTATCTATCTATCTATCTATATCTATATAGATAGACATATATATTATATATCTATATCTATATCTATATCTATCTCTCTCTCTCTCTCTCTCTCTCTCTCTCTCTCTCTCTCTCTCTCTCTCTATATATATATATATATATATATATATATATATATATATATATAAAACAACAGCTCGGGAAAATAGGAGAACCAAAGAGGGAGCACTGTTAGGAAAGGCAAGAGAGGAGAAAGTACATCAATGAAGATAATCAATTGTTAAATGATACACAAAAGCCAAAAAGAATGATGACTGAGAAACTAATATTAGATTTAGAATGAGAGATCATTGATAATTTTGGGGGAAATAGTGTCAATTGAGTAATGAGGTTACAATTTAATTGTGGAAGATTTACAAAGAATGAAAAAAAATGGAAGCACCTACTATAGATAGTATTATGGTCTTAATACAGTGCAATGGTTAGTGCGGGTGATAGGATCACCTTTTATCTTCTCCTTAAATATAATTTATTGATTTCTTTTGTTTAGTATAATAAAATTTCCCTTTGCGTCATAACCTTCTCTAAGAATCTGCTCTATTATAGCAAACATTTTTAAAGAGGAACAAGAAGGGAAAATTAGCCAAACTCATCAATGCATTTAAAAAATCTGATCAGATCAAGTGAGTATTTTTTTTCATTAAGGATTGGAAGTCATGTATTTGTAGACAACAGAAAAGGAGGCAGCATACAAAAAGATTAAAGATTAGAAAGATACTGGAGATAACAGTGGGGGTAACTTGGAGAATATGGGAAAGGATGGGAACCAAGTACTTACAGAAGGGTTTGGTCTTGCCAAAGAGAAGGACGACTTCTCCATCCAAGACTCTATTGAAAGAGGGTATATTGGGAAATGAAGTTGGAGGAATATAAAATGAGGAGAGAAGGAGGATTTCTCAATGAATGATCTCAAATTTTCAGTGAAATATGAGGTAAGGTACTTAGAGAAGAGAGTAGGGGAAGGGATAGTATCTTAAGATGCTTGAGGGCAGTTGAGAAGGTTTGGAATACATACTGTGATGAGTGATGTTGTTGTTGTTTGTCCCTTGTTCTCAAAGAGGAGCATGCCAACAGGAGGTGATGCCATGACATATAAGTGAATTGTATTTAAATGAGGGAGGGCTGTGAGAATTGTTTAGTGAAGAATGGAATGATTTTGTTTTGTTCTGTTTCGGGTTTTTTTGCTATACTGAGGGCTTACTTGTTGAAATTAAAAGAGATAAATTTGTAGTGAACCCAATCAACATGGTTCATTAACTTGTTGCAGTTCCCTTCATCAAGAAGTGAATGGGATTAGGGATGGTACATGGTGGATATAATCCAAGTTGGCACTGTCAAGCATGACATAGACATGGGGATAGGAATTAAAGAATATAGGGAAAGTTAGAATTTAACTGTTTCAGTAATCAATAAAGATTTGGGAGAAAGGAGAAGATAGCCATTGAAGATATTGGGAAAATGTTGGAAATGGGGGAATTTGACAATGTAATGAAACTGGAGAACAGGATTAGGGATCATAGGGCATAGGAAAAGATGGAGTGATAAAATATTATCAGATAATGGAATTTCAGAATTCACAAAAGTGGAACTGGAACATTAGTAGGTAATAGCTTGGAGGTATTACCTTGGAGGTAGCGTGGAGAAATAGGTCTTAGAAACTGAGTACGTATAGAAATTTGAAACTGACACCTTGAAAAGAGATCTTCATTGAATCAAAGGATAATAATTTCAAATCTTAGATCTTCCATTTAATATCTATGTGACCTTGCACATGGCTTACCCTCAATTTATTCATCCATAAAATAAGAGTTGGCTCACCAAATGGTTTCCAGAGTCTTTTCCCCTTCTAACGCTATAATCTTCTGAACTGCAATTTGCGACCAAATATTTTAGAGAATGGATCCATAAGATTGCTTTCTTCCTTTCAGATTGGTCATATCTCAATCCTAAAAAGGACAGGAACAAATAGAGTAAAGGTAAGTCAGATTTACTTTATTCTAGTCAGCTTGTATCAATGTTGCCTCATCTTGAGCTCTAAAACTCCTTTACTATTTGCAGTCAGCAGGAATGCCATTATTATAGACTTAAGTTAACATGTATCAATACAATTAGAATTTATCCCAAAGAACTTAAAGGTGAAAATGTTATACTTACTTCCCAAGCTTCTTAGTTTTTACTCATAAGCTTTAATTTCCTACAATAAATTCTCTGATGAGGAAAATGTGCAAGATAAGGAGATGAAAGTATTACATTCATTCATTCATTGATATAATTTATTCAATTAAATATTTACTGAGTGACTATTCCATTTATCTTCTTCAGCCTCCTTGGGTGAAAATATAAATTTGAGTATGATTAACTAATCAATGACCATTTTATTTTGTTGATGACAGTAGCTTTGAGATAAAACTATAAAACATGACAAAATAATAACTACTAACAAAAACCTCCCAAGGTTTTATTTTATTTTAAGTCTACTCCCACCCTCATGGCAGTCAATGGGCACCTTGCAATTCTGTGGTAATCCACAGTCCCCTACAGGGAGCTCAGCAGCCCACACCTAATCAGGGACAATCATAAGTAAAATTGTTTTGCCCAATTTGCTATAATTAGAGCAGCTTTCTTTTTTAGTGATTCATTATCGGGCTACACTACTTTTAGTACCAGCACATTCAAATCTAAATTCTGGCAAAAAGAGAGACAAAGCAATAAATCAGAATGAGAATTGTTAATTAAAAGGGGGGACATGACAGGAATATTACTCTCTCCTCTTCCACCCACCCACCTTCACCCCAAAGGTGAAAATTGCAAATCAGATCCAGGTGACAGACTGTCAGCCTCCATGTTTTATAGTGTTTGCATTAATTTAAGCATCAAGGGTCCCATTCCTAGAGAAAGACTCCCTGGCTATTTGAACTCCAAGTTTTTGTGGCTGAACTTCATTGGCTGTTTCCTTTGATCCCTTGTTTCTCATTCTCTTAGAGGAAAGAGCACATTAATTTTTAGAGATACTAAAAATGTTATATGCATAAAAAGCCCATTTATGGTTTACCTGGCAGCTACTGTTTATTCTCAGTGATGTTTAGAAAATATGTTAAATCTTCAGTATCCATCCTTTTAGTGAAAAAGAGGCAATCATTACTCTAAAATTAGGCATCCTAATTACCTTCCAAAGCTAGTCATTTAGGAATTTCCCAGTTTATTTGGGACCAAGATATGAATCCTGCCCCTGATACCTATAGCCCCAGTCATCCAGACTAAATTTTAGAGGATGTGGAAACATCCTGTGATCAAGGTAGTATACTTATTTCTGAATTCCTTAAATTGTAGAATTGCAAGTCCTGATCTTACTCCTATTAGTTGGGTAATCCTTTGAGACCTTGGAAAAAATTGGGCATAAATTTTGCCCTCATGTAGTTATAGGCAAATAAGATGAAAGTGCACACAGACATCTTCTCTTTGGATTTGGAAGATATTATTAGGAGTGTATGACCTAGAAGCAATCCTGTACCTAGTCCATGATGTGTCCTGATTAAGTACTGCATATTTCTATTCAGGTAAAACATCTCTCAAATTGTTATTTAGTGATGGATCCCTGAAAGTCCCACCTTTAGAGTCTACCAAAGGCCTTGAGATGAGCAAAGTGATGAAGGTGACAATGATGAAGGCTGATTTATTTTAAAAATACTTCATGTATTTCCATTTCACTTGATTTTAGCAATAGTTAGTATGATATTTATAGCATGAAAAAAAAGAAAGCTATCATCATTATTATTCCCATTTTACAGATGAGGCTCAGATAGGATGTCATAGTTTACATGTATTGATTTCTGGACAAAAAAACCAAGATTGCCAAGGGAAGCCTGTTTAATAGAGGGGCAAAAGTTGTTTTAACTGTGAACTATTTTACATAGTCCAAATTTAACAAATGACACATTTATCTTTATTGAAATGGGTCTTGGAGAAGTTGTCTTTGACAATTAATTTAACTAGTAATTATTCTCTCTCTCTTCCTCTCCCTCTCTCCCTCCCTTCTTCTCTTTCTCCCCCTCTTTCTGTCTCTCTCTTCTCTCTGTCTCTCTTCTTCTGTCTGTCTCTCTGTCTCTGACTGTCTGTCTGTCTTCTGGTCTATATATCTTTCTCTCCCTCCCTTCTCTCTCTCTCTCTCTCTCTCTCTCTCTCTCTCTCTCTCTCTCTCTCTCTCTCTCTCTCTCTCTCTCTCTCTCTCATTCTCTCTCTATCACTCTCTCTCTTGCTCTCTTGCTCTCCCTCTTTTTCCCTCCCTCTTTCCCCTTTCTTTCCCTCTATAGGGGTAAATGTGTGTGTCTATTTATCATTTACCTGGCAGCTGCTATCTGTCCTCCATGATGTTTAGGAAATGTGCTAAATCCTTAAATGTGTTTAATCTCTCATATTTTCTGTTTGCTCATCTATAAAATGGAAAAACAACCATAACAGCAATGATGATGAAGATGATATATGCCTAGCTCACAAAGTCATTGTCAAGATCAAATGAAACAATCAATTGAAAAACTTTCCCTAAGCTCTGAATATGTGTCTGGAATAAAAATTGGCATGCTAATGTCACCAATTATTATTATCTTTAATTTTTTTCTCCAGAATGAAAGAGGAAGCTCATTTGGGGAAAATTTTAAAGATAATAATAATAGGTTATATTTGCACATCAGTGCAAATTTGCTGGCTGCCTCCTTCATTCAACCTCCACCCATCCCCAGCTAGACTTTTAGTAATCCTTCTTTCTCTTCTTCTCTTCCTCTTGGTACACTTCACTTTTAATGTGTAATAGAGTTGTTTCTGTACCTGTCTTGTGTCTCCCCCTCATGCGTTTCTTGAAGGAAGGGACTACTAAATTGTAAATGTCCTAACATCAATGCTAAGTTTATAGCCTTAATCCAGTACATATATAGCAGTTGTTCAGTCATTTTTGTTGTATCTGACTCTATAATCCCATTTGGTGTTTTCTTGGCAAAAATTTTGGAGTGGATTGCCATTTCCTTCTCTAGCTCACTTTAGAAATGATAAAAATTCAAGGTGATTTGCCCAGGGTCACCCAGCTAGTAAGTGTCTTAGGCTAGATTTGAAACCAGGCCTTCCTGACTCTTAGCTTGACATTCTATTTATTTCACCACCTAGCTGTCCCTGTATGTAGATAAACACTCTGTAAACTTGACTGAACTCAGAGTCTTCCGGTTACTCATTTTTGGCTGAGATTCAGAATTACAATTATTTTGAAGTTTTTATGTATGTTTAATTTAGGTTTCAAATCTCCATCCTTTAACAATTTGAATTCTTGAATCTATTTAGGATACAACATACCTATATGAGGTACAGCTAATAGACCTTTAATTCCCTTAAAATAATATTGTTAGATATCAAAATTTCAAATACAATAATTTTAAATGAATTTTGTATTGCTATACAGAATTTTAAAGTTTCTGCTTCTCAATTTGAAGTTGGAGTAAATTACATCTTTATATTTAGGTCACAGGGTTATAATAAGAAAAACAGGATGCCCATTATAACACACTGTAGAAATTGGAACTGTTATTATTATTATATTTGGAAAAATCACTAGCTTTGGAACCTTGGACAAGCCACTGAATGTCTGTTAACTGAGTTTTCTCATCTAAAAGATGGCATAATAATACTTGCCTCAAAGGATTGCTATGAAAATCAAAGGAAATAATGTATATTTGAAGCAATTAAAGTTAGATAATTTGGCCAGTGTTACCCTGATGGTAAGGGTTAAAGTGAGGCTAAATTTGAACTCATGCCCTCCTGACTTAAGGGTCACTGTACAACTCAGCTGTCCCCAATGTATATTAAGTCCCTTGCAAACCAGAATGTGCTACATGTATGTGCTTCATATATGATAGCTATTATTGTATATAATATTTTTATCATATCACTCTTTTTACTTCATTTATTGAAGTATAATCAAATATTTTTTTACTATAACTTCCTAAATTCTTCTAGATACCAAATGTACAGATATTAAATTATCCAATATTTAATTACACTGGTCTTACTTTCTTTACATTGTCCTAGATTCTTTTCATACCCAATTTCTCAACTACTTAATATGTATTTTGATCTCTAAGACTTCTGATCACCCAAATGAAGGCAAAGAAAACTGCAAATGAAGATCAGCTAAGGGCAAGTAGCATGATCTCACTAGTAAGATTTGGGGGAATGAAAAAGAAAAATAATGCCCAGACAGGATTTATGGAAGATGAGATGGCATCAGAATAAAATGAGGCAGTTCTCTGTAGTCAGATGAATGACAATGGGAAGGGCCTCCAAAAGGTCATTTCCATCTGCCTATGACATTTTCAATGAGGCAGAGATTGTAAAGACAAACCTCATCAATATGCTAATCTTTTAACTGAGTAGCTGTACATATTAATATATTTAGTTCAGACAAATGGAATATTCTGTGAAGCTATCTTAATAAAATAGAGGTTTTAGTTCTCTCTGTCTTTTGACCTCAAAATACACACAAATCTCCTCCCTGTATTTGACAAGAAGCTATAGCTATTTCCTCAGATTATTTGTTATTTTATTTAACTTTTCTTTTTTTTTTGATGGCCTTCATATTTTAATGGAGATTTTATATGATACCTATAATAAATTATATTTGTTTATATGTTGCAAGGAATTCACTGAACATCTATATCTCAACAACTGCTCAGTTTTCTTTATTTATCTTGAATAAAACCATTGTTTTAGAAGAAATGTAGTCATTTGTAGTGCAGTTTCTGCTCTAAGCTGCAATTTTACATCTGCTTCAGATACACAAAGAGTGGGCACAAGCAGGTTGTAGTTTATGTCATGACTGTGTGAGCATAGGGATAACAGATGTGAGCAAGGATGACCTTCCTATTTCTTTTCTTTCAAACCATCCTCTATTCAGATGCCAAAATAATCTTCAGCACAGAAATGATCGTATCTTGTCTGGTCAAAAATATTCACTTGCTATGTATTTATCTTTAGGATAAAACACAGTAGCCTCCTCCTGATATTTAAAGCCTGGTATAATCTGGATCCAGTCTTGCTTTCCAGATGTACTTAATTATGGAGACCATTCCCATACCTATAAGATGACAGATATATTAAGTGTTTATGTGTGATTGAATGGAAAAGTATATTAAACTCTGTTGGGAAATCCTATTTAAGTATGAATATATGAATGAATGGAAAAAAATCTATTGATTGACTACTAAGTCTCAGGCACTGTACTAAGCCTTGGAGATAGAAATACTAAAAGCAAGACCTAGGACCTTACATTCTAATAGGAGAAGCTAATACATATAGAGAAAATATTTCCAAAGAGGAATAATTATTTAGTCTAGAAATTCACAGGAATAATGAATATAGTCATTAGGTAATTGATCAGCCTGACTCTTCTAGAAATGTTACAATTGTAATATTGATCTCATTACCCTTCCCAATGCAAAAGGCAGAAGAGTGTGATGGAAAGGATTGAGCAGATAGAAAATATAAAGTTTTCATAACCAGCAGGAGTGAGTCTGGGGGAGGAATTATATATTTTGAACTCCCCAAATCAGAAGAACCCTGTTTCAGGTAGGAGTTAAAAAATTGAATGAAAGGTGAAGAATAGGACAGTAGCAACCTTAGCAGCATAGCAGAAGGATGATAACTCAGAAAGCAGGGAAGAGTGTCTGAGACAAGCTAAATATCACAATCAGGTTAGCACTACAGCAATAACAGATATGTCACATGGAATTAAAGATAGAAAGAGCAATTTTAGAGAAAATTAGAGATTAGAGAGACTTTAAAATGATGGCTCATATAATATCAGGTATCAATCTACAATATAGGTTTATTAGTAAAATTCATAATGCTCTTTATTTTTAGCATCTTATTAAAATAGAAGACTACAAAAGATTTAACTTTTAATATTATTTTAGGTTTCTCATGCTAGATCTGTCTATTTATTTGTATCCAGATTTATCAGCAAGGCATATTACATCTAAAATGAAATTCCTTAAACCTAATACTTTTTTATCCATGAACTTGGTTAGATATATTTATTTTAAATCAAAAGCTTGTGGTCTTGGTATCTAAGAGAATAGTTGGCAGGGTGTTTTACAATCTTTAATTCAGTAAAGAGGTGCTGATACTTAATGCAGGGATTTAGTGAAAGCTTGGGGGCTAAACTATCTCCAGAAATGCTGTCCAAATCTGACCAAGAATGCTTGATTAATTCTATGGAAATGACACATCTCTTGCATCATTACTCACATTAGTTGGGACTGAATAGAATAGATACTTTTCATCTCTTATGAAGTGAAACTGACCCTGTGATAACTCTCACCAAGCTTTTCTTAATCTATAAATGGGGAACAAATTTAACACTGTTAATAAATCTTTCTTCACTCGGCTAATTTTTTTCCTCTTTGTGAAATTAATCAATTCTGTTCTACCTGTCATACTCAAGAGAGCAGTAACCGTGCTGGACTCAATGTAAGGGGCACAAGACAGCTGGATTACCTCCTTGATTGTACTACTTATCTTGCAGTATTCTTATTTTTATTGAAGTTTTTTTTTTTTATTTTCAAAACCTATGCATGGATAATTTTTCAACATTGACCCTTGCAAAACCTTGTGTTCCAAATTTTCCCCTCTTTCCCCACCCCCTCTCTTAGATGACAAGTAATCCAATATATGGTAAACATGCTAAAATATGTTAAATCCTATATATGTATACATACTTATACAATTATCTTGCTACACAAGAAAAATCAGATCAAAAAAGAAAAAAATGAGAAAGAAAACAAAATGCAAGTGAACAACTACAAAAAAAGTGAAAATGTTGTGTTGTGACCCACACTCAGTTCTCACAGTGCTCTCTCTGGGTATAGATGGCTTTCTTCATTACAAGATCGTTGGAACTGCCGTCAATCATCTTATTGTTAGAAAGATTCATATCCATCAGAATTGATCATCATATAGTCTTTTTGCTGCATGTAATGATCTCCTGATCTTGCTCACTTCACTCAGCATCAGTTCATGTAAGTCTCTCCAGGCCTCTCTGAAATCATCATTTTGGTCATTTCTTACAGAACATTAATATTCTATAACATTCATATACTACAACTTATTCAGCCATTCTCCAACTAATGGGAATCCACTCAATTTCTAATTTCTTGCCACTACAAAAAGGACTTCCACAAACATTTTTGCTCATGTAGGTCCCTTTTCCTCCTTTTAAGATTATCTTGCAATGTTCTATAGGGAAGAGAGAACATAGGAATCATGGGATCTAAATTATCAGGTAAACCAAACCATAGTTAGTCATATGACTATGAAAAAAATACTAGTTTCATTGAGTCTCAGTTTCCTCATCTCTGAAATGAAGAAATCATATAGTTAACTCTAAGATCCCTTTTTGCTCTAAAGTTCTAATTATCATTCCTCCTTCATTTTTCCCTTATGCCCTGACTATGCTTGATTAATAGGGAAAATTCTAGGACAGAAACAATAATATTTATTTATTTATAATGTGACAGGCAAGCCTATGCTTGCTTCACAATTATGATCTGATATGTTTGAGTTGTCTTACAGAGTTGTATGACCTTCACTTACAACAATATGATGGACAGCCAGCCCTTAATATGATGGACACTTTAGATATTAGATATTTTCTATGGCTGGAGAAGCCATTGACATTGCTTAGTACCATTCTTAGAAGACTTCAACTTATATACAACAGATACTCAAACCAGTAGGCCACAAAGGCCCAGAAAGTGCCATAAGAAGCAAACATTTGATTATTTCACTAAATAAAAAACTGGTAGCCAAGGGTGATACCAGTTTAGAGAACACACTTTTATAATTCTTATATGAAGGTTTTCTTCCCTAGCCCAAAGGGATTAGGTAAATTCTGAGATATTTTCTCCCTCCCTTTGATCATACTTTCAAATTGGGAAACTGTGTAAATATAATAGTTCTAAGGGAAACTGAGAGTGACTCCCAACTTGGGAGCATGCAGTTTAAAGGTTTCTTAAAAGGGACACTGACTAAACTTGGGATTTCACTAGAATAAGGAGCTCTTAGATGATAAACTTTTTCTACCAATGAAGATTGTTAGCTTCTTTGCCACCTATAACCTTAGACTTTCACTGAGAGGCTGTGATTTTTCCAGGTCTCAGAGCCAGTGTGATTAAAAGGACTTGAACCAGGACTTCCAAGCTGGCCCTCTACCTAGTACAAAACATCGCTTTTATTGAAAGAAAAACAAAAACAAAAACTCCAAAATCCAAAATATACATTAATACCTACTAAAGTGTGAGTTACTCTTAGACCTAAAAGAAGGCCTTCTATGGTATTAATTTGATCCTCTAAGCAGGTTTTAGAGAAAAATCAATAAGAATAACACAGGATGATAAAGAATAAATGGGACTGTCATTTGTACTAGTGGAGGGAATATCTCACTGATGAAGTCAGATTCATTGAAGCAGTAAGTGACAGATTACATTATGATAGCCTTTATCTCTTTGGAAGACCTCAGGATCAGTCAGAGTCAGGATCAAAGTCCTTGGTCTTTAGGAGAAGGGAAGGAGGCAGGCAAGCTGCCACGTAGCTCATCAAAGATGGATCCTGGACTCTGGAGTCTGGAGCCTGAAGTCTACTGAGCTGCTGAGCGCACTGAAGCAGAGAGACTCTGACCTCTCTCCCCCCAGCCCCCCAATCCTTCCCTACAATTACCAAACCCCACCATATTCAGCAGAAGCCAATCCTGAGGAGAGCCATCACTTCACCATATCATCTAAGTATAGGTTTATAGAGCCATTATATGACAATGAGTAGGTACATAGCCTTAAGTATGATGTTCTGGATTCAAGTACATCTTTTCAGAGTTCTAGTTCTCTACATGTATATTATTGTCTTCAAGCTCCAGTTTTATTTCTCCCCTCAATCCTACCCCTATCTTGTGATAAGTAGTTACATTTATGAGACAATTCAGAACTACTGTCTAATATAGTTAATTGCCTGTGCTTGGAGCCTTCTCAGATCATTGTGTGAGGGCATATGCACTAAGGTATAGGAGGATTTTTCTTATTATTCCAGTGTTCAAATCTTAAGAACACCTAAGGACATTTAAGGATGTTCCTGGGAATCTTTAAAATAATTTAATTTCCCTGCCAGAATTTAGTCAAATTAAATAATACATACACACAAATTTCATGACTATGAAGTTGTATTCATCATAATATTTCAGAACTGACATTAAGTATAAAGCAATCCTGCTCCTGTTAGCCCCATTAAGGCTTAATTGAGTGAAATTATTTATCTGTAATTGACAGACAGCATAATATAGTGGAAAGAGCTTTGGATTTATCATTAAGTGCCTACTATTCCACTCGTGAGTTTTTTGACCATGGGCAAATCAGTTTCATAATCAATAACATAA
Source organism: Sminthopsis crassicaudata (assembly GCF_048593235.1). Lineage (NCBI taxonomy): Eukaryota > Metazoa > Chordata > Mammalia > Dasyuromorphia > Dasyuridae > Sminthopsis > Sminthopsis crassicaudata. The sequence continues at coordinate 240,427,461 of NC_133617.1, read as the reverse complement.
TCTATTATACTCACAGAATTGTTTGAGAATCAGAGGAAACAGTATATGTGGAAGTGTTTTACAAACTAATACAAAATAATATTTTGTTTTATACTCCTTTATAGAACTATGATTCTAAGATTATGGTCATAGTTTTCTGAAAAGAAAATAACAAAATTCAAGAAAATGAATGACAAAATCAATGATATACTAAGGAAAATATATGATATATTGAACTGTTAAAACCTATTGTTACTACAGAAATATTTCTATATTTATTGCAAATAGATTTCATTTCCTTTGTAGTATTCTCATTGGAATATGTATTTATGATAACATCCCATCAAACCTCAATACTTAATAGAAAATTTGAAAATTAAAGTAAAGAAAAATTAATTTCATCAAGATATTACATTAAAGATAATATTATATATTACATTTTAAAAGTCATTTTAAATAGTTTTAATGGCTTCTGATGGTTAAGGCAATGGACTAGTAATCTACTAAAAGCTCCCTATAGAGGTTCCTTATGTCTCAGACTACAAAAAGTTATTTCATCTATACTTTGCATAGAACTTTGCAAATAGTAGGTACAAATTGAATAACCAAATGAAGAAAAATCTAGAAGACAGGGGATTCAATGATATCTCCAGAATTTTAAGTCAAAGGCCCATATTCTCCTGTTTTATCATGGGAAGTTTTTTAACCTCTATTCTGGACGTGAGTAGAGTAGCTAAAATGACAGAGTAAAGCCAGGAAACTGCTCCAGCTCTCTCAATTTCCCTGAAAAGCCATATGAAACCAAGCTTCTGAAGAGAATCTGACAGAATGAAACCCCTCTCAAGTTTAAGATAAGTTGGAAAAAACTTCAAAAAAGGTCATTCTCACTGGGGTGAAAACAGTGTTCAGCCCAGCTCAGATAAACGCTGGGAAAGCTGGTGAGAAGGTCTTAATCACACCAAATCAGCAACTGAAATCCTCAGTTCTGGCTCTGTAGAGGAGCATTTGGGGCAGCCTCCAGTCCCAGCTAAGAAGACAAATTCTGGGAAATCAGACTATTTCCTGAAAAGAGCAGGCAAAGCTACCCTCCCTAAATGCCTTCTGACTCTAACCCTAACTCTGTGCTCAAAGCCTAGGCTCAGAGCTGCACAGGAAGCTTGAGAAAGTGCCTCTTTACCTCCAGAGCAGAGCTTAGCCAGAAAAGTGAAAATAGAAGAAATACTAAAAGGACAGAAAATGACCAAAAAACAGAAAAGAACCTTTACCATAGAAAACTTAGTATGGTGTCCTCTCAGATGAGGACTAAATATCCACAGAGGAAATTTCAAAGAGGTATATGAATTAGTCTCAAGCCTAAACAAGCTTCTTGGAAATGTTCATAAAACACTCTAAAAAGCAAACAAGGCAAGTAGAAGAAAAATGAGAGAAAAAATGAAAGGAATGTAAAAGAGATTCAACATTTTGAAAAAGGAAGGTAATTCTTAAAAAATACAATTGGTCAAATGCAAAAACAAAATCTCCTGAAAAAACAACACCTTCAAAAGTAGAATTAACCAAAAAAGAGATATAAAAGCTAACTGAAGAAAATCACACATTAAAAGCCAAAACAAGGAAAATAGAAGCTAATAACACTTTGACACATTAATAAGTCAAACAAACTAAAAAGAATGAAAAAATAGAAGAAAATGTGAAATACCTCATTAGAAAAACAGCTTTATTGAAAAATAGTTGACCAGAATAGACAATTTAAAAATTATTGGTCTATTGAAGACCACAGCCCCCCCAAAAGAGCCTTGATAGCATTCTTTAAGAGATTATCAAGGAAGACTGGCCCAATGTTCTAGAAACAGAGGGGGAATATTCATTGAAAGAACTCATCAATCATTTTTGAAAAGAGATCCTACAATGAAAATCCCAAGGAACACTGTTGCAAAACTCCAAAACTCCAATAATCAAGGAATAAATACCGCAAGATGTCTGATAAAAACAATTCAAATATCAAGGAGCAACAATCAAGATTACCCAGGATCTGGCACCCAGGAGGGCCTGGAATACCATATTTCAGAAGGCAACAGACTTGGGGTTTACAAGCAAGAATTAACTACCCAGCGAATGAGACTGGGTATTGCCTTTCAGGGGTTGCAATGTATATTCAACAAAGTTAGAAATTTTTAATCATTTCTATTAAAAAAACAGAACTAAACAAAAAATTAAATCTACAAATATAGGATTCAAGCATAGAAAGAACAGGATAAAATATATATTACTGATTACATCCCTGGATGGGAAAAATATATTTATTACTCTTGAGAACTGTATCTCTTACTGGGACAAATGGAAAAGGGCATCTCATGGGTAGAGGGTGTGGTTATGAATGGACTCTGATGCAATGATCTTAAAGAAAAATACATTCTAAGTGGGAAAGGTCTATACTGGAAGAAGAGGAAAAGGGACATATAATGGAACAAATTAAATGTCATAAAGAGGCACAAAAGACCTATTACAATCAAGGGGAAAAGGGAATAGGATGAGAATTGTCTGAAGCTTTCTCATCAGTTTCAGATCTAAGAGGGAATAACATGATCAGTCAGTTGGGCATAGAAAATTATCCAACATTATATAGAAATAGGGTAAAGAGGAAAGAAAAGAGAGGGACTGGATAGAAAGGAGGGTAGAAATGCTAGGGAAAAAAAGGGAGAGGGAACATGATATAAATAAGGTAGTGTGGAATAGGTTAAAAACCAGTACTAAGTTCAGGTTGGAATGAGAGAACAAAAATATATGCAGACAAGAAAATAGGATGGAGGGAAACACAAAGCTGTTAATCACAAGTGTGAATGTAAATAGTATTAACTTTCCCATAAAATGGATGATAATAGTAGAGTGGATTACAAAACAGAATCCTATAATATATTGTTTACAAGAAACACATTTGACACAGAGAGACTCATACAGAGTAAAGGTAAAAGCTGGAAAAGAATTTATTATGCTTCAGCTGAAGTAAAAAAAAAAAAAAAAAAAGCAGAGGTAGCAAGTCTGATCTCAGATAAAACAAAATAGATCCAATTAAAAGAGAAAAGGAAGGAAAATTCATCTTAGTAAAGAATACTATAAATAATGGAATAGTAATAATACTAAATGTATATGCACCAAGTTTTAGAACATACAAATTCCTGAAGAATATATTATGCCAGTTACAGGAAGAAATAGACAGTAAAATTATGTTGGGGGGAGGGACCTCATTTTTTCCCTCTTAGAATCAGATAAATCTAACCACAAAAAACTAGGAAAATTAATAGAATCCTAGAAAAGCTAGATATGATAGACCTCTGGAAAAAACTGAATATAGACAGAAAGGAAGACACTTTTTTTCCTAGGCTATACATGGCATCTACACAAAAACAAACCATACCTTAGGGCATAAGAACCTCACAATTAAATACAGAAAAGTACATATAGTAAATGCTTCCTTTTTACATCATAATGAAATAAAATTTATATCCAATAAAGGGCCATGGAAAGATAGACTAAAAACCAATTGTAAATTAAATAATCTAATTCTGAAAAATGAGTGGTTCAAACAACAAATCACAAAAACAATACATAATTTCATCCAAGAGAATGACAATAATGGTACAACATACCAAAACCTATGAGATGCAGCCAAAGTAATTCTTAGGGAAAAATTAATTTCTCTAAATAACTACATAAATAAAATAGAGAAAGAGAAGATTAATGTATTACACATGCAATTAAAAAAGCTAGAAAAAGAACAAGTTAAAAACTCCCAATTAAATACCAAATTAGAAATTTTAAAACTCAAAGGAGAGATTAATAAAATTGAAACTAAGAAAACTATTGAACTAATTAATAAAACTAAGAATTGACCACATAACATAACAAAACATAATTGACCACATTAATAAAAAATGAACAGAAATTGTAAGATAATCTCAATAGATGCAGAAAATGCTTTTAATAAAATACAGAACCCATTATTATTAAAAACCCTAGAGAGCATAAGGATACAGGGAGCTTTTCTTAAAATAATAAACAGTATATATCTAAAACAAATAGCAAGCATTATTTGTAATGGAGAGAAGCTGGATACATTCCCAATAAAATTAGGAATAAAAAAAGAAAACCTATTGTAGAGGGCCTGAACTCTGGAGAAGTATACTTGAAACAAGGTGTTAACTCCATGGAATTAATAAGATATCTAGATATCTCTAAGAGTTTGCAGTCATTCTTTTTTGTGGTAACAAAGAATTGGAAAAGGATTAGAAGAATTGGGGAGTGCCTGAACAAGTGTAATATGTGAAGGTAATGGAATATTATTATTCTATAAAAATCTAAGGTGATTTTAGAAAGACCTGGAAAGATTTACATGAACTGATGTTTAGAGAAACAAATAGAATCAAGAATACATTGTACACAATAACAGCAAGAATGTGCGATGATCAATTATGAAAGTCTTGATTCTTCTCAGTGGTTCAGTGATCCAAGGCAATCCCAATAGACATTCAACAGAAAATGCCATCTGCATTGAGAAAAATGTCTAAGGAGACTGAATATAAATTAACACGTGTTATGTTCATTTCTTTTTTTCTATTTTTTTTTCTCTCTTTTGGTTTTTCCTTTTCATTCTATTTTCTCTCACAACACAATTCATAAAAATAATGTTTATTAAAATAAATAATAACCAAAAAAAAAAAACAGAGAAAGGAGCATTAGAGTAGTGTCAGGCTTAGAAACAAATCAACCAGTCCATTAATCAACAAGTATTTATTAAATGTATTAACTATCTTCTATACTTATCTTAAGCACTTGTCATAGAAAGACAAAAATAAAACACTTTTAACAAGGAACTTAAAATGAGGATGAGTTCCATTTTACAATAAACTAAACATATATTTTTCACTCATTTCAGGAAAAATAAATTCCCTTTGACTATTAAACCATGTATTTCTCTGTGGAATAAAGCACATTGTGGGGGAAAAGATCCTTCACTCTACTTTGAAATTTTGAGTTTATATAGAACCATTCCTGACACCATCACCCATTACATAAATCCTCATGAACAAGAAGTGTATGTTTATCATCGGTGTTGCCTTCATTTAAATCATTTACCTTCTTTTTGACTCAGTTTCATTATCTGTAAAAAGGGTGAGCAGGTTTGAATGGTTATATATTGTAACTTTATGTACATTAAACTGAAATTGGAGAAGAGAAAATGCTCCCAGTCATCCATTCTTCCAATCCTCCTTTCTTTCATATTCTTTTTTCTGTTTAGCAGCTTTTTCATAACAATCTGAATTAAAAAACATAATCTTATTTTAATGAGGTGTTACCAAAGGAATATCCTTTTTCAGATTGTCTGAAATTTAGAGCCTGAAAAATATGCTTAAACACAAAGAATTTTCTTTTACACCTTGTCTGATATTTTCCTTATAGGTTGTTACAGCAAATGAGATAACATAGAATGAAACAACTATTAAAATCATAAAGGTACTTCTTCCCAATGTCATTGTCACATTTATGTTCATCAATGTGATTTTCTGACAATCAATAAAAGAAAATAAACAGAAAAGAAGGGTCTGAACCAAAAGTTTTCTGAGCCTCAAAGTAGGGTAAAGCAGAGGGGGAATGAGGAGGATATGTTAGGCTATAGATGGAATACCTTAGAGGGGGGAAAAACTGATCTCTTTTCGGTGAATCTGTTTAGCAGTTCACAACCCTCACCATCTGTCCAATTAAATCCTCAATCCAATTAAGAGATTGTCTAATTTTCAGTCACTGGCAATTAAGGAATCAGAAATTATTTACTTCTGGTTAGCTTTATCCCATGATCATAAAACTCTTCCTATATTTGTGGTCCTTTCTTAAATGTAACTTGACTGATCTGTAGAAGGACAAAAATATTTTGCAAATCTTGAAACACTAGAAATGCAGGATGCTGTTGTTATCATGACATTGGAAATGGAAGATTGAGGAACTTCAAATTCCAACTCAACTCTAAAATCACTACGGCTATTGATTATTAGGAAACAATTCAGAGAACTGCTCATTAGCAGGAAAGTTTCAGAAACAATAAATGTGTGTATGTGTGTGTGTGTGTGTGTGTGTGCATATGCCTGTTTTCAGCAGAGGAAAGGACAGCTATCCCAGTGACTAAGTATAACAACATTAAATTTCTGCCTTTCTTGTTCTATTTAAAGTCTAAAGTCTATTATAAAAAAGTGATTTTTAAAAAAAAATTTCCTTATGATTGATATCCCTGAAGTTTTTGTTTATTGGTTTTCCCTTTAAAATCCCATGTCATTTCTTCTAAGAATTCAAACCATTCTGACTACTTATTTTTTGAACCCTATCTGGACTGAAATCAGGAGCAGAAAAATCATCCATTTATTAGAATTTATTCCTGAAAATAGTACATGGTTAGTTTTGTTTGTGAATAGTGAAATGTCTCCAGATTTCTTGTGCTTAAATACTCTGTGACCCCATTAAAGAGAGAGCATGCTAAAAAGAAATCTGATGTGCCATAAACACAGTCATTATTTCTAGCATCCTGAAAATTGCCAGTATCAACAAGGATAGGAAAACCTTCAAATTAAATTCAGTATATAAGACACAGTAAATAACTTTTTCAAAATGAATGTTACTAAAACTCCATCAAATGTGAACTCTAAATAGCTATGTTGTATTCCGTGAAGCATAATATAAGGCAAAGGAAGAATTTTTTTTTCTGAAGTACATGTTATTACTTATGACTTTTCCTAGGCTTTATGGTAATTAAAATTATTTGGAGGCTCTTGCTTTTGGAGTTCAAATCCTTTAAACTCATTCATTGGTTTTGACATTGACAGAGTTCCAAAGCTGAAGTTGAACACTACTCCCTCTCCCATTTAGCCCCCAAGGTGAGAGAGATTTTTAACTTCTTCCATTTCTTCAATGTTATCCACAGCTCCTGCAAAAGTAAAAGTCTCTGCTATATTTTCATCCTGCCATCTGAATGCTTAATCATGTCTCCTTTCACTAACAACCTGATGTGATTTAAAGCTTTATAGATGTTACCTCTTTTTCTCAGATATTAAAGTTTGTTCTATAGTTTGAATGTCCCTGTCCAGATATTTGTAAAGTGTACTGGTTATCATTTATATCATGAATATCATTTTAAATTGTTGTTTAATTTATTTATTGTGTTTAATGTAATTTAATAAATTGTGTTTAATTTTTGAAGAGGTATCTAGGGCATGAAGGATGTTGGTCATTTTAGAAAAGCATTCCTTTGGTTAGAGATATTTTCCAGAAAATAAGGAAATCTCTCAACTTGGAAGCCCCAGTACATTGACAATAGTTTTGCATTTATAAATACACCAGTTATGAAATGACATACTTTCATTGATAGGAGTACAGGTAGGGTATGGGTTCACTTATTTTCCATACTGGCTCCTTATACTTTGCTGCTCTTCTATACTCATATAGACATCTATCTGTACATTCTTCTTTTAGACTTAGTGCTTAATCCTAATTAAAATAATACTGTAAGAGAAAAAAAAATCACACTAGGTTGTCTCTAGTATTCATAAAATTATTTCCATCCCTGCTCTCCCCAAGGGCCAGAATTGGGCCTTCTATCCTATTGAACCTTTGTCCTTTCTCCTTTGGTTACTACCACATCATTTCTTTCTTTGTCTTTTTCTGTTTCTGTTTCTCTTCTCTCTATCTCTGTATTTGTCTCTGTCTCTCTCTGTCTCTGTACTGCCCCCCATGTCGCTCTCCCCCTCCCTCCATCCCTCTTTCCCTCTCTCCCTCCTTCCTTCTTTCCATTACTCTTTCCCTTTCTCCCTCCCTCCCTCTTCCTCCTCCTCCCCCCCCCCCTCTCTCTCTCTCTCTCTCTCTCTCTCTCTCTCTCTCTCTCTCTCTCTCTCTCTCTCTCTCTCTCTCTCCCTTCCTTCCTCTTTCTTTCCATCCCTCTTCCCCCCTCCCCTTCTCTCCTTCCTTCCCTCCCTTCCCCTCTCTCCCTTCTTCCCTCCCATCCTCCCTCTGTGTGTGTGTGTATGTGTATGTGTGTGTACCTCTCTCTATTAAACTCAGGATCTCTTTGGTTCGCTCTCTGACTTCATCTTTTTGTCTCTGTTCCTCCATCTGTCTCTGACTCTGTGACAATATTCCTTCCATTAATCATTCTGCGACTTTTGTACTTAGTTCATCTTCACTGCTCTGGCTCTTTCAACTTATCCCTGACATTGGTGGTATGTTGTTCTGCTACACTCCATTTTCCCAAAAACTTTCATATTCCATGATATAGTAGGTAGAACCTTGGGTTGGAAGACAAGAAAATCTGTGTTCAAATCTTGCCTCAATCACTTATAAGATGTATACTACTGAGTCAATTATTTAATCTCCATGAAGCTCAAATTCCTCATCGTCATATAGAATAATAGAAACTATCTCTGAAGTTTAGGTCAAGTAAGGTAAGATATATAAGATATATTACAAACCATAGTGTGCTATATAAACAAGAACTATTTATTATTGTGGTTGTGGTCATTGTTCTTATTATCTTTGCTTCCTGCTTTTAGCTTTATTTACCACGAACTGCTACTCAGGGGTACTAGCCAGTGTAAGTGTTCCTGGAAGTGATTCACATGCTGCTATATCACTTTCATACTGTTTATGACTTTTTTTTCCTTTCAGTGGGTCTAGCAACCTTGCTCGCCACACACTGGACAATATCAGGCAGGTAAGGTAGCCTGCCTACTTGCCCTGCTTTTCAGTCTCCTTCTCCTCAAACAAAAAGTACCCAGAACTGATGCCCTATCTTTCCTGTCTCAATAACTTTTCCCTCAAACCATGTTTTCCACTTGGTCCTCCCTGTCTATGGAGTCTTTGGAGATTCAGAATAGTGTTTGCATATCTTTTTATTTCTTATTTTCTTCTGATGTAGGGGACTGGGGCAGGTCATGATCATTATTCTGCACCTTCTGTGATACTCAGGATAGTGCAAGACACAAAGTTGGAGATGGAAAAGGAAAAAAATCATACTTCCTCAACAAGGACTTTTAACCTCAAAATGGGAAAGGAACAATCTTGCCATTATTTTGAAGATGCGTAGACTCACAATATTAAAAGCCCTATTACTTCCTGACCAAAAAAAAAAAAAAATAGTTGTAGTTCTAATTCATTCAAAGCCCCTGGATTAAGATTTCTCTAGTGCCACTTACAATTCTAGGATTATAATTAGATTGTTGCTCCTGCCACTCAGATGACCATTGCTGTGGCATCCTGCTACTCTCAGAAGTCCTTCCCGTCACTTGACTGATATTATATCTCCTACTTGTATTTTTTACCAATTATCTTCCCCAATACAATGTGCAATTCTCAAATGTAAAGATTATTTCCTTTGGACACATTACTTAACACATAGAAGGCACTCAATAAATACTTTTTTATTGATTGATTACAGAGGGAATTCATAGTTCTTGAAAAAAGATACCATGATATGAATTCAAATAACTAAAGCTTGTCTGTACTGAAACTATATTCCAGAAAATCTCTTTATTCACTCATTTGTGGATTGAGGGAGATGGCAGGAGATTCAGCTAAGGTGACAGATATTACCCTAACTCTAATGTTCTTCCTACTCCTAGCATAAGAGGGTGGCTATTCCTTGTCTGAAGGTATATGCCCTATGAATAGAGGGATTAACAATGCATTTTATTTCTCAATTCGTTCTTCTTAAGCATGGTCTTAGTGTAAAAGAAATTGAAAAGCTGCAGATTGAATTTAACATTTCTGAAAGCATAAGTATATCCTGAAATTTGTGGCCGCTTCTTCTAGAATGGTAATGCCAGATTTAAATAAAACCCCCAAAAGTGTCCCTAGACAGCTGTGTGGTCCAGGAAGTAGAGCACTAGGCTGGAGTTTGGAAGATGTGAGTCAAATATGGCCTCAGATCTTTCTAGCTGTGTGACCTTGGGCAAATCGTTCAAGCTCTGATTGTTTTCCTCAACTGGAAAATGGGAATGATAATAAGCAGCTGCTTCCCAGTGAGAAGACACTGGTAAAGCACTTAGTCTTTGCCTGGGTATATAGTGTTTACTATATATAAATGCTATTATTATTACTATTATTATTGTTATTATGAGCTGTACAAAAGAGAGGTGAATTCTCCCTAATCCCTCACTCCACATTATAGGTATTTAAACAGAGATTCGATGATCATTTGTTAGGTATGTTATAATAGGCATTCTTTTTGCAAATGGGGTAAACTTGATGGATACTTTCCAACTTAGGTTTTTTGATTCTCCTTCCTAGAATCTAATCTCAGCAATATGGTGGGATATCTATAATAAATGAACTATTTTTGACATGGCATTCTCAAATAAAAACCCAAACTCTTTTCTTACTATAGCTAAGATTCACTGTGGAACAAATGACTATATAGAACAGGGGGTTTCCGCCTTTCAGAGATTGGCTATTAAGCCATACATCCCTGTTCTTTTGATCAAGCAGAGAATGGCAGCTCATGATAGGCAAAAGACCTAGAAAGATACTTTAGGAGGTCATGTTTTATTAAGAAGCTGTTCTACAATGCAATTGCCTCATGGGAAGATTAGTTCTATTGTTTTTCACAGTTTACTGGGAATTGCTTCAACAGATGGAAATCTTTTAACCATAATCACTCCCTAAGCAATCAAGTGTTGACTGAAGAAGATAAGGCAAAGGTAATTTTGGATCATGAGGCAGATAAGGAAGGGCAGACATTCAGTGGGGCAAATAGTGAAGTCTGGGCAGGCAGAACATGGGAGCATGAGGACTGACCAGTAGAAAATACTCCACTTTCTCTCTTTTGACACTGTCACCATTCTTATGCAACCTCTCATCACTTCATCCCTGAACAATTGCAACATCCTGGTATCCCTTTATTATGTCTCCCTACTCCAATCATCTTCCTTTCAGCAGCCACAATAATTTTCTTCAAGAACAGATATGATCACGTTGCCTCTCTACTAAATAAGGTTCAATGGCTCCCACTCTAGAATCAAAAAAAATATTGTTTATATTTTCAAAGCCCTTTACAACCTATCCTTCACCTCACCTTTCCAGTCATCTTATACCTCTCTCCCTACCATGTACCATTCCAACCAGTGATACTGATCTTGATGTTCCATGAGCAAAACTCATCTTAATCTCAGTTTGGCTCATTTTCTCTGGCTTTCCTTCATCACCTAGAATGCTGCCCTCTTCATTTCTACTTCCTAGAATTCCTGGATTCCTTTTAGGTCTCAGCAAAAATCCTACCTTCCTAATTTTTCTTAATTGTAATGTATTTTCCTTAAATTATCTGTCATATAGCTTGTTTGTATCTATTTGTTTGTTTAATATTATTCCCATTAGATCGTGAACTCCTTAAAGGTAGAGATTATTTTTTTTCTCTCTTTATAGGCTCAATGCTTGACATAGTGCCTGACACACAGTACATATTAATAAATACTCACTGATATGGAAGTAAGGTTGCAGATTTGAAAGATTTCAGAATGAATTGAAGAAGTAGGACTAAGAATATCACTTGCATTTTTACCATTATTTCTAGAGGAAAATGTGTTCAGAATTTAAAACTAAGATGGAAATAACATATTTCCCTCTCTTTTGCTTTCATTGAAAGTTCTGATACAGTAGGAAAATGAGCATGAAACTCCCATCCTTTCAGAGTAGTGAGGAAAGATTATACCTAGTGGAGTAACAGTAACTGCCCATAATGCAGAAATATATTGTGAGTTCCTTGAAGGGGGATTTGCCTTTTAAAGATTCCCTTGTATTTGTGTTTTTAGCACCAAATAATACTTTAAATATAGAAGATATATAAAAAGCTTGTTGGTTAGGATTAGATTGATGCAAGTGACTTCCCAAGAACTCAAATCATTTCTTCTTCACTGCAATAGCAGTTACAAAGCAATGTCTCCTGTGTATGACTTAAATTGAAAGTAAAAGGTAAGAGGCTCTGGTAAAAGCTATTATTCCTATTCATAGGTTCTCTAGATAAACTCTGAAGTAGTGTGTATGGTTTAGCTTCTAAGGGAAAAACAACTACAACAATACAAACTTAAGCAATTATCCAAATTAACCAATATAATAATATCTACACTCATTTTTGCCTTGATTATTATTGGGATACTTTAGATTAATGACAGGTTTGGAGAATCTAAATTAACCAAATTCCAGCATTTGCTTTAATTATCTTGTTTACTAGATAGGTCTATTTATCAACATACTCACTAATATGTTTTTCATCCTAAGGATGTAGCTAGAGTTTTGACCAATGTTCCATTATGTCACCATAAAAGGATCCACCCAATATGGTTAAGAGTCTTCTTTAAGTTCTCTCAATATCATGAAAAGACCAGTACAACACCTGATTTCATTAGTTATTCCTTGTTCTTGCTACATAACTAACCCATCTTCCTTTTTTTTTCACCATTAACCATTTCATTTCTTTGATGATTTATTTTGGTGCATCTTTGTAATTCTTTGTTGTTGTTTGCTTTGTTAATGTATCCCAGTGTTCCTTCTCTATTGCCCTCCAGATTCTACTTATTTTTAAATTATTCATAGACAAAAAGGATGAGACTTATAGCAAGAGTTTTGATGTTACATAGTTGGCTTTAAGTCAGAAATTATTTTTTTTCTTTTTTTGGATTTTTGAAACACTTCTCCCAGTTATTGATTTGCAGTTCCAACTTTCAGTGAGTCTCAATGAAACTTTTAATTTTTTGTATTACTCTAATACAAACAGTCCCTATTTGTGAATGCCTGACTACATAAGTCCAATTGGTACTATAATTGGTCTCTATTCTGATTCTTTTGAGTTCGTCTTGGATTAAATACTGGGGAAAACATTCTATAAAGGGAAGAATGGCATTAAAGTTGAGAGAAGCGAAAATAACCTAATAGTAATTTTCCGCTATTAATCTGCGATCTTGTGATCTGGGGAGCCTTTCGGATCAATATGGCATGCAGAAAAGGGATGGTCAACCATCGCGACTGCATTTGTTCCTCCAGTGGGATAGAGGTATTTTATTTAAATGGTTCTTGTGGGAAATGTTTGGAGGAGGAAGGAGGAAAAAAAAAGAAAGAAAGAGGAAGAGAGAAGGAAAAAAACGAGAGGGAATGAAGAGTCGCAATACAGTGACAAAGACTGGGATAGAGAGAGAGAAAAAAAAAAAATCAACAGACCAAGTTTGTTCTATCTAAAACTATGGCTCACAAGGCAGTGGTACAGAGAGGACTGTAAAATTCAAGCCACTGGCTCTCATTAAACTCTATAAGGACTCAATCCAGGGCATCTGTAAATATGCAGCCGGAACATTTGTAACCCATATAGGACTGAGGAGTGAACATCTGCACATAGTTGTCTCCGGTGCTGTAAACCTGTCATCAGCGTTGTATTGTTTACATATGGCTACAAGGTCCCCTAGCCCAGCATCCCTAAGCTACACAACAGCGGCAAATGCTTACATGACAGCTGTGTCAATTGGAAGCAGCATTGTGAGCTTATTTGTTTCACTGAGACTCCAAACCCTACCCCCGCCCAACTCCAAGACACAAATCTAATTCTTCCCCCTTTTTTAATGAGCTCAATGTTAATAATAGAACTGCAGTGCAGATGCTAGAAATGGAAATAGCTAGCATTTCCCTAACAAGACTCATAATTCTGCTAGAAGTAATGGATTTCAAGTGAAATAGTTTGAGCCAGAGGAGAGTGGTTATAATTCATGACCAGACGTCCAAATGAAATCAAAATCTGGGAAACATGCAAAGTGCTAATTTTCTACATCAGTGGAATTTATCAAGTTCCCACTGATTAATTTGAACAGCGGTTTGGTTGTTCAATTGACAGGGCTTTGTTTGCCTTGCAAAGACATCTGAACGACATTGATTTAAATATTATTGCAACTTCCTGGTTTTGTGAAATGCTTTTAAAACTGAAAATCAATATCTTCTGAATTACAAGTGGCAGATATTAAATGAGTTCCCCCCCCCCTCTTTCCCATTTTAGTGCAAGACTCCTATTTACTATATCAATGAGGTAAATAGCAATAAATCTACTTTGGAGCACAATTACTGAGCATATCTCAAGGAAGCCAGCTCTAATTCATTACTGTTGCTTTAGTTTACTAGTTTTTCCAAAGAAAATGCTTATTATGTAATAATGCCTATCTGCCAGTAGCGTCTTGAAAACGAAAAAAAAAAAAATCTTCTAAAAGGTTTCCAAGGATAAGTCAATATCAAGAGAAGGCCTTTAAATTTCTTTCTAACTATCTTGCATTCTAAAAAGGAAAAGTACTCTTACAGGAATTAGCAAGTCTGAAAGGTTAAGGTGCTAATGCCTTGCAGATGATTGGAGGAAAGGAGTCTTTCATTTAAACTTGAAAATGTTGACTAAAGTTCAGTGTGCTTCACTTGCTTTTCTTGCAATAGTTTCATTCCTTGACAAATGTTTCCCACAATCTGGAGGCATGTTTTGTGTTTCAGGGCCTTCTGAATCTGAGCAGAGCATCCCTTGAGAAGCACCAAAGTAGCCTTTTGAATAACTGTGAGCACTAAAGGGACTTAATTAGTCACTTAGTATAAGCATAGTTAGGAAATTATTTTTAAATAGCCAATTAATAGCATTCCATTATTATTCATATATATATATATATATATATATATATATGTATATATATATATATATAATTTATCAAAATATTCCTTTTTGATTACCAAAACATGTTCCAGATTTCCTTTGAATTTAGCCATTTCTCCAATTGCATTAGAGCATTTTGCCCCCATCTGCTTTTTCATTTTCTTAGTCTCCTGGTATAAGGATGACTTTCCCAGACTGTTTCCTCTTGTCAAATGAAGTCTCACCAAGTTGTACCTTTCTGTCTCAAGCTAAATTGAGCAAGAATCTTCCTTCACAAAAGGACTCAACTTATGGTAACTCTCTAATAGAAAACTGTATTTTAAGGACATAGTGTAATTCAATAAGACATTTTAAAAAATCTTTTCACTTCCAAAAAACAAAGATCGTTCACCAGAGAGCAAATGATAAGCAAATAACTTGTCCTTTTTCAGCATTTTCCCCCAGGTTACAACTGAAATTCTTTGCCACATTTTTCATAAGTTGGGGTTGAAATTATCATGTTCTTCACATCATTCTTGAGAATAGATAATTCTCTAAATCCTGGAAGATAAAGCAGTAACATTGATGGAAGATAGATAACCCAAATGCATTGTATCTTATTTCTTCTTATCTGCATATATAACAGAATGGGGAAATGACATTTTTCCCCAAACAATATCATGAATGATCAACACACAGTAAGCAGTAAATAGGCATATGAGTTGCTTTCCCCATTGTATGTAAGCTCCTCAAACATACTCTTTCCTATTTTTGTATTAGTGATTTCAACAAACAGCACAGAGTGACATTGAAACATAATAGATTCTTAATAAATGCTTATTGATGGATATATATATTTACATTTCAATAGTACTTCAAGGTTTGCAAAGTACTTTAAATATATTTTCTCATCTGGCTCTTCTGGCTCCCCAACAACTTTATGAAGCAGGTACTAGAAAGCCAGGTCTGGATTTGAATTATACCTGGGATTAACCTATGTTCATGGACTAGTCCCTTTTGTTTTCCTGAGCCTTGGTTTTATCATTAGCAAAAAGAGAATATTAGATAGAGAAAAAGAAGGGGTGGGGTGGGAGTAGAGATACATATATATGTAAGTATACATATAGGAAGAGTACACAAAAACTTTCAGGACAACCCCTCGTATAGTAATTATCTCAGTATATTTTGAGGATCAAAGGAAAGAATGCACAACAATTTTATAAATTAGAAAGTGCTAAATGAATATAATCTGTTATTATTAATTATTATTCTATCACATTTTGCTTTTCATCTACCTACCTATCTCCCTTAAGTATTCACCTTTTCTCAAGACAAATGCTTCACTCCAGTCATATTGGCTTATTCATTGTTCTGAACACATTTTAGAATTCCCACCACCATGCCTTTGCCTTTTCCCCCTTTTCTTGAAATACAATTCCTTTCTACAAATCAAACCCAAATTATTCTTTAAGATCACTCTCAACTTATGTTGGAAATCTTAAAGCAATAGACAAATTCATGGCATTATTTCAAGTCGCATCCCCTTTATGAAATGTGCCTCAACTTTTCCCCAGTCCTAATTGACCTTCTTTCTCTGAATTCCCATAACATTTATAGTCCACATCCCATAATTCAAGATTTAATTGTATGCTGTCTTGTCTTAATTCTCTAACCGAATTATAAACCCTTTTGGGTCAAAGACCACTTCCTCTGAGCTTCTTTTGTTTGCTTAGCACACAAAAATATTGCTTGCCAATTGTTTGATGTATTGTTTGAAAATGCAATCATAAGCATTATCGCTTATCTCTTCAGATATAGCAGAGAATGGCAATTCAGTGAATTTTCAGCATCCTCAGTTTCTGGCAGCTACCAGGGGGGATTGGTGGTTTTATTTTCAGCCATTTGACTCAAAATAGAGAGCCTACTGGCAGGTGGTTCAGGTCTAATGCCAGTCTTACATGAAACAGCCCCAGCTCTTCTTGTTTCTATTTTAGGCGCTATTGCTACAATGACTGACTTAAAGTTGAAAGAACTTCTAGGAAATAGTGGCAAAAATATTATAGCCTGAATTCTAATATTTTGGAGAGAGGTCCCATTTTTTCTTCAATACTGGAGATAGTGGAGTTGGGCTCATTCCAAACCTGCTCAACCACAGTTTACTCTTATTTCCCAGTTTTCATTCTTAGTTAACTCTTTCAAATAATAAATCTTTCAAAAAATAAGGTCAGAAGAATTAGACATGAGATACAGCTTGGGATCGTTCTTCTCTGTCATGAGAGGATTAAATGCTACTAAATATCATATGCCAAATTTAGAAAGACTGAAGTAGTGGGGTTTCCATAATTTTATTTGGGGACAAAAATCTAAAATGCAAAAAATCTCATTCATGAGAATAATTTCCGACTCCTAACCCTGAATGTTTTTGTTACATTCCAATCACAATTATATAAAGAAGGAGCATAAACATTTATTAAGTTCCTGCTGTGTGCCAGGCACTGTAGATATATCAAGATTCTTCCCCTAATACCGTTTTAGTGTTGAGTCTTGAATAAAAAAATCGTAGCCTGACCCTCTTCCTTGCCATTAGGACTGGAAAAAGAATTGAAAAAAAAAAAAAAAAAAAAAAAAAAAAAAGAGCCCAGGAAAAATCCTGACACTCCAACTACCTTTACATGCCATTGAGTCATAAACTCCAAGTACTTTATCTTAATTTTTACTAGGATAATTCCCCCTCATTTTGAGTATTGCTTCTTGCCTTGCTGGCTCCTATACAAGACCTTATTATCTTGACCCTTATCCTGCCAGGATTAAGTTATGATCCTTTCCTGGAATTATGGCTTGTCTATCCTCCCAGTGACTTTGCGCCCCCCCCTTTTCTGCTTTTGTTTCCCCTACCAAACTCTAGTTAGCTAAAATCCTATCTAAGTTCCCTGCCTCAATTTGTTTGTGCCAAATGCTTTGGACTAGAGTCCTATCTGGTAAACTAGCTTACCATTAAAGATTAAATACCAATCTCTTGCTTGCCTCAGTTTTTCCAGTATTACATTAACTATTTGGAATCCTTGGACACTTTTGCTGGTCATTCAGGTTTATGCTTCCAGAATTCCTTGGACAAGATATTTTACAGTGGCGTAGATAAGAGAACAGAGTGCTAGACTTAGATTCAGGAAGACCTGAGCTTAAATTCTTCCTCAGATGTATACTAGTTGTATCATTCTAGATAAGTCATTTCATTTCTCAATCTCTGACTTCTCATTTATAAGAAGCACTTTTGTAATAACCTTATGGGAATCAAAATAATCTATATAAAGAGTTTTTCAAATATTTAAGTGCCATTTCAATGTTACCTATTGTAATTTTACTGTAATCTTTATGAGTTAGATTATCCTTTCTTTGTACACAGATTTCTTTCCTTTAATTACAACTTTGGAATGATTAAATTTTGATTGTGGATACTATAATGATTACTTGCCTGTACTGGCTATCTGAAGCAATTTCCATATTGTTTTTTCCTAGGTTGTTACTTTATCCTTGGCAAGGTTCTAGCAAGTAAAAAGTATTTTGACAAGGAATTTTAATGTCATTTGGGGAGTAAATCTGGTGTCCCTGAAAACAAGGGATGAATGCTGATGGATAAATGAAGTTGAAATGTGATCAAATACTCCATGGAGTGCCTTGCAATCTGGCTAATATGTCTCAGACATAATCTGTGGGGACCTGAGTAATAGCCTGATGCTGGATTTCACTTAAGCATAGAATGTCATTCATTCTGAAACACATCTGGATGTGTGGCCTTTAGGTACTGTGATGTAGCCTGTAACTTATAGACACATAACTTGAAGCTAGCTTAAAGCAGGCCCTGAATCCCAGTCTATAGAGGTGAAAGGGTAATGCTTTTTATATTTCAGTGCCTGGCTCTTGAGAAAGAGTATTTTTCCATCTCTAATTATTATCGATGTTAACTACACACATTTTCCTCTTTTTGCTTGAGATGGGAAAATATCAACTTCATGAGATTCCTCCCTATGATATCCCCAAACCTTTAGGAAAGACATTCAGTATGCAAGCCAAAATTTGTGATTGGCATAAGTAGGACTGAGACTATGGTGAGCCTTATTGGATTTGGAGGATTTTGTTTATATCCACAAATTGGTCAGAAAGATACACTACTCCAAAGTAGTGTGGCTATTTTGTATTCTGTTTTGTGATAGATTATGGTAATTTGTTCACAAAATTAGACTAGTTACCTCTAAGTGTCAGGTGCAATTATCATTTAGTGATTTTTCACTTTTAAGAGTCATACAAAATCCCCAGTGTGCTAGAATAATTTGTTGTTGCTCCTCTTGGAATTTTGCTTTGAGGCTCTGAGTATTCCCATGTAGGTCTTTTATAACTTGGGGAATAAAGTATCTGATCAATGTTGTCTTTCATCACCCTTCTCCGTGATCCAATTCCTCAATGCACCCATAAGGTAAAATTTCCAATCCTATTTTCTGTACATCTAAAATGAACAGAGCTTTTAGTTCCTACCTCCCCAAAGCTTGGTTCTTTTGATGCTATAGGTCTAGGAAATTTAATGTGTTTTTTTTTAAAAATTAAAACCAGGTGCCAAAATAATATTTAAAAGGTCTGCTCTGATCCACCATTACCATCCCCTAATCCCTCCATGGTTTAATTCTGTCTTCCTCTAGACTAGAGGCATTTATTTATTGTAATATAGCAATGCATTGACTCAGCCCAGAGTCCATAATTCTCTCTTAGAAGCCCTTGAAGCCTAACATGTAAATATGTATTAGTATCTTTTGAAATTGCAGGTTATTGACCTAAGAGACAATAGGGGACTATTATAAATTATTATGTAAATCCTCAGTTAGGGATTTTATTGTACTCCTTAATGTCATTAGTTTGCATTAATGTCAGAACTGCCTTACTCAGGTACTTATTAATTAGGGGCTCCTTGACACCAGGCAGTGAGGTAGACTCTTTGTGAGCCATTATAATCTTTTTGTATGGGGACTAACTTGAAGACCTTTTAGCTGGCATATAATTGACAAACCAGATGACAGCTTTTACTGTTGACCATAAAACTGTGCCCAATTCACTTGGGCCCTGGATTTATATCCTGAAACATTTCCTTTTAGCAATTTTTTGGGGGCAGGAAATGTTTGAATACCAGTACATTTTATTTATTAGATGGTCTGAAATGTACCCTTCTCTACAAGGTCACCCTCAGTCCTTGATTTTCTAAACCAAATGCAGAGCTGCTCTTGAAGATAATTTTTATAGCCAGAAAAAGTCTGTTATGAGATACCCCTTGCAAAAATTTTTCCATGATCTTGCTTCTGGAAATATTTTTAGTAGTGCTTAAAAAGTGAAGACATCTTGGATAGAGAATAGTGCAAGGCTTAGTTGTCCAGATTGAGCTTATTACCAGTATGAAATTATTGGGCTCCATATTGCCTCTGAGACAAAAGACAAACTTCTTGGGCATTTAAAACCTTCAAAACTTGGCTCCAACCTGTATTTCTATGTTCAGTTTATATTATCACTTTCCTACTTCCTCTCTCCACCTCACACACGTTCTCTGCTCCTATGATTCATCCAAAGTGTAATACATGCTCTTCCTTTATAATATTCTTTCTCCCATCTCTTTGCCTTTGTACAGGTTGTCCTTCATGCATTCCATCCTCCCTCCTTACCTCAGTATCTAGCTTCTTTAAAATTCAGCTAATTTTCCTTCTTCTATATAATGCCATTCTTAACATATCTTGTTAGTTTCTCCTTTCTTTTTGTAGTTATAGATTTATATTGTTCTTACTATATATTTATAATATGTACACACATATACATTTGTTTTATATTATAATAAATTGTGTATTGTGCAAATATACATGTCTTTTGTGCATAAAATACAGCCATATATATGTGCATAGTGATGATTATCTATACATGTGGTTTCTCCCTGAATGGAATGCAAGCCAAGACTTTCATTTTTGTTTTTTGTCCTCAGCATCTGGCCCAGGGTAGATTTTTTAAAATGCATATTCAATGAATAAAAGGGAAATTTACAAAAGCAAATGCTGCCTTGCACCACTGGAATGCTTGCTTCATCATCTGGCCAATTTTGATTTCTCTGAATATCTTTCCTACAGATATATCTGTAGTGATAGAAAACCAATGAAGACCCTTTCCCCCCAAGATGTGCTTATACTATTTATTAGTTCATTTTTACCACTTTCTTTGGAGTATATCCTTCTATACTGTGTAGGAGCCAGACTAAATTTATTCTTTAAGAAATAAAGTTATTAATCATTACCATCACCTTTGGTGCCAAAGCAAATACTATGACATAGCCCTAGTAAGAAAACTATTCTCCTATGCTGTCTAGTTAAGTTTAGAGATCTCAAAATCAGATGTTGGCCACTAGTTGGCAAGAGTGCCTTGTCCTAGCACTTTGCAAAACTGTCTACAAAGGCAAGGTCTTCAATTTCATTTGTTGTTGTTGTTGTATTAAGTTTATTTATTTTTAGTACACATTGCTTTATGAATCATGTTGGCAGATAAAAATCAGAGCAAAAGGGAAAAATTAAAAAACAACAACAACAACAGAAAAAATAAGTGAACATAGCATGTGTTGATTTACATTTAGTCTCTTTAGATCTTTTTCTGAATGCAGATGCTATTTTCTGTCCAGAGTCTATTGGGATTGCCCTGGATCACTGAACTGCTGAGAAGTACAACGCTTTTCATAATTGATCTTCACAAGTTCTTGCTGTTATTGTGTACAATGTATTCCTGGTTTTGCCTGTTTCCTTCAGTATCCATTCATGTAATTCTTTCCATGTCTTTCTATAATCAGTTTATCCATCACTTTTATAGAACAATAATAGTTACCTTCACCAAACATGGCTTTTTCAGCTATTCCCCAATTAATGAGCACTCCTTTTCCAATGCTTTGTTGCCATTTAGCAAGAGTTCCTTCAGTACTTAATTACTATGTTCCAGGTACAAGGGAATACTTATATCAATGAAAGCTTAGATCTAATTCCATTGAAATTTCAATGAAAGCAAAATCTAATTCCATTACTTCTATAATGAGTGAAAAGGGAACAAAGAATATAATTAAACCAAGAGGAGATATTTGGCTCATTTATTTCAAGGGTAAATCCACTGATTTCTTAATAATTTGTTCACTTTCACATATAACAAGAATGAACTTGACATCTTCTAAGACTAGATCTATGCCACTTTCCTCTTAGGTCTCTTTGTGCCTAAATGTATGCACTTACAAGATGACTAGTCCAGAGTATTACTCAGTAAAACTAACCCCAAAATCTGAAATAGTTTCATGAACAAAAAATTTTAAGCCACTTGGTGGAGGAGTACAAGTAAGAAAAGAGACACGGTCCCATCTTTTCAAAGTTCTGAAACATTTATATAATATAGGATTTAGACAACGGTATCCACTCATGAACCTCACGTACACATTTAAGCAATTTTGCCAAGGGGTGTAACTTGAAAGTAAGATAAATTAAGATAGATATGAGTTGATGTAAATATTCAAAAAAATTAGGCAAAGCTAAAACGCGAAGAAAAACAACAGTTCTGGGTGTAGGAACCAAAAATAAGAATGCTTTGTGTGGATCCAGGAGCTAGGGGAGAACCCAAAATTCATTGTGGCCATCTCTAGCATCCCTAGAGAGTTATTGGAGCCAGGGGCCATTTTGGGTGTAGAGAATCTTTAATCACATAAGGTTAGATTTAAACAGTATAATTATCTTTCCAAATAGTATAATTTTTTTTTCCTTCAGGGGCTATGAGATGGAGGAAAAGCACCTTGTGCTGGATTATGGGACATTATTCCTAAAGCCCAAATAGATGCACTAATGGTACTGGATTACTTTATGTGTCCATTTTTTTTCCTTCCAAAGTTCCCTTTGTCCAAAACCTTGTATCTCTTTTAGAGGCAACTAGGTGGCAGAACACTGCTCCTGGAGTTAGGAAGACTAGAATTCAAATCTGACTTCAGGCATTTGGAATAATAATAACACTCACTTTCAAGTCTTATGAGAATCAAATGAGATAATATATATATATATATAATTTTTTGCAAAACACAAAATAATATATAAATGTTAGTTATTGGCTATTATTTTTACCCAGTTATATAAGACAACTGTTTTAAAAACTGAAATAATAGTTACAAGAAGTTGGTTATTTTGATTTCTGAGTTCATTCAGTAATAAACAAAATATACTTACAACATTAAAAAATATAAAATTTTCTGAGTAACTGAGTATACAGTTTTTTCCCCCTTTGGCTGTGTTAATTGTTCCATGGAGAAAGAAAAAGGCTCTAAAATGGAAGTCAGGAATTGAGGCAAATGTGATTTTTTATAATTGACAACACTTAAGTTTCTAAGCTTTCATTCCTAAGCCTTGGCTCCTATATACAGCTTCCTAAGTATCCTTTGTAGTTCCAGATTATGTCCAAACCAGATTTTTAATAAAATTGGATGATTAATGCAAGCACATTAGTACTTTGGAGGGGGCAGTGATCTACTTCTAATCTTTTGAAGGACAGTATCCATATAGAGTCATATATTTCAAGGATCTGGAATATTTTTACATACTCCAAGCATTTAATACTTATAAGGGAGTATGTGAGATTTCCCTAAGGCTTGCCTTTTGCTGGTATGCTTCCTTTTAGTAAGAGTTCTTAGTATCTTGAGTTCTGAAGTTTTTTTTTTTAACTATTTAACTAGCTAAGTGAATAAGATATGTTCATTAATTCAAAAAACATCAACTTTCAAATGCTACAAAGGAAAAACCCAATGGATAAGAAACCATATAATTTCAAAAATTTTACATGTGACTATATGTAAAACTAAATGGATCGGCAACACATTGAGTTAGTACATCAATAAATGCACATCAAACAGACAGTGGTGATAAAAAAAAAATAATTGAAACAATTGATTAGAGGACAGAGTCATTCAGTCAATAAACATCTATTAAGAATACATGTTATGCCAGGCATTGTGTTAAACTCTAGAAGAAAAGAAAAAGGAGAGAAAAGACAGGCCCTTCTCTCAAGGAGCTCATAATTTAGTAAAGGAAACAATAAGCAAAAGAATACGCAAAAAGAGGCCAATTTCTTTATATTGGTAGTTACTATTTGTTGGAGAGTAAGTTGGAAGATGACTGGAAAAGTAGTAGGGACTGGATTACAATCGAGGAAAAGTTTAGTATTTTTAGTGATACTAAACCACTTGCTGCCACAAAAGGATGTATGCTTTTTAAACAAATATTCTTCCAGTATTGTTAGAAGGCTGTGAATGATGGAACATCAAGATAACAATTGTAAGAGATCCTAAAAGAAAGAGTTGCAGTGATTAGGATAGGGCATGTAATTCTGTCTATAGTATATAGGATTATATTGTTTTTGAGAGAGAGGTGTCACATTATTTTCTGTAAATAATGCCTTTAAATAGACCCATAAAAAAGTAATTAATTTTTTTTTCTAGACATTTTTGCCTGTAGAGGACCACAGATGGTGGGGAATTCTGGGAAAGCTATACTGGAAGCAAGGATACTTACAGCAGAGTGTTTACTCAGTGTGATTGAAGGTTCTCTATTTCACAGATACTCAGTTTGCTGTAGTTTGAGTATCGTGGAGATATGCCCGAAAGACCTAGGAAGTGCTGAGGGAAATATAATCATACTAAGGTATTTAAGGGCTGAGAAGACTTGAAATAAACAGATTCCATCCCTGACCATCCTCATGATGGCTCTCCTGCCTTCATTATTTCTCCACCTAAGACCAAGGCTCATCCAGAGATCCTCCAGAAAGCTAGTCTGGATATTACATTTGCCTATTTCTATCTCTTCTCTTAATCTCTAGGCAATAATATCCCATTATATAGTGATCATTTCTCATTCCTGCAGTCTTCCTAATTTGTGATGTCATAGATTTAAAGATTGTCTCTTGGCTCAGTTTATCCTCCCAGAATGCTTTGGTTAAGAATTATTTCAGTGTTTGAGCTTAAGTATTTAAGGAACTTAGCAAAAATTGTCAATTCAACTTTTTTGTCCCCTATCCAATAAGGTCAACTCTCAGTAAACCATAGATACACAAAGCAGATATTTAAATGGTGTCTCATACCTAGCCTAGGCTACACATATTATTATCTCACCTCCTGTTTCTTCTGACACTACCTGTATGATGTTAGACAAGGTTTAAGTAAGGGCTTCATTTTCTTTACCTGTAAGGTGATATGCTAATTGATGACATCTGAGGGCACTACTGGCTCTAAATCTATGTTCTTACAGATTCAGAGGAGGAAGTACTAATTGACATGGTCTTTAGTGGAGCAGGAGATGGGATATATATTCTTGACCTCTCTGCAGTTTTTGACAGTGTCAATCACTGTTTCCTCCTTGATACTCTCTTCTCTGTATGTATTCAAAGAACTGTTTTTGTCTGATAGCTCCTCTTTCCTTTCTTCAATGAGTTTTCATTCAGGTCATGCTGAGAGAGAGAGACAGACAGTCAGAAACAGAAAGAGACACAGAGAAAGAGACAGAGACAGACAAAAAGAGACAGAGAGCTAGTCAGAGACAGAGAAAAAAGAGAGCGACAGAGAGACAGAGACAGAGAGAAAAAGATAGAGACAAAAAGAGATAAAGAGATACTGCTTATGCCCGTCTTTAAAGTTAGGATCCAGCTTTACTCAAGCTGGATAGTATGAATGGAGTATTTCTGTGAAGGGGAAAAACAGAGACAGACAGTGGTAAGTCCAAAGCAGAAGCTCAGGTTTGGACAAATACAAGGAATTCAGAGACTTATAAGAAAATCTATATGAATTGATGTAGAAGGAAGCTAGTACTTGAGCAATTTACATAATTATTATGAAAATGCAAGTGTAAATGACATGGAAAAAATGACAGATTTCATTTTATTTTCAGAGAATGATGAATAATGATGAAATATCTCTCTGTAGATATGGATTTTTGTATTGCTATCAGTTCTAGTCTCTAATATTTTTTTTTCTCCTTTCGTTGTTTTAAGAGAGGATTCTGTGGAGGGAAAAGTTAGTTAGAACTTTCAATGATATAAAGTAGTTGTGACGGGAATCTTGGTGGTGAATGCTAGCTGCCTGGTTAAAGGGTTTATTTAGCAGTGACCCCCAACTACCCCTGACTCTTTCCATTCTTTTCAGATTCCAGAGAACAGTATGCTATCAAGTGACTGGTCAGTTATTTAGCAAGCTTAAGGAGACACTTGTAGTAGTATATTGTTTAGCCACTAGCTGGCTCTCTACTATCTATGTGTAGCCCACACCTCTCCTTTATTCTTCACTTCTTTGTACTCTTCAAACTAAATAGTGAGCAAGCTAGTTTGACCCCAAGTTCAATGAAATTATATGGCAAAATGATCTATTCTAGAGTATGCCCCAAGTGAGCAAAAGGCTTAAACTCTCATCAATTTTTCAATCTTGAATTCCTATGAACTAAGTTCCCTCCCTCTTCCTCCCTCCCTTCCTTCCTCCCTCCCTCCCTCCCTTCCTTCCTTCTTTCCTCCCTCCCTCCCTCCCTTCCTTCCTTCTTTCCTTCCTTCCTTCCTTCCTTCTTTCCTTCCTTCCTTCCTTCCTTCTTTCCTTCCTTCCTTCTTTCCTTCCTTCCTTCCTTCCTTCCTTCCTCCCTCCCTCCCTCCCTCCCTTCCATCCTTCCTCCCTCCCTCCCTCCCTTCCATCCTTCCTTCCTTCCTTCCTTCCTTCCTTCCTTCCTTCCTTCCTTCCTTCCTTCCTTCCTCCCTCCCTCCCTTCCATCCTTCCTTCCTTCCTTCCTTCCTTCCTTCCTTCCTTCCTTCCTTCCTTCCTTCCTTCTTTCCTTCCTTCCTTTCCTTCTCCCTGCCAAATCAATAGACAAAGATTTTATTATGCTCTTGTCAGTGAGCTAAGTTCGAAAAGGGAGTTTAGTGATTAAACAAAGGTAAAAATATATGGGCTAAATTCCCCAGCAGAACTTGCCATTAACAAGGAAAAAGATACCTTAAAGTGTGCTAAGTTCCTAATGAAATAATCATTGTGACACTTCATAAGCAGGCTAAATTTCTAAAAGGAATTAGCCAGGTTGTTGTTGTTGTTGTTGTTGTTGTTGTTGTTGTTGTTGTTGTTGTTGTTTTTCTTTTTTCCTTTCACTCTTCCCCTTTTCTTTTTCACAACTCTATTCCTCTTCCCTTCTAGGAGGATAGGAATTGTAATAAATCTCAAAACTTTTCCAGTAAAAAACTCTGATGAAATAAAGGAGAAAAAGAGGTAGACTGGATTCATTTGAACTCCCTGGACAGCAATACTATTTTTGGGGTCACAATCATGTACCAATCTTGCTCCCATTAATGTACCATATCTACTCTAAATCTCTCCTTCAGTTTCTCAAGCTTGCCACAAGCTAATCTTCCCTCCATCCATGAATGACTTTGCAAATAAATCTCAGTTTTGGGTTTATTTTTATCAGCTCAGAACTATTAGGGGGTACACTCCCCATTTTATATCCCATGATCTTAAAAGCATGGAATCTTGAGGGAGGAAGTGAGATTTCTCCCCTCCCATCTCTGTCTATGTTGCTAAAAACTCTGGAGTGGAAGTTCTCCAAGGGCAAAAGAAATGAAAATCCAAGAACTCAGGGAAAGATAATTCCACAGAAATTCCTGAGCTTATTCAAGTAAGTCTATTTGATCTCTTCATCCTTCTCCCCCTGGAAGTCTAAGAAAGCTAGGGTAAGCATGAAAAAAAAAAAAAGAAAAAGAAAAAAACAACCTTCTGCTTTCAAGACTCAGATCTGAAACTTATTTACCATATGAGAACAGGTAGTTATTTAAACTCTTTGTAACCCATTTTTACTATAAATAAAATGGGAAGAACATTTGCAGAACCTACTTCACAAGGTAATTTTAAGGAAGACACTTTGTAAGTAAGAAAGCACTAAATAAATATGAGAAATTACAATTCAAGAAGGAGCATTACAGCTTTTGATTAATTATTATTACTAGTTAGAATTAGTATGTTTTTATACAGTCTATGAAATTAGTCAAGCAAATATTTCTGGGTTTCAAGATGAGGTCTTTAAAACGGAAGAACTCTATGCTCTGCTTTACCTAATGGGTTGATAAACTGCTGGATTGTGAATACATTGTTCAACATTAGCCTGGGAGTGAAAGATAAGAAAGCACATGCTTTGTCTGCAGATCAAGCAAGTTGTCATTCAAAACTGCAAAATATAGCTAAGGAGTTTAAGAGCTGAGGGGAACATAAGTTCAAGACCCAGGAGGGGTGCATAAGACCAGACAATATACCAATTAATGGAATTAAACTGAAAAGATTTAAAACGGGGTTCCCTCGGGAGACAATGTAAAAGAAAAGACAGTTAATTCAATAAGGACAAAAGGATAAGCGAGTTAACTATGAGAGGATCAGAATATTTAAAGTTGATGGTGTCTTAAGAATTAAAGAACACTGGCTTCTGATTGCTGTGAATTTATTATGCCCTAGTAGCTAGTTCTAATTTGGTCCCCTTCATCCTCTGAACAAATATGCTCATCTTTAGATTCCACTACAAAAGAAATAATCCTTTTTGCTGCAGTCAAACCATGAAACTGATTATGATCAGCAACCATTCAAAGGAGAACAAATGAAGGGCCTGTCCATCACTCCACTCAGGTTTTTGTCCATCTGTCACATAAGGTTTCAAAAGCTGCATCATGATTTCGGGAAAATTGTTGGATGAATGATTTGAGGGAGGAGGGAGGCAATTAAGGTGTACCTTAGACAATTTAAATTATTTTTACAATTGGAAAAATGCTCAGATGGACCCAGGGTTGCAAACGTAATGGCACAACTTTTCCTTCACTGAGAAGATTTAGAGTTCTAAAGAATTGCAGGGGGTAGCTAATATAGGCCAATTAAGTGAATAAGAACATTTTTGCGGCAAATAACTTGAGTTTTGAATTTTTAAAAATGTAATTATAGGCTTTGTTCCCCAAGCACAGAATACAGTAATATGTAACTAACTAATGTATCTTTAAAGTACATATCAGCCCCTAGGTTGTGGCATGAGGTAGGTTACCTCCAGATCCAGATTATCAATCCATCCAGATACCAATAGCACAAAAATCCTATTAGTTTAGTCTTGGTAAACCAACCTAATACATATATATATATATATATATATATATATATATATATGTATATATGCACATTATATTATTATATAATTTGAGATGTTTGCTGGGAGCACAGGGACATTCATTCTTGGTGAGAAATAGGACAAAGATCATTCATTTTTGTTAGTTTTCTTCATCTAGCTGAGACCCTTTGCTTTGCATGTAACATAAGCGTTCTGAGGGTGGACTAAGAAAAATATCCCCTTCTAATTTACTCCAGCTTCTTTGGAGCATGGCTAACTGATGATCTGGGAAATTATGTGCTAGGGCCATGGACATAATAGAAATTAAAATGCCTTTTTTTTTAACTGAAATCAGATGAGTTAGATTGAGAGATTACAAAAAGGTGGGCTGATGGGAAAAGATTATTTCAAAGGACTACTTTAAAATATTCCTAAAGATTTTTCTTCCTAGCTGATTGGGATCTCTGACTGGAATGTTTGCATTACTGAAAAGCTAAATATAATCCTTGGAATTATCAACTAAAGTTCTGAGTAATTTCCTCCTTTTGAGCTGAGGTTCTCATAAATGTTAGCAGATAGTAGTATAGAGGATCTGCAAATTAAAACAAAGTGACTTTGACAGCATAAGCAAGATTCTAACCTATGGCCTCCCCTGACTCTACTAAGAATAGTAAATGTGTTTTATTATCTATTATTTGGGATCAAGATCATTCATTGCAATTAATGTTAGATGTCTTCTAGTACTGTCTTTCTATATTACTATAGAAAATGCATATATTTTTCTTTTTTTCTCATCAGTTCATGTATGTTTTTCTATTTTTCTCTGAATTCATCATATTTCTCAAAACTTTCTGATTTTGCTCTTTCCACTATTGACAAACTGCTTGATTCATAATGCTTATTAAGTTCTGCTCTTCCCTTTAAGGCCATCTGATGTCTGATCTTTTATTTGTTATTTTTCACTGCTCAGTAATCCTTCTTTCTCAATGATGACTATGACATCAGGGAGGTGATCCATTATATTTATATGCTACACTGTTCAGCTATTCTCAAAGCTATGGGCATTTACTTCATTTCCAGTTTTTTTGCTATGACAGCAAAGAATTTTCCTTTCTCTTTTTCTTTCAAATAGGGAAGGAAGGGGAAAAAAAGAAGAAAGGAAGGGAGAGAGGAAGAAAAGAAGGAAGGGAAGAAGGAAGGAGGGAAGTAGAGAAGAAAAAAATGGAGGAAGGAAGGAAGAAAATTTTGTCCTCTTTTTTTTTTCCTTCTTGTCTGTCTGCCTTTTACTTCCTTGGGATGAACAGAAGTGGAATTGCTATATCAAAGATTAATGTCTGCTTAAGAACTCTTCTACCACAATTCCAAACTGATTGCAGAACCTTTGTACTAATTGATAGCTCCAAACAATGCCAGATAGATTAGTATTCCCCTATCCATTTTAACATAAAATATTTCCATCTTTTATTATATTTATTAATTTGAAAGATGATGCCACAGAATTAATGCACATTTCTCTTATAATTAGGGAATTATAACATTTGTTCATGTGATTGTTACGTGTTTAATTTACACTTATAGAAGCTATTTGTTCACAAATGTTAACAATTTATCTGCAAGGAATTTTTTCCCTTAAATATTTTGAAAAATGTCTTTTTCTTGATGTAGTCATGTTGAAATTTTGTGATCACTTTTTTTTCTGGGAACTTAACAAACTTTAACAACATAGTCTAGAAATTTTCCAAGAGTTCAAGTAAAACACACTGGCCCATATTTTCTAGACTCTATTACACCTTTATGCTTTCTTTTGAATATCAGGGTATTTGTTGTTTTCTATGTCTACAGGTACCTCTCCTGGCCTCCATAGTCTTTAAAATACAACTAAGTGTAACTCAATAGTCACACCTGCAAGTCCTTTCAGCACCTTAGGATATAGTTTTAGCCTTGACAAGAATTAATCAGGAACAGCTAATATTTTTTTAAAAACTCCCCCCTTAGCTTGGATTCCAATCTTTCAGCAGAAATGTTTTGATCTGTCCTTTCTAATGCAAAGCTCACTGTCCTTGGCAGAAAGGAACAAGCAAAATAGAAGTTGAATAGATTTGTTTTTCTCTTTCCTCTATTATAATCTCCTAATCCATCTCCAACCAGCAGTCCTGTCAATTCTTTTATTCTATTAACTGTCATTTTTGAAGTGAGCCAAAATAGAGTATGACAAACAAAGCAAAAATATATTTCAACCTTTTTTATTTCATCACTAAACTGAGGTCATTCTGAACATTAGCAAGTCTGGCACTGTTCTCACAGGACTTTGCCAGGCTTTTGCATCTCTCTTTTGTTATCTCTCCTTGCTTGCATGCACTGCACTTGTAGAGGCAGCATGGGATGGTGTGTTTGATAGAATGACTGAAAGCTCAAAAAGATTTAAGTTAAAATAACTCCCCTGTCACTTAATATAACCTTGATCTGGCCACTTGGCTTTTTGGAGCCTCAGTTTCCTTATCTATAAAATAGGAATAAAATAACAATTATCTTTGGTTTTACCAGTGTTCTATTTTCTATTCTCCTCCTCTGATTTTGGAAGACAAACTAGGCTTTGTTCTTAACAATCCTGATCCACAGCCTAAAATAGGCTTAAGCTTTCTATCTCTAAGATGGCTTTTCAGAAGTAAATCCCTAGTTCGAAATAGCTAAAACTCTCCTCTTCTGAGACCAATCCAGTCTCCTCATTCAACATTTTCCCCCCAGTGGCTTTGAGGAAAGCATAAATAGTGTGCATATTAAATTTGGGGATGGCAAAAAAGCTAGAAGAGACAAATATACTCTGATAGAAATGATGATAGCCAAATAGCACTTGCGCAACTATGGGATAGTAAAAATATTTATAAAATAGTATGCAGGGAAAGGTCCTGAAATTGTCAAAATCAATGTAACTCAATAATATGACATGGTAACAAAAAATAAAATCATAATTAAAAGGGAACAAAGACACTGAAAGGGCATCCTTTCTGGGATGAAGACTGGGATTCTCAGAGTCCAGCATGGATTGAAGACAACAGCAGAGAGATTGAAGGGCTGGCCATTTGTCCCCTCCAGAATGTCTCACATCCCATGTTAGTAAGTAAAGACAAAGCCAAGCTGAAAATGTGGTGGGGAAATCACTCTTCTTCTTGCTTAGACTCATCCCTTTGATAATGAATAGTGATTCTGAGAAAGGAATGATTGCAGTAGATCTAGGTGTTTGAAAAGGGTTTTGTGATTGTTAGTGTTCGTGCTGGATGAATGAATGAAGGAATGAATAGAAAAATGATGAATACACAAATATATTCATAAGACTTAATCAAAACTTGGTAAAAGATAATTTTATAGAAATATGAAAACAGAAGGGGCCTGGTAAATAAAAAGAGCCCATTTGAACAAAGGAAATGAGGGAGAACTTCAGTTAACTCTTTTTATTATTATTATTATAGCTTTTTATTTACAAAACATATGCATGGGTAATTTTTCAGCATTGACCTTTGCAAAACCTTCTGTTCCAATCAGTGAACTCTTGGAGGGCACAAATAATAGATGGATTTTTCTTGGATTTATTCAAAGTCCATTGATAATTCACTTCACTTGTTTACTTTGATAGACATAAAAATGACCAAGTTAATTTTCTTTCCATTCTTCATAATTCATGTTATATAACAAATGACCAATAGACAGACTCATGCCAACAGCTTGCTCTGAAAATTAGGAATACTGATGAAAAGCTTTTCTTGTTTTGGCCTAGTGAAAACTGAAAGGTTAATGTTCTTTTATATTTAGAGTAACTAGTGCTGCCCTAATGTTATGGATCTTGTTTGACTCATACTTCACTGTAATTGTGCTTAGTCAGCAAGATATTATCCTCAAACATGATTCAGAAGTTGCTGACTATGAACTCCATTGAATATAAAATGAGTCTCTGAGACTTCTAGCCAATAAAAATTCTGTTCCCGGGGAGTCACTTGCTTCTGAGGAATACCTAAGGCATCCCTGCAGAGTTCTTATAAGTGCTTCCAGTTCAGTGACCAGGTCAGAGACAGAAGAAATAAGCAGAGTTCCATCTATGGCAAAATTGGGCAAAGCTGGTTCCTGCCAGTTTTACACCACAAGTACAACTGCACCATTAATAATGCTATCTTACCCACTCTCCTCAGGCAAATTTAATAAGGTAAAAGGCAGGTATAATTATATATAGCCTAACCTTAGGTAAAGATATCATAAAAGTGTCCTTAATTTTATGGCGGTAACTAGATATCTGTCCTTGCCCTCCTTCTAAATGACTTTCAGGAAATCAGGGAATTTGGGGAAGAAGCCAAAGTTTTGGAAAAGACCAATAAACTAAAATCAGTCAGTGTAATCAGGCTTTCTTTTAACCCCTAAACTCTTAACAAATACCTTGACTACTAGTTAATATCTGTGGCTTAAGGAAAATATCACTAGGTGTTTCCTAATTCAGATTAATGAAAGGACCCAAAGCCTTTATTACAATTCCGTTACCAGCCTGAAAGTGTGCATGTCTGCAATTACATAGTGATGCTTTGGGATCCCTGTATCAACAATTCAGACTGATTCATAGCTATGATCAGGAACAGGGGCCAAATTGCCTGAATTAATAGCAAATCTATGATTTAAAAGGACAGATTATCATCTATGGGTTCCACTGTGTGAAGTAAAATTAGGTCTCTCCTATGCAGAAGTAGATAATTACACACACTTAAAGGTACTTCTGTGTATTTTATTTTTTGAGCAGCTGGTTCTTCATTCTCTGGAAACAATTTTTAGAAATCTTCTTGCATTATACAGATACCACAAAATGTTCTTTTTCTATTTCATTTTATTTTTTTATTCTAAAAGGAAATGGAGAAAGAATATTATCTAGAAAAGAACAAAAAAATAAATTCAATTTTCTACGTTATTATTACTAGCATCATTGGTACCATTTCTTTTCAAAGTTTATTGCCCTCGGCAGATCGAAAACTGAGAAAGAAAATTATAGACCAATCTCCTTAATGAATATTGATGCTAAAATCTTAAATAAGATATTAGCAAAAAGACTTCAAAAAATCATCTCCAAGATAATACACTATGATCAAGTAGGATTTATTCCAGGAATGCAGGGCTGGTTTAATATTAGGAAAACTATTAATATAATTGACCATATTAATAATCAAATTAATAAGAACCATATGATCATCTCAATAGATGCAGAAAAAGCATTTGACAAAATCCAACATCCATTCCTACTAAAAACTCTTGAGAGTATAGGAATAAATGGATTATTCCTTAGAATAATCAGGAGTATATATTTAAGACCGTCAGTAAGCATAATATGCAATAGAAATAAATTGCAACCTTTCCCAGTAAGATCAGGAGTGAAACAAGGTTGCCCTCTATCACCATTACTATTCAATATAGTACTAGAAACGCTAGCCTTGGCAATAAGAGCCGAGAAAGAGATTCAAGGAATTAGAGTAGGAAATGAGGAAATTAAACTATCACTTTTTGCAGATGACATGATGGTATACTTAGAGAACCCCAAAGACTCTGCTAAAAAGCTACTAGAAATAATTCAAAATTTCAGCAAAGTGGCAGGATACAAAATAAATCCACATAAATCCTCGGCATTTTTATATATCACTAACAAAATGCAACAGCAAGAGATACAAAGAGAAATTCCATTCCAAACAAATGTTGAGAGTATAAAATATTTGGGAATCCATCTACCAAAGAAAAGTCAGGAATTATATGATAAAAATTACAAAACACTTGCCACAAAAATAAAATCAGATTTAAATAATTGGAAAGACATTCAGTGCTCTTGGATAGGCCGAGCGAATATAATAAAGATGACAATACTCCCCAAACTAATCTATTTATTTAGTGCTATACCAATCAGACTCCCAAGAAACTATTTTAATGACCTAGAAAAAATAACAACAAAATTCATATGGAAGAATAAAAGGTCAAGAATTGCAAGGGAACTAATGAAAAAAAACTCAGAGGAAGGTGGTCTAAGTGTACCTGATCTAAAGCTATATTATATAGCAGCAGTCACCAAAACCATTTGGTATTGGCTAAGAAATAGACCGGTAGATCAGTGGAACAGATTAGATACAAAGGACAAAAAAGGGTACATCTATAGCAATCTAATCTTTGACAAACCCAAAGATTCCAACATTAGGGATAAAAATTCATTATTCGGAAAAAACTGTTGGGAAAACTGGAAATTAGTATGGCAGAAATTAGATATGGATCCACACTTAACACCATATACCAAGATAAGATCAAAATGGGTCCATGATTTAGGCATAAAGAGGGAGATAATAAATAGATTAGAGGAACAGAGGATAATCTACCTCTCAGACTTGTGGAGGAGGAAGGAATTTATGACCAGAGGAGAACTAGAGATCATTATTGATCACAAAATAGAAGATTTTGATTACATCAAACTAAAAAGTTTCTGTACAAATAATACTAATGCAAACAAGATTAGAAGGGAAGTAACAAATTGGGAAAATATTTTTAAAAACAAAGGTTCTGACAAAGGTCTCATTTCCAAAATATATAGAGAACTGACCATAATTTATAAGAAACCGAACCATTCTCCAATTGATAAATGGTCAAAGGATATGAACAGACAATTCTCAGAGGAAGGAATTGAAACTATATCCACTCACATGAAAGAGTGTTCCAAATCACTACTGATCAGAGAAATGCAAATTAAGACCACTCTGAGATACCACTACACATCTGTCAGATTGGCTAAGATGACAGGAACAAATAATGACAAATGTTGGAGGGGATGTGGGGAAATTGGGACACTAATACATTGCTGGTGGAGTTGCGAAAGAATCCAGCCATTCTGGAGAGCAATCTGGAATTATGCCCAAAAAGTTATCAAACTGTGCATACCCTTTGACCCAGCAGCGCTACTACTGGGATTATATCCCAAAGAAATACTAAAGAGCGGAAAGAGACATATATGTGCCAAAATGTTTGTGGCAGCTCTTTTTGTTGTAGCTAGAAACTGGAAGATGAATGGATGTCCATCAGTTGGAGAATGGTTGGGTAAATTGTGGTATATGAAGGTTATGAAATATTATTGCTCTGTAAGAAATGACCAACAGGAGGAATACAGAGAGGCCTGGAGAGACTTAAATCAACTGATGCTGAGTGAAATGAGCAGAACCAGAAGATCACTGTACACTTCAACAACAATACTGTATGAGGATGTATTCTGATGGAAGTGGAAATCTTCAACATAAAGAAGATCCAACTCACTTCCAGTTGATCAATGATGGACAGAGGTAGCTACACCCAGAGAAGAAACACTGGGAGGGGAATGTAAATTGTTAGCACTAATATCTGTCTGCCCAGGTTGCATGTACCTTCGGATTCTAATGTTTATTGTGCAACAAGAAAATGATATTCACACACATGTATTGTACCTAGACTATATTGTAACACATGTAAAATGTATGGTATTGCCTGTCGTCGGGGGGAGGGAATAGAGGGAGGGGGGGGTAATTTGGAAAAATTAATACAAGGGATAATATTATAAAATATATATATATATATATATATATAATAAAAAAAAAAGAAAATTGTAGATTTGTATACCTACTTTATATACCTTTATGCCCAGGGTCACATAAAAATATCTCAGAGAAAAAGTAGTCATGGGAAGAACAAATTTAAGAAGCCCTGATGTACACAATTTACTATTCTGTACAGTACTATAATTCTATTACACATAGGGTAGAGGAATAAATGGTGTTTGATAGAAATTCTAAATAAATGATGTTATCTGGGGAAAAAAAAAAAGTTTATTGCCCTCTAACTTCATTTGTTCCATTTAGTCATGAACATCATAAAACTTCACTCATACACGTGAAGACAAGGAAAAGATGTTATTTTAGTGCTGAGAGTAAGAAATCTTCTTTCATTTCCTTTTTTATAACTGACCTTTTGAGGAAGAAATCTCTCTTGAGAAGTCCCAATTTAATTTGTTACATTTTTCAAACTAGTCCGTCACTCATTTTTTTAATGTTGCAATATTTCTTAATGCTTAGAAGTAGAACCAACACCCATTTCTATAGTTTTTAACACTCTTCTGTGGCCTTATCTATTGAAAGTTCTCCTCATTAAGAATTTACTGTTTTGTGCACATCTTTACTTTATGGAGTTTCTATACATTGGAATGGGTATTTGCTCAACAGTAGTCAATAAAATGTCCTAGAACTACATTTAGTTGGATATTACTAAACAGAAAGTATCTCCTTTTGCTAGGAAGATGAAACATAGTTCAAACACAGGTTATTTTTTTATAAACCCTACTACAAAATAGAGTTGAGCTAGAAATTTCTGCTATTTTCTTAGATCATAGGATAATCACTGTAATATAATATGGAAGGAGGACGATAAGTCAATAAAAAAGTATAGTGAAGAATATGAACAAGGATTGGATTATTCATCATATAAGATATATATGTAATATGACATAATTGGTTATTTCTGAAAAGCCACATTAGGTGAAATAATATTAAAGGGTATGCTGATTCCACAGAATCAATTATAGTGTATGTTATTAATGCAAATTTGTACTGGAGAGAGCAGTGTTACAAAAATAAGTGTCTGTGCATGGGGTATTTAATAGAGGTTAGTGCTTGGTAAGATTAATGATGCTATTATGAATTGACCAAGACTCTATGGTCTTCCCATGCTTAACATAATGTTTCTATCATATTGTATTTACGTGCAATCAAACTTGTTCTTTGGATAAAGTGGAGAATTTCTCCTTTGGGGATATTAAGCTATTTCAAGGATGCTATTTTCTATTGGACTCTCACTAACAAGAAAATTATTTTACTAAGCAATGGAGTAATGTACAAAATTGTGTGATGCGGCCTTTTAGCTTGGCTACAATTTCTCAAGAGTTTGATGTAAGTTATGGAAACAGTAAACTTCACACCATATCCATAAGGATATTCCCAAGGGAACATAGTTCTTTTGATAATAGAAGAGAAACTATCTTTGGTTTTGGGGAGCAACTGTGGTGATTATTTTTCCCCCTGAGGCTGGGGTTAAGTGACATACCCAGGGTCACACAGCTAGGAAGTGTTAAGTGTCTGAGACCGGATTTGAACTCAGGTCCTCCTGAATTTAGAGCTGGTGCTCTATCTACTGTGCTACTAGCTGCCCCATGATTAAATGTTTTGAAGAATAAATGGAGCTAAAAATATAAATGAATAATGATTTTTTAAAAAGAGTCAGAATTTAAATTGGCAAGAATATTGAATTGCTTTCTCCTTATATTCCACTAACTTTCTTTAAATTTGAAAGCTTCAATTAAACCAACTATTCTGTCTAAATTCTTCCTTTTTCCTCACAAGGGTTATAAGTGAGAAGTAATTAAGACTTTCTGCTGAGGACTGACTTGACATATAGGTGGGTGTGATATTATACAAAGATGAGTTAACAAGATAAAATTTTATTTTAGACAATGTTTTTAATTGACTACATGTATATATATATATATATATATATATATATATATATATATATATATATATATATATAATCCATGTTTGTCAAAGCAATGATACCACTGTGCAAATTAATTTTAATGGGAAGTTCTTTGAGTTATCTTAGGTGAAGATTACCTGAGAAAATTAGGTACCTTTGGTCAATGCAGAGGTTGGGGGGGGAAAAAAAAAGGTAGTCTAGATTCTCAGACTGAGATAGCTAGATAGGAAGTTCTGTTAAGATTGTTAAGGGTTCCCTGAACTTGTCTTTTTGAGTTGCTATATTTTCCATAAACACAGTACTCAAATATGCAGGAAGCACTGACTATGTCAAGGATGAAACAACCATCACCACTATTATCACCACCCTTGAGCTGATGTAATATGTTATTTGTATCCCAAGATGGATTCCCTGTGCGTCCCTGGGAGTTATCTATACTAGGCTTGTGCAGCTGGGACCCTTGTAGAGCAGCAGACCATCATATCTTCTGAGTCTTGCCATTCCTAAGGGGAAAGAATGTTGTCCTACTTCTTGCTTTGGGGGGAGAATTCACCTTTTCCCACCTTTACTGCACTCTTCATGCCCCCATCACATGCCCCCATAAATGGAGATCCCTGTTATCACCTCTTTCCTTTGTCCTGCTGTTATCAAAAGGCAAACTTCTGTATGGATTGTAAATTCTTTAGCTTCTCCTTCACGTTCATTCCTCTTGCAATAAACCTATTTTTTTATAAAGTTTCATGAAGTTATGATTGACTGTTGTTGATAGGGCTTAGCGGATTGTTTGAAAGATAAAATCATGGTAAGGTTTTACAATATTTGTAGAAATAATTCATTAATAATTATACATTTAAAAACAAAGTCATGTGAACCATATGATGGAAGACTAGACATCTTCTCCAGTCTTTACTAGCTCTCAAAAACTTTCCTCCCTGAGGAGAATTATGTACCAGAGGAAAAACAAATGGAGTTACTTTAGCAGTCCAAGACACCGAGCAGCTCAACAAAGTTAACAGCCCTATGAATTAGATATCAGAAATTCCTAAAGCTCATCCAGCATCCCTTTCCCACCATCCCCCTTGTTTAAAAGGGAGCATAATGCAACCCACCAGTTTGTTCCTTAGGACCCACTCAGCAATTCCATTACTGTCCTCATCCTCATCCTGACCTCATCTCAGACTGTTTGTTAACTCTACTACCTACCTGTGAAAAGGAAGGAATCATAGGAAAATAGAAGCAAGCAGTGCTTCTGTTTTGGAGGGAAGATTAACAGAGAAAATTAGGTACCTCATTTTCTAGGATATAAGACATAAAAGTCTAAGGCAAAAGTGCCCAGCCAGAGAACTAAAAAAATACATAGAACCAGAATAGGGTGCCAGATTTCATGGGAGACTTTACCAAACCTTAAGGAAAGGGGATTGGCATCTAGTTGAGAACTCTGAGAAATGTGAAAGAGAAATGTGATTTGTTTAACACACGCAAAAAAAGGCAAAGACAGCCATGAGGTCTTGGGAAGAAGTCAGAAAATGAAGAATAGGGAAATATAAAGGGGGAAAAAAGACTAAACAAAAAGATGTCAGGAGGAAGAAAAGTAGGATATCATAAGATACTAAATAGAAGAGAATGTTATCACCAAAACATCCAAATATCTGGAAAACTCTCCAAGTAAATATTGTATATCTAAGGATACTAAACCAGATTTTAAAGATAAAGAGAACTTGTAGACTTCCAAATTAACATTGTTCCAATAATCTCTTTGGGATATAAGCCCAGTAGTAACACTGCTGGATCAAAGGGTATGCACACTTATAACTTTTTGAGCATAGTTCCAAATTGCTCTCCAGAATGGTTGGATCCATTCACAACTCCACCAACAATGTATCAGTGTCCTACTCTTCCCGCATCCCCTCCAATATTTGTCATTATCTTTTCCTGTCATCTTAGCCAATCTGAGAGATGTGTAGTGGTATCTCTGAGTTGTCGTAATTTGCATTTCTCTGATCAACAGTGATTTAGACCACCTTTTCATATGGCTAGAAAGTGTTTCAATTTCTTCATCTGAAAATTGTCTGTTCATATCCTTTAACCATTTATTAATTGGAGAATGGATTGAATTCTTCTCAATATGAGTCAATTCTCTATATTTTTTAGAAATGAGGCCTTTATCAGAACATTTGAATGAAAAAACATTTTCCCAATTTATTGTTTCCCTTCTAATCTTGTCTGCATTAGTTTTGTTTGTACAACAACCTTTTAACTTAATACAATCAAAATTATCTATTTTGTGATCAATAATTATCTCCACAGATCTGAGAGGTAAACTACCCTATATACGTCTAATTTGTTTATAATGTCATTCTTTATATCTAGATCATGAACCCATTTCAACATTATCTTGGTACATAGTGTTAGATATCAGTAAATTCCTGATTTCTGCCATTTTAAAAGCAGTTTTTGTCAAATAGTGAGTTCTTATCCCAAAATCTGGGATGTTTTGGTTTGTCAAACACTACATTGTGATAGTTATTGTCTATTTTGTCCTGTGAACCTAATATATTTCACTGATCAACTATTTTATTTCTTAGCCAGTATCAAATGGTTTTGGTGACTGTAGCTTTATAATACAGTTTTAAATCTGGTACACCTAGGCCACTTTCATTTAGATTTTTTTCATTAATTCCCTTGAAATAATTGACCTTTTGTTCTTCCAGATGAATTTTGTTATTTTTTTTCAAGGTATAGCACTAAATAAATATATTAGGTAATATTTTCATCTTTATGATATTTGCTTGACCTATCTGTGAAGGTGCGGGCTAGCTCCTCTGAACGCTCAGAATCAGTCCTTGTCAGGATAAGCAAAAGTCTTTGCCCCACATTGGGCGCCAAATTGTGAAGGTCTGGTCGTCTCTAGGTTATCCTTCCAGTCTGCCATCCCAACTCTGTCCCAGGCTAGACTACTCCTTGACCTCCTGCCCTCCTCTTTTATCCTAGCAGAGACTGTAGTGAGAACTCAATGGGGCTTGTGAGAAAATATTTCAACCAATGAACTTGCTCCTTTTAAAGGTTGTGTAAACACCTTTTCAGAAGTTCAAAGGTGTAAACTCCCCCTAAAGGCCAGAACTAAAGGTGTGAATTCTGAGTTAGAGAATTGCCCAGACAACCTGAGTTCTCACCTTGTAATCCTAACCTCTCCCCCTTCCTTTTGATTTAGAACATAGGGTAGTTATGACCTTGAAACATAAATCCATCAATATGGTAGATATTACACATAATTACATAAATTACATAAATACATGATAACATAACACATGCTAGAAGTATGTAACAAATAACATGAGCAAATAATCATAAATTGAAAATTTAAACATGTCCATAAGTCCATTGTCCATTAGTCTCATCTTGTGTTAGGAAATCCAATGATTCCTGCTGGTTTTAAAGTTCTCTTATGTTAGGGAATCTTTAACAGTCTCCTTATCAGCCATGCTCTTTCAGTGTCAGATGTTTCTTAGATCTCCTTTGTTTTGAGGTTTTCTGGACAAGGAGAATACAACTTGTTGGCACCCATCTGATTCCTTCTCCATCTGAAGCAAACCCTCTCCCCCAAGCAATTAACCTATCTGGCCCCTTCCATTCACCACTTGCTGGGTCTCTCCACATCACCTGGTAATTATCTAAGGACAGTGGAGCTGCTCGCACTGGACACTGCCCTTCTGGTGGGTTATAAAACCTGTCTGCCGGAGTCAGTGCATCTTTGTCAAAAATTAGGAAATTAATTATATATAGAACTAAATTTAGAAGTTCTCAAGGGTTACCTGTGGCTCCCCCTTTCTTTTGTTTTTGGAGGAGTGTCTTAATGTCTCTGTTTCTTCTCTCTACTATTGCCTGACCCTGCAGATTAAAAGGTATGCCAGTGGTGTGAAAATCTTATACTGTGCACAAAAGTGTAAAATGTTTAGAAGTATATGCAGGTACATTATCTGTTTTTATTTCTTGTGGCACACCCATAATTGCAAATGCTTGGATAAGGAATTCAGTGACCACTCGGGCTGTCTCTTTTGCTGTTGGCACTGCAAAAGTGAATCCTGAAAAGGTATCTACCACCACGTGGATAAAAGACAGATGACCAAAAGATTTATAATGGGTCACATCCATTTGCCAGATTTTATTGGGTCTCAAACCACG
Organism: Sminthopsis crassicaudata; assembly: GCF_048593235.1. Taxonomy (NCBI): domain Eukaryota; kingdom Metazoa; phylum Chordata; class Mammalia; order Dasyuromorphia; family Dasyuridae; genus Sminthopsis; species Sminthopsis crassicaudata. The sequence continues at coordinate 240,384,891 of NC_133617.1, read as the reverse complement.
AGGATTCTTCCCTGGAGAGAGTATAGGAGCATGGAAAGGAAGGCAAGCTGTACAGCTTTTTACTATGCTCCTAGCTTCCTTTCTTGTTATTCCAAATTGTAAACGTAAAGCTCAAGCAGCCTGATGATATTTAGAATGAGATTCTTATGCTTCCTGAAATAAAGGAGTACTGGCTAACATAGTTAAAAGGCTATCTGCCTTTGAATTTCCATCAAAAATAGGACCTGGAAGTCCACTATGTGAGTGGACATTCAAGATATAAATCCTGCCTGGATGCTTTCTCATTTGCTCTTGAAGTTCCTTAAAGAGCTGATAAATATTAGAGGCTGCAAATTTTATTTGGGCTGTGGCAATTCTTTGTATTACACCTACTGAATAGGATGAATTTATTTATTTATATAATTATATTTACGTCTTCTGGGTAATAAGTAAGAGCTAGCATGATAGCAAATAATTCATTCTGTTAAGTGGACTGAAAAGGAGTCCTGACTTAAATCATGAGAGTATACAGCACAAATATTTTCTTTGGAGGCATCTGTAAAGATTGTTGGTCCTTTAAGAGGAACCTTAGAAACCTTTTCTTCAAAAATCCATTGCCAATTATGTAGTAGCCAGGTTATCTTTAATGGAGACCCATGTGCAAAATTTGGAGCTGTTGCCAATAAAATTTGCCATTCTGGGATGCTCTCACAGCATACATTAATTTGTATGTTAGTATCGAATGTGTATATTTTTTCAGGACTTATCCCAGATAATTGTACTACTCTCTGAATAGCCTTTAATAAAATTCTAGCCACAAGCACTGGGTAAGGAGTAAGGCTTTGTTCTGGCTGTGCTGGGAGGTTCACCCACACAATCACACTGTCTCCTTGATGAAGGACTGCTGTGGGTGACTCTTTTGTAGCAAAAACTGATATTTCCAGGAGTCTTGTGGTTTTTCAACCACATTGGATAAAGCCAGTTCAACTTCTCTCAAAGCCTCTTGTGCTTCTTTTGTAAGCTGGTGTGGTGAATTTAAAGCACTGTCTCCCCTTAAAATGTCATATAGAAGTTGCAGTTGATTGGTAGTTAAGCATAAAACTGGACACATCCATTGGATATCCCCTATTAATTTTTTGGAAATCATTTAAAGTGTCCAACTTCTCTGTTCTTAAAGAAAGCTTTTGTACTGTGAGTGTCTTAGGATATACTTCATATCCTAAATATTGAAAAGGAGCATGTCTTTGAATTTTTTCTATAGCTATATGTAGTTTGTAGTACTTTAATGTTTCCATGGTCTTTTGTAGACATGCTTCTAACATTTGTTCCTCTGGTGCACATCCCAAAATATGATCCATATAATGTAAAATATTACTTTTGGAAATGCTTTTCTTACTGGATCAAGAGCAGCAGCAAATTCATTTGGCACATAGTAGGACTGTTTTCCATTACCTGTGGCAAAAATGTCCATTCATATTTTTATAAGGGTCAGCCAAATTAACAGTAGGCACTGAAAAAGCAAATCTTTTCATATCCTCCTTATCTAGAGGGATAGAATAGAAACAATTCTTAACCCAAAGAGGCCATTCTCTTGACAACTGAGTAGGAGATGGAAGTCCAGGTTGAAGAGTTCCCATAGTTTCCATCTGTTCATTTATTCTTCTTAGATCAGTTAACATCCTCCATTTTCCAGATTTCTTTTTCACCACAAATACTGGGGAATTCCAAGGACTTAAGAGAAGGCCGCAAGTGTCCTTGGTCAAGCTGTTCATTCACTATGTCTAATAAGGCCTGAATTTTATCACTTCTTAAAGTCCACTGTTCTACCCACACTGGTGAATCAGTCTTCCACTGAATAGGACCCGGTGAAATTGCAGGTAGGCCTTCAACAGCAGCCCTGCCTAAAAAGCCGAAGTGCTTATTTGTAATTCTATCTGCTGTAAAATGTCTCTTCCCCACAGATTGATGGGAATTTTTTCAACCACAAAAGGAGTAAAAACTCCTGTTTCACCTTCAAATATCCATCTCAAAGGCATAGCACTAACTTCTGCTGCTATTGATCCTCCTACCCCAGACATGTAGGTGTCTGCCTTAATCTTTGGCCAGTGACTGGGCCAATTGACACCTCTAATAACGATCTGCACCTGTGTCTACCAATCCTTCAAATGGTATTCCATTTATATAAATAATAAGCATAGGTCAGTCAGCTGTCACAGCTGCTGTCCAATATATTCCTGGATTTTGTTCATTGGAGTCAGAATCTAGGCGACTGCCACCAGATTGCTTATTAGGGGTATGTAACAATAAGCCTGATGCTATTACTTCTCCTGGTTGATAAATCACACATTGTCTACCTGTGTTAGTGACTAGGATATTAGCTACACGTTCTCCAGTTTCCCACATCAGTGTATGGATGGACACTGTTTTGTAGGCACTCTCAGAAGGTGAAATGGTCAAGCCTACTGTGAATGGAGGCAAAGGATCCATAGGCTGAACAGGAACAGATTTCACTTCTCCATGTTGTATCTCAGTAGTCTCTACTGCACACAACTCTATTTTTTCCTAATTTCAATCTCTTTCTTCCATCTGATTGCCTTTGGTTGATTGATTATGTCTTAAATTTCTTTGGATGTAACCTCGGCTGCCATCATGACCACTTGGGGGGCTGAACCTGGGCCCCGCCTCTCATTTCCCTGGGTCAATGTACATTCAGAGGCCCAGTGGAGACCTTTGTGGCATTTTGGACATGGCGTTTTAGGTCTTCTCTCATCCTGTGTTCTCACTCTATCTCCATATCTACACTGAGCTCTTAGATGTCCAATTTTTCCACATTGGAAACATCGATGAATTTCTCTAGAAGTCCTTTGCCAAGAGGGACCCTGTCTTTCCATGTTCATCATAGTCCAGGTGTAAAAAGCATTTTTTCCCACTGTAGCACATCGTCTTATGATCTCCTCTAAAGGAGCATCTTTGTCTAATCCCCATATAATTCTTTTACAAATCTCATTGGCATTTTCCTTAGCCAGATATCTGGTCATTATTTCTGTAGCTGAATTTTCTCCAATAGTTCTTTTGACAGCAGTTTGCAAACGTCCCACAAAATCCGCAAAAGGTTCATTGGGACCTTGCTCTATTTTAGTGAAAGCCTCTCCCCAATCTTTCTGTCCAGGGAGGACACCCCAAGATTTTATTGCAGCCTTAGCAATTTGCTCATATATTGTCATGGTATAATTAATCTGTTCTGAATTCTCTCCATACCGACCTTTACCAGCTAATTGCTCAAAAGTGAATTGTGTGTTAACTCCTATTTCCAAATTGCATCTGACTTGGATCTTACATAATTCATGAAACTCTGCAAGCTACAACAGATTTTGTCCAGGTTCTAAACATGTCCTTGCTATGGATTTCCAGTCATTCGGGGTTAGGACTTATAAGACAAACCATCTAGTAGCATTTTAACATAAAGGGTACAAATTTTTTTCAAATCTTTAATTTTATTCAAATCTAAAAGTGTATATTTTCTCCTTTTTTGACCTACAGAGTCAATCCCTTCAATCACAGGATATGCATGTATAAAATCACTTATATCCTTCCTTCTCTCTTAGCCTTAATCAATGCTTTTTCTAATCTTATCATAGGCTGCTTCACAGGCTGTTTGTGTTTCTGCCTCTTCCCCTCCTCCTTCTTCCTCCACCCCTGAAGGTGGAGTGGATGTGGGCCTGTCAATAATCTGCTCTCTAGGCCAGGTTGAAGCTTCTTCAAGAGAATCAGAGTCATCACACCCTAATTCCTCATTTAAATCCCTTTGCCCTTGGGCAAGATCTTGACCTTTCTTTTTTCCCTCACACTTTCTCCTCTGTTCCTTTTTAAAACTTTCCCTTCTGCTCCAACTTGCTCGATAATTTAAGGCTAATTGAACTAGGGTTGTATATATAAAATACCTCTATGGAAATTGAACAAGGCCCATTTTTTTGTGTGAAATTCTTTCAATTTAAGTCCCACTAGCTTCCAGTTATCTACATTTAGTTTTTTCTTCCTCTAAGAACCAAGGGGATGTGTGTTTTAATGCGCCCAAGAGTTTAGCAATCTGTACCCAGTTTACAAGTAAACTCTGCTCCTCAATTATCTTAATTATACTATCTATAGTACCACTCCTGGGTGGGACTGGAGCTGAGGCTGGGGCTGAGTCAGCTGAGGTTGAGAGAATGTCTTTAGCTAACATCTGCCCCATTTCAGCTATAAGAGATTGCTGGTTTATCCCTTAACAAGGTAAGTTCCTTATTTGTCTATTAGACTACTCACCTAATCTCCTGGTCACTGGAGGACTTCAGTGGAGGTAGAGTGTCTGTCCCTGTTCGGGCGCCAAATTGCAAAGGTCTGGGCTAGCTCCTCTGAAGGGCTCAGAATCAGTCCTTGTCAGGATAAGCAAAAGTCTTTGCCCCACATTGGGAGCCAAATTGTGAAGGTCCGGTCGTCTCTAGATTATCCTTCCAGTCTGCCATCCCAACTCTGTCCCAGGCTAGACTACTCCTTGCCTTCCTGCCATCCTCTTTTATCCTAGCAGAGACTGTATGAGAACTAAATGGGGCTTGTGAGAAAATATTTCAACCAATGAACTTGTTCCTTTTAAAGGGGCATTTGAGAACTTAGGGGCTTGTGGGAAAATTACTTCAACCAATGAACTTGCTCCTTTTAAAGGTTGTGTAAACTCCTTTTTAGAAGTTCAAAGGTGAAAACTCCCCTTAAAGGTGGGAACTAAAGGTGTGAATTCTGAGTTGGAGAATTGCCCAGACAACTTGAGTTCTCACCTTGTAATCCTGACACTTATCCAAGAGTACTTGATGTTTGTCTAGTTGTTTAGATCTCACTTGATTTGTGTGGAAAGTATTCTGTAGTTTTGCTCATATAGTTCCTGACTTTCCCTTGGCAGATAGATTCCCAAATATTTTGTACTATCAACAGTTATTTTAAATGGAATTTCTCTTTATATCTCTTGCTGTTAGGTTTTGTTAGGGATGTATAAAAATGCTGATGATTTATGTGGATTTATTTTTTATCCTGAAACTTTGCTAAAGTTGTGGATTATTTCTAATAATTTTTTAGTTTATTTTCTAGAACTCTCTAAGTATACCATCATATCATCTGCAAAGAGTGATAATTTGGCTTCCTTATTACCTACTCTAATTCCTTTAATCTCTTTTTCTTCTCTTACTACCAAAGCTAGCATTTCTAATACCATGTTGAATAATAATGGTGATAGAGGGCAGCCTTATTCCACTCTTGATCTTATTGGGAATGAGTCCAGTTTATACCTACTTCATATGATGCTTGCTGATGGTTTTAAATAGATACTACTGACTATTTTAAGGAAGAGTCTATTTATTCCTATACTCTCTAGTGTTTTAATAGGAACAGATGTTGGATTTTATCAAATGCTTTTTCTGCATCTATTGAGATAATCATGTGGTTTTTGTTAGTTTGGTTAATGATATAGCCAGTTATGTTAATAGGTTTCCTAATATTGAACCAGCCCTGTATTCCTGGTATAAATCCTACTTGATCATGGTGTATTATCCTGGAGATGATTTTCTGTAATCTCTTTGCTAATATTTTATTTAAAATTTTTGCATTAATATTCATTAGGGAGATTGGTCTATAATTTTCTTAGGTATCAGTACCATATCTGTGTCATAAAAGAACTTTGGTAGTTCTTCTTTCCCTATTTTTCAAATAGTTTATATAGAATTGGAGCTAATTGTTCTTTAAATATTTGGTAGAATTCACATGTAAATCCATCAGGATCTGGAGATTTTTTCTTAAGGAGTTGGTTAATAGTTTGTCCTATTTCTTTTTATAAGATGGGGCTATTTAAGTAATTTACATCCTCTTCTGTTAATATGGGCAATCTATATTTTTGTATGTATTCCTCCATTTTGCTTAGGTTGTGAAATTTGTTAGCATAAAGTTGGGCAAAATAACTCCTAATTATTGTTCTAATTTCCTCTTCATTGATGGAAAGTTCTCCTTTTTCATTTTTGAGACTAATAATTTGATTTTCCTCTTTCCTTTTTCTAATCAAATTAATTAAATATTTATCTATTTTGTTGGATTTTTCATAACACCAACTCAGTTTTTTTTTTACTTTCAATTTTATTAATTTCTCCTTTTATTTTTAGAATTTCAAGTTTGGTATTTGATTGTGGTTTTTAAATTTGTTCTTTTTCTAGCTTTTTAAATTGTAAGCTCAATTCATTGATCTTCTCTTTTTCTATTTTATGCAAGTAAGCATATAGAGATATAAAATTTCCCCTTACTGTCAGTTGGGCTGCATCCCACAAATTTTGGTATGTTGCCTAATTATTGTCATTCTCTTGGTTGAAATTATTAATTGTGTCTATGATTTACTGTTTCACCCATTCATTGTTTAGGATGAAACTAAATATAGTTTCCAATTATTTTTTGGTTTGTTTTCCCCTGGCCTATTGAATATTAATTTTTAGTGCATTGCGATATGAAAAAAAAATCCATTTACTATTTCACCTTTCTGCATTTGATTTTGAGGTCTTTATGTCCTAATATATGGTCAATTTTTGTATGGGTTCCATGAACTGCTGAGAAGAAAGTATACTTCTATCTCCACTCAAATTATTCCAAAGAGCTATGACACCTACCTTTTCTAGTATTCTATTTACCTGCTTAATTCCTTTCTTATTTATTTTGTGGTTTGATTTATCTAGTTCTTAGAAAGCAAGGTTGAGATCTCCCACTATTATGGTTTTTTGCTATTTCTTCTTGAAGCTCTCAACTTCTTTTTTAGGAATGTCAATGCTATACCACTTGGTGCATATATTTTTAGTATTGATATTGCTTCATTATCTATCATACCCTTTAGAAAAATAGAGTTTCCTTTCTTATCTCTTTTGATTAGATCACTTTTTGTTTTTGCTTGATCTGGGATCTGGATGGCTACTCCTGTGGTTTTTTTTGTTTGTTTGTTTGTTTTGTTTTTTTGTTTGTTTTGTTTTTAACTTCACCTGAAGCATAATAGATTCTGCTCCAGCCTTTTAATTTTGCTATGCTTTAAAGGTATTTGTTGTTTTTAATCCAGTCTGCTATCTATTCCTGCTTTATGGGAGAGTTTACCCCATTCACATTCACAATTAATACTACTAATTCTGTATTTCCATTATTTACCCTAAATTATATTTTTCTCTTTCCTTTTCCCCTTTCCCTCCTCCCTAGTATTTTACTTATGAGCAAGTCATTTGCCCTAAGCAGCCCTCTCTCTCTCTCTCTCTCTCTCTCTCTCTCTCTCTCTCTCTCTCTCTCTCTCTCGCCCCTGCCCCTTTCTTATACCTTTCTCCTCCTATTTTTGTTTTCTCTTCTATTAGCCTACTCCTTCCCTTCCCCCCTTTCCCCTAGCACTATCTATAAGGTGAGAGAAGTTTCTCTGTGTAACCAAATATGTTTAATATTATCTCTTTGATCCAAATCTGATGAGACTGAAATTCACACAATGTTTAGCCCCTCCCTTCTTTCCCTCAATTATAATAGGTTTTCTTTGCTTTTTTATGAGATGTAATTTCCATCATTTTATCTCCATGTTCTCCTTTTTCTGGTATAATCCCCTTTCCAAATCTATTTTTTTTTAAAATAATATAACAGCAAAATAAATTATACATGCACTATCTATGTATATTCATAACAGAGGCACACTTGTCAAAAGTTATTTTCTTATTACATTTTACGCTTCTCTTGAATTCTATATTTGGAAGTCAAATTTTCTTCATCCAGAAATTGTCTATTCATATCCTTTGACCATTTACCAATTGGAAAATGGCTTGATTTCTTACAAATTAGAGTCCATTCTCTAAATATTTTGCAAATGAGACCTTTATCAGAACATTTAACTGTACAAGTGGTTTCCCAGTTTATTGCTTCCTTTCTAATCTTGTCTGCATTAGTTTTGTTTGTACGAAATCTTTTTAACTGGATATAACCAAAATTTTCTATTTTGTGATCAATAATGAACTCTAGTTTTTCTTTGGTTACAAATCTCTTCCTCTTCCACAGGTCTTAGAAGTAAACAATCTTATGTTCTTCTAATTTATTTATAATTTCATTCTTTATGTCTAGATCATGAACCCATTTTGATCTTATCTTGGTGTATGGTGTTAGGTGTGGTTGAATGCCTAGTTTCTGCCATAATTTACAATTTTCCCAGCAGTTTTTGTAAAATAATGAATTCTTATCCCAAAAGTTGGGGTCTTTGGGTTTGTGCTTGATTGATTCTTGATGTCTCATTGAGTCATTCATTTCTCTTTGTTCAATTTTGATTTTTAGTAAACAGTTTTCTTCATTTTTTTAGTTCTTTTTGTATTTGTCCAATTGAATTTTTAAATGAGTTTTTTTTCCCCCATGTCACAAATTCTTCTTTTCAGGGAGTTGTTTTTTTGTGTTTTTTTTGTTTTGGTTTGGTTTTTTTCCCATTTCACAAATTCTGTTTTTCAAGGGGTTGTTTCTTTTTCCATTTTGTGAACTCTATTTTTAAAGAGTTATAAGCTCCCATTTTACTAAATCTACTTTGTAATAAATTTTTTCAGATAATTTCTGTGTTTTCTTTTCCCAACTCTCTTATAAAGTTCTCATTTCCTTTCCCCATTTTTCTTCTAGCTCTCTTTTAAGATATTTTTACAATTTCTTCTAGGAGAGCCTTGTGTGATGGAGACCAGGTTATATCACCTTTTGGGGCTTCATCTGGAGATGATCTGCTTTTAGTCTCCTCAGGGTTTGAAATCTATTCTTCTCTTTCACCATAAAAACTGTCTATGTTTAGAGTTCTCTTTGCTTTTGTACTCATTAAAAAAAATAAGTTAAGGCCTGCTTTTAGGATGGGGGAGGTTTTCCAAGTTTCTTCTGCAACCAAGGGCTTCTCTAAGCAGCCATGGCTTCCCTGGGTCAGTGCTGACTTCTGCCAGTGTTGGGGGTGTGTGTCCAGGTCCCGTGAGATTCTGGCATTTCAGGGTTCACCCTTTACCTCTTGTGTTTGTGTTGCATGTTTTATAATTTCTCTGCTAACCTATTAGCTTGCAGCCAGGGCAGAATAGACAGTACTGCTGTAGATTCCTCCCCATAGATTCTCTAACTTGCTGAACTCCCACCACCCTGGGTCTGCCCTCCCTTCACTGGTGTCTGTGCTCAGCCAGCTTGCATTTGGCCTTCCTCCCTCTGTGCCTGATTGAAACGGATCTTTTTGAAATTATCTTCTGCCAGTAATTTGTTATACTTCCAATATTTGTAGGGTCTGCCAGTCCAGAGTTAATTTAGAGGCTGAATGTAGTAATTAGTGTGAGGGTTGTGGGAGAAGGTCAGAAAGAAACTTGTCTCTTCCCTGACATTTTGGCTCCCCTCCCCACCCCAAACAAGTCTCTTCAAAGAAGAAAAAGAGAGAATAGGAATTTGAGAATATGCCTATATTTACATAAAGGACAACTTGTAACATAAGAAGGAAAAAGCTAGGCTTTAAATGAAGACTTGACTGAACATGTAGATACAACTTAAGGATTTTAGATCTCTCAGAAGGATATGGGAAAAAGTTGAACAACATTATACAGGAAAATTATAATTTAAAAAATAACCCAGAACTGAAAACAGAAATCAAGTCCCCAAATGAAAGAATTCAAAGATTGCTTCCAGTACCAAGGAAAAAAGACAAAACCAAAAACAGCAAAACAAAAGAAAATTATGCTAGAAATTTCAGGAAAACTGATGGTTAAATGAACAATTCCAATCACAGAAACAAAGTCAAAAATTATACCCTAATAAGAGAAAGGCACTTACAAACTAAAGAAAATACAATATTCAAATAATAAGACTTTTCTGTAATCTAAGATAATAGAATAATATATTTCTTTAAAAAAAAGGAGTGAAATATACAACCCAAAATGACATAACCTGAAAATAAAACCCTGAACATCAATGAATAATAAAAAGATGGACTCTGAATAAGAGCACACTTAAAACATTCCTCCCAAATGATGAATAGATTACTTGATTTGCAAATACAATAATAAAAATATGTCAAGCACACTAATACAACTATCAATTAACATATTACAATGGCCAAAAAAGAAAATATCCATTTCTAAACTATTAAGACAGAGAGAGCACCTTAAAAATAGAAAAATAATGGAGTTAAGAGAAGAGATAGAGAACAAAAGAGAGACAGAGACAGAGACAAAGAAACAGAAAGACAGAAAGAGAGAGAGAGAAAGAGGGGGGTGGTTCTAGTGGTATGTATAGGTGGGGAGTGTGGAGGTGGAGAGAACAACAGGAGCCAAGAAAAAGTTTGTTTCTAAAGGTACACAAAGGGATAAAAATATAAAAGGAATTTAAGAAGGATAAAAATAATGAGGATGATATTTTAAGGTTTAAGGTTTACAAAACACTTTGCAAATATTTTCTCACTTTTTACCTACAACAACCATGGGAATTAGGAGCTATTATTATCTGTATTGATAGATGAAGAAGCTGAGACATAGAGAGTTTAAATGATTTTCCCAGGGTCACACAGTTAATAAGTACATGAGGCTGGATTTGAACTCATTTTTTTTCCCCCTGACTCTAGGTCCAATGCTGTGTTTATGAAGGAACTTAGCAGAAGTGACTGTGGAGAAATAGGCCTGAAATAGTATGGCCTGAAGCCCAGAATTCCTTTGTGTCCCTATAGATGAATCAATGTATTTATTGAGACTACACTGCAGAATAGGAGGAGGAACAAACCAAGAACCAGGAACCAGGAACAAAATCCCCAACTCTCTTACTTACATGAAATGTAAGTAAAAAAACAAACACAGAATGAAAATGAGATTCTGGAATAAAATTGATTTTAAGTCTGGGGAATTAAAACAACAACAACCACAACAAAGATGTAATCATCCTATCAGACAAAGAAAAAACACAAATTCACCATTTATAGATAGATTAGTAATCAAATGACATTATTCCAGAAGGACAAACTAATATGGATATTAAATATATATGTCCCAGATGTCTTAACATCTAAAATGTATTGATCTTCTTCTATACTTTATAAAATACTAAAAACATTTCATTTTAATTAAAATTTAAGGAAATAAATGGAGCAAATTGGACATGGGAGAATCAGTAATAATGGGACTCAATAGTCCAATGTTCATCCAACTCCCAACCATAAAATTGTTTGTTAAGAACTGGTAAAATCAGACTAAAACCACAATTTTATACATTCCACAATAAATTCTAAATGGATACATGACCTAAAAATTTTTTAAATTTATATCAAAAAATTAGAAGAAAAGTGGATCAAATATCATCTCGTATATACATATTAGGCATAGCTATGTGTAAAAGATATATTCTAACCTAAAAAATGCAGTAAATTATGAAAGAAGAAATAGATAATTTTGGTTATATTAAATTAAGTAAAAAACAACTTTCTGCACATACAATATTAATAGGCATAAATGTGTATCTTTAATATATATCTATCCTAAAGAGGTGAAAGATAGAAACAATGAATAATGATCTCTACTTATATTTGTATTTATAGCAGTACTTTTTGTAGTATCAAAGAACTAGGAAAAATGGTGATAATTATCAATCAGAAGTATATGAATGTGATGGAATATTAATTTAATGAAATTATAAGAAATGATCAATATGAGGAGATCAAGCATAAAAAGACAGAATGAAGTAAAGCAGAGGCAAGAAAAAAAATTCTCTATGTAAAAGGAAAGAACAACAACAAAACATTTGCAAGTGAATATTGTGAAATTATAGAGAAAAATATGGCTCTAAAGAAGAAGATAATAAGAAAATACCTAAGAGGCACCTAGGTGTCATAGTAGCTAGAGCACTGATTCTGGTATCAGGAGGACCTGAGTTCAAATCCAAGCTCAAACACATAATACTTATTAGCTATCAGTCACTTAACCCCAATAGCCTTGAAAAAAAAAAAGGAATAAAAATGCTGCCCAATTCATTTGCAGTTATAAAAGATCCATAGGTGTGGAATATAGTCCATATTTTCATTTATTCTTTTATATGTTGTTGTTTTACTGATTGTTTTTTCCTCTTTTTTCCTTAAAATATATTTGTTATTTTATACTTCTCTGGGAAGGGAAGAAGGACATAAAGGGAAATTTTTAGTCAATTTAAAAACAAGAACTCAATAAAATTTTATTTTAAAATGATGTTATTGTTAAATACTATTGTTTCAGTTAATGTATTGTAGTTTCATTTGTATGTGGATGACTGTGTGGCTGAAGATGCCAAGATCAGAAAAGATTCAAAGAAATTTTTGTAATTTGCCTATACCAGAGAGTTATGGAAATTGAAAAAAAAGTAAGTAAAAAAAATTGATAAATTCAAAGGAAATTTATCCCTTTAATAATGGAAAATATGTGAAGAATAGCACTAATAAGGAAGAGTCAAGGTAGATTGGCCAAAATTCATTGAGAATAAAGGCCATGACCAATCCAGGAATCAACACATTGCCATCTGGGTTAAACCAGAATTAGGAAGAATTAGAGAGCAAGCCAGGTTTGGCAAAATGAGATTTTGGAGGCAGAAAAGGAAAGATCATAAACAAAATTACTTCCACAATGATTGCCACTTTTAAAAAGTCAATGGTGTCCATGATCCCTGGAATTTAAAGAATTCTGTTTTGCCAAGATATTGTGGGTTTAACATGAATTGAAAAATCAAACACATCAGGGGTGAAGTTAAGAATTTCTAGGTGCCAAGGTAAGTTTAATTAAGGACAGAAGATTATGTAATACCAAGTCTTGCTGACAGAGCATATTTTGCCCTAGCCTATACAGACAACTCATTCAGCAAGAATAATGTGACAGATCTTGGCAAGATGCACATAAAACAATGCCCAGATCTGTTCTTGCCTAAAATAATAGCATCCCTGAATTTCAGAGGTAGAAGGGAATAATTTCCTAGGCCAACTCATGCCCAGAAAAAAAAGTCCCTACTAAATATCCCTATTAAAAGAATAATTTTTGAAGGGTCATCCAGTCTTTTCTTGAAGACCTATTTTTAAGTCAACCAAGTTTATATTTGTTTAGCTCTAATTATTATCTGAATATCAAACTTAGACTTGCTTTGCATAATCTCTACATTTTTCTCTGAATTTTGCTTTTGAGGTCAAGCATAGCAAGCTTAATGCTACTTGCATATGACAACATTTAAGTCCTTGAAAACAGACATCTGAGTCTTCTTTCCACAAGCTAAACATTCCCATGTTCTCCAACTGTATGCCTTAATCATATGGCAGGCATTTGAGCTCATTCACACAATTATGGTCCCCCACTTCTGAAAATTCTTTAGTTTACTAATATTCTTCTTAAACCATGGAAGTCAAAACCAAATATTATACTTCAAATATGAGTTGAACAGGAAAAAGTACTCTTCTGAGTTTGTCTTGGTCTTCCTTGTCACCATAATAACTTTCTATAGTCAAATATTGTTTTTATTATGTTTTTCTCTTCTGTCTCTCTTTCTGTCTCTGGGTCTGTGTTTGCATCTTTCTCTGTCTGTTTCTTTTTGTCTCTATTTCAGTCTGCTGTTCCCCCCCCATTTTCCTTTACTTGTAATTTTGAGCTCTGCTTCCCAGGTGGAAGGAATACTGTCTCAGATTTCCTTTACCAGTGGGACAGGTCCTGGAGGTTTACCTGGTGCTACACTGGTGATGGCCTGAAGCCTACAGAGGATCTTTGTGTCCTGTGCTAGGAAAGGAGAAAGTATGAAAGGTGTCCTAGTATTGGAGTTTGCCTGCTCCACCACACTGGGCTCGGGATTTCCTGCTCTTTTGCTGAGGTAGGGCTTGCTGCTGGCTTGCTAGGAAGCTTCCTGTCTTAAAATTTGCCTCCCCCTTTCCACCTTACCCAGGTAAGATGGATCTCCTACTGATCTTCCAAGTTTCCTAAGCTAAACATGAGAAAGACCGAGAGAGAGAGAGAGAGAGAGAGAGAGAGAGAGAGAGAGAGAGAGAGAGAGAGAGAGAGAGAGAGAGAGAGAGAGAGAGAGAGAGAGAGAGAGAGAGAGAGAGAGAGAGAGAGAGAGAGAGAGAGGAGAGAGAGAGAGAGAGAGAGAGAGAGAGAGAGAGAGAGAGAGAGAGAGAATGAGAAAGAGAGAGAGAATGAGAAAGACAGACAGAGACAGAGAGAAGGAGAGAGAGAGGCAACAGACCTAGGAGAGCTGGTATTTTAGGAGGGTGCTATTTTATGGTTGCTCAGAGGCAAACACAGGAGGGCTTCAGCAATACTCTGACATCTTGGCTCTCACAAGTAGATCAAGGATGAGCATGATGGATGTTTCTGCTAATGCAGCCCAATACCCTATTGCTTTCTTTTTCTCTGTCACTTCATTGACTTTTAAAATGATAAGTCACATATATCCTTTCAGACAAACTTCTGTAGAAACATGCCTTTCTGAGATCCTTATGAAGTTACTTTTTGAACTCATGTTTAAGATATTATTTTTGTTTTATTAGATTCTATCCAGACTGTACATCTTTTTTGGATCTTGATACTGTCACCTATTGTGTTAGTAGTCCTTCCAGACTTTATGTCATTGGCAAACTTGATTTAAATCGCTGATTAAAAACAGTACAGATAGAACCAAGTAGAGATTCCTGACACAACCCATTAGAGATTTCCCTCCATGCTGACGCTGAATCAATAATGAATAATCTTTGTGTCTGGCTATTCAACCAGTTCTGGAGCCATCTAATGGTCTTATTGTCTAGTTTAGACTTCTCGTTCCTGCAAAATAACGAGCCTGTAGCAAAAGTCTTTTCTAAAATTTAGTAAATTCTTTCTATAGAATATATTTAACTAATAAAGGAAATTAAATTAGTATAGCATACATTGTTCTGGACAATACTAAATTGCTTTTTGGCAATAACTGCTTCATTTTTTATATTTTCTCCAAAACCCTTTTTAATGATACTTTTGAAGCTCAAAACAAATGGTTGATTAGAGAGAAGATAAAGATGCTTATTCTGGGCCCCTCCAAAACTCCTATCCTACCTTTATTTTTGTCCTATAAAACAGGAAGGAGCAAAAAGCAGATAATCAGAAGAGAAAAGGCTCTAGGTTCCCTCTGTCCTGCTATCCTGAAAAATCTAAGTTCATATTATCTCATTCTTTTTATTGACCTCCAAGTCTTCTCAAATAAGAGTTATGCTTCCACCCTTACCTCTCTGCCTGTAATTTTTGAGACATCTTTTTCCCATATCATCTTCTGCCTTATATGCTGGCTATATGCTAGACTTTAGAGGCTCAGGGTCACTACCCATGAATGCTCAAATTTGGGATGCTTTTTCATCTCCCTTATCTCCAAACATACCTACCGGTGAGATATGTTTCGTCAGTTTCTTCTGTCCCTGTCTAAGGAAAGTTCAGACTCTTTTTCAACACCCTAAATTTATGGGGAGTCCCACTTCTTAACCTTACCTTTTCAGCTGAGAGCTTGTTGGTTTCCCTATTGCTTTGGACTTTCTCTTTTCTTTCTTTTGTTTTTTTCTTTCCCTCTTTTTTCTTTTTTTTCTTTTTTACTAATAAAACTATGAAATTATATCTGCATTTCCTCTACATTAAAATATCATGTTATTCTAAGCCATTACTAACTGTAATGTAGAACTAAGCCCTTATTCCAATTTCCTTTTGCTATGTAATTCTGGCACTTTTTCCTTTACCATAATCACCTAAAGACAAATTCTTTCCTTTCCCTCATTAAAGTATATTCTATAATGCAAAAAGTATGTATGTGTGGTGCTGGGAGGCAGAAATTTCCATTATTTTATCATCTTCCTCCATTATGTCAAGCTAGAGGTAAACTTTTGAGGTGAGGGCTCAAGATACCATAGCCTAATATAAAATATCAAAACTTATAGAAATCCTTACTTTCCTGCTCTAAAATTTCCCTGCTCTGTTTTGCCCCCCACCTATCAGTAATGTCCTAGTCTCTCTTCACTGCTCCTCCATTATTATGCAGAGAGAGGTTAGCTTTATTTTCTTCTCTTCAGCCAACTGAAGCTTTCCACATGACTTTGACACTGAAGAATCAATTCTGTCTTTCACTTAAGTGACATCTATAAGACTTTACTTTTCTATCACTTCTATACTAAAATACTTTAATTAATAACACATTTTAATAAAGTAATTAAAAATACATTCTTCATGAAAGACCAATATCATAATTTATTCTGAAGTATTGTGTCTGGACTAGTTCTCTGAAGGACTTTGGTTCCAGCCCGACACCTTGGTCTTAGAAAAGGGGTGATTTCTTGTGAGATTGGCTAAGATGACAGGAAAAGACAATGATAAATGTTGGAGAAGATGTGGGAAAACAGGGACACTGATACATTGTTGGTGAAATTATGAACACATCCAGCCATTCTGGAGAGCAATTTGGAACTATGCTCAAAAAGTTATCAAAGTGTGCATACTCTTTGATTCAGCAGAGTTACTACTGGGCTTATATCCCAAAGAGATTTTAAAGAAGGGAAAGGGACCCACATGTGCAAAAATGTTTGTGGCAGCCCTCTTTGTAGTGGCCAGAAACTGGAAACTGAGTGGATGCCCATCAATTGGAGAATGATTGGGTAAATTATGGTATATGAATGTTATGTAATATTATTGTTCTGTAAGAAATGACCAACAGGATGATTTCAGAGAGGCCTGGAGAGACTTACATGAACTGATGCTGAGTGAAATGAGCAGAAGCAGAAGAAGCAACAAGAAGACAATGATCAATTTTGATGGACATCACTCTCTTCAGCACTGAGATGATTCAATACAGAATTTATTTAATGGAGAGATTTACTGGGACCATGGTTGGTCCCAGGGCTGAATGACAGTATCATCTCAAAGAATCCAGCAAGCACTGAGATGATTCAAACCAGTTCTGCTTGTTCAGTGATGAAGAGAAACAGAGAGAGGATGTGGGAACTGAGTGTAGACCACAACATAGCATTCTCACTCTCTCTATTGTTGTTTGCTTGCATTTTGTTTTCTTTCTCAGTCTTTTCTTCCTTCTTGATCTGATTTTTGTTGTGCAGCAAGATAATTTTATAAATATGTGTACATATATTGGATTTAACATATATTTTAACATATTTAACATGTATTGTACTATCTGCCAACTGGGGAGAGGGTGGGGAAAAGTTGGAACAAAAGGTTTTGCAAGGGTCAGTGTAGAAAAATTGCCCATGCATATGTTTTGTAAATAAAAAGCTTTAATAAAAAAAATAAAATTAAAAAAAAGGAGTGATGAGGCAAGACTTATGTGGATAGTCAAACACGAAGTCCATTTATTCCAAATTCTCTCAGCTTTATATACCCCAATACCCTTATATAACCAAAGCCACACTGTGCATGTGCTAAGTATATACTGTGCATGCAGAACTACATTAGCAACTTGCTATTGGATGTAGATGACACTTTGCCACTTGGTATCACTCTGCTTCAACTACAACACAGATTGTCACCACCTTCTGACTTCTCAGGAAGGCTGAGAGCCAATAGGGGAGATGGGGAGCCAGACCAGACATTGTGAGCGGGTTCCCTCTGGGCTGAGGGATCTTATTCCTCACCCAGAGTTCCCCCACTAACTGTGCCTATTAAACATGCTGTTTTAGAACCTAATTTTAAAAAATTCAGAGCAGGGAAGAGTGCATATTATTCTTCAAGTGATATAATCAGAAAGAAATCCTAAAATGGATACACCAAGGTATGCAGTTGGGAAATATAAAACGCTGGAGCAAAAGTAAAACAAAATCTAACTCTTAAAAATAAAAAACTAAGTATAACACAATTGTAATAAAGTCAGAATTTTCAGATATAATAAAAATGTCAAAGTTGACTAAAGCAAAAAAAATTAAAAATGACTTGGGCAGAAAAATTACATGTCCTGAAAAATAATTATATTGCTTTTTAAAAAATCCATATCAGAGACAAAAGAACAAAATGGGTTTATCAACGAGAATGCAAAAGAATGGAGTTACCCATAATTACTAGAAAAGGTAATTCCAACCTGGCTAAATAATTGGAAATTTATAATGAAGTCAATTGTTATTAGGGTTAAATTTATATGAGCATAAATATAACTATAAAAATATATAAGCAATGTCAAAGATAAGAAAAGGCTTTGTGTCTTTTTTTTTGTTTTAAGAGAAAACACATTTTCATAAAATATAAAATAAATACAATATTAGCTAATGACCAAATTATATATATTAAAAATATTCCTCATAGTAAAGCAGGGTTTGAACCAGGTCTACAAAGGTAATCACCAATAGAACTAGAATTAATATTGTGTGTGTGTGTGTGTGTGTGTGTGTGTGTATCCCACAGTTATAAAGATTTTAAAGACATATTTAATAAAATTTAAGAAACCATTAATACTATTTGTTATATTTTAAATTAAATTTTATTTTACAATTAATGAACAAATCTTCTAATGACCAATTTTCAGGTGAACAAATTCACCACTTAGCTAAATCACTATACCTGCATTCTCAATCTTTTCTAGCTTAATAGAAATAGCTAAAACTTTGTATTCAACTACCATAATTTTGGAGCATTCAGAAAGACCTCACTAAGGTATCCAAGAAGCAATTGAAGGAAAGAGTATTATATAGTGAAAAGAGGAATGCTTTGAAGTCAGAGAATCTAGAAAAAACTTACACTTATAATATTCAGTGATATGAGTCAAGAGGCTTCTTACCTCAATTTTCTAATCAGTAAAATGAATGGATGGGCAGCTAGGTGGCACAGCGGTTAGAATGCAGGCTCTAAAGTGAGGAAGGCTTATTATTATCCTGAGTTCATATCTGGACTCAGATACTTTATAGCTGTGTGACACTGGGTACATCATTTTACCTTGTTTGCCTCAGTTTCCTCATCTGTAAAATAAGCTGGTTAATGATAAATCACTCCAGTATCTTTGCCAAGAAAACCCCAAATGTGAAAATTAAGAGTTGGACGCAAGGGAAACAATTGAACAACTAAAAATGAAGAAGCTGAACAACATACCCTATGATGTCTGTTTTAGATCTATCATCCTATCACATGAATGAAAATCCCCTTCCTACCATGTACTAGCTCAGTGATGTTGAATGAATTTCTCTAATTTGAATTTCTTTATTTGTGAAACAAAGGCTTATAGCAGATGACCTCTAGGATGCCTTCTTGTTTTACATCTATGGTCTGATAAAGCTAATTATAAGAGAGGTTATTTACCCTCACATGTTAGAATCCTTAGCAATTGCTTGTATGCCTATGTTTACATACACACACATATGTATATATACATATACACATACACACACATATAGTATTTCTTTTTTAGCATTCTTTTAAATCTTGAGTTCCAAATCTTCTCCTTGCCTCTTGTCCCTCCCACAACAATTGAGAAGACAAAAATATGATATACATTATTTATGTAAGATTATTCAGAATAAATTTTCATAATGGCCATTGCCAAAAAAAGCAAGACAAATAAAAAGTTGAAAAATGTACTTTGATTTACACTCATAGTTCAATGATTCTCTCTCTGGAAGTAGATAGCATTTTTCATCATGCATCCTTAGGAATTTTCTTGGATCATTTTATTGGTCAGGGTAGAATCATTAATATCTTTTAAAGCTCAGCACAGCATCAAGCCATTATGAAGGAGAGGAAAGAATTGTCATTCCAGCTATTGCTACCATTGACAATCAATTGATTACTGCACCTACAGGCAAGCAAAAACCAGTCCTAGCAACAGCAGTACCCATCCAACTGTGCATGCAGAACAACCCTTAGCAGCCAATATCCTGAAGATCAACCTTTGTAAAGAAACAACCAGGCAAATGTTTCTGTGGTTCTCACCTTCTCAAGGCTCCCAAAGATTTAAGCCTCAGAAAACTTACTCCCAAATTCCTTGGCACCAATATCAAACAATGTTCAACATGAATCAATGAAAATGGCATTAATAAAGAGATATTACCATCTGCTTTGCTATTAAATCCATAGTATTAATGGGCCTTCCTTCCGTCTTTCCTACAGCTGAACTTTCCTTTATATATTTTCCCATATTAGAAAGTGAACTCCTGGAGAATAGGAACTATCTTATTATCCCGAACTTAGCACAGTGTGTGTGAATAGCAAGAACTTTGCTAAAGCTCTTTTTTTTTTTTTTTTTCATTATTCAATTACCCATTAACATAAAAGTAGCATGCTAAACCTTTGGTTGGTGTGAATTTTTCCTTTTGCATTTCTGATAAAAAAAAAAAGATATAATTTCTCATTTGAGCATACAATGAAGGATGTTAGTAATAGAGAATTGTCTCCCCTGTTGCTAGAATTTACAAAGTGAAACAAGCAGCCACAGGATTCTCGGATGCCCATCTCCTTGGATAGCTCTCAGGACTCATTCAGCCCTTCTTTAAGGAGGTTGCTCATTTTCCTGACTGCCAACAAAATCCACTGTCAATATACACTGACTCCTTGGGTGGTTTCATGGAGTTTAGCCATGGATATGACTAGAAGAGTTCCATTTCCAATATGATTCATGAGTATTTAGTCATTCAGTTCCCATAATTAGGTTATTTCCCTCTCCAAAGGCACATACAACTCCCATTAGTGTCAGTGGGATTTAAGCTCATGTTTTAAGGCTAACCAAAATCCTGCCAAGGGTGAGAGGGCATTATAGTTTTCCACTTTGACTTAGGCTTTCTTAGAGGAGGTCTGGTACCTTTGAGAAAGTATTTTCATTTCAATTTGTTTGAACTTTTACAGAAAATTAGCCATCTGAAATGCATAAAACAGGCATAAGCTCTCCTCTGGTACCCTGTTGTTATTTTTTGGGTCATGTTTATTGCATTTTTATCCGAGTTAATTTTCTTTTTGTTTCCTTCTCACTGCTCTTCTCATTTGATTTCCCTCCCTCCCTCTGTTTACCCTTCCAAGTTTCTCTCATTCCCATCAGTGCTGCTGATTCAGAACAACTGAAACTGCAAATGCCTCTGTGATCTTCATTTTACCTTATTTATTTCAATACAACTCAATTTAATCTTCTCTTTCTAATCAAAAATGATTCCTAATTCACCACTCCAGAGAGAATCTACTTAAAATTAAAATCATAACACACACATACATTTAAAAGTATACTGATGTCTTGAACTTATGACTCAGAAGCATCTCTTGGTATGATGGAGAACTGACATTAGGGTATGACATATGGTGCATGTTTAATCCTGGGCAAGTTACTTAACCTCTTGACACTCCTAGGCAACTCTCTTAGATTTAAAAGTACAGGGTCAGTAAACATCTACATAGGTAGACAAAATTCCTCATCAGTAGTTCCTCAAATCAATGAAGTAATAATGTAAAAAAAATCATTTATACATATATATTTATATATACATATGTATGTGTGTATATATACATATATACAAATATGTGTATATATATATATATACACACACACATACATATATACAGATATATACAAATACATATATATATATGTATCAAAATTATAAAGAAGATGAAACTGGGAGCTCAAAGGCCTTGGTTTATCTTTAAAGTGCCTCTGAACTTGAATGTTCTCTTTCTGTATTATTTTGTATTTCCTTTGGGTTTTAGCCTAAGGTCAAATAAGTCTTCACAAGCAAGATTTGAACTTAGATCCTTAGAATCAAGCCTCCTTCCCACTACTACTACTTCCATTATTTCATTGGAATTTCATAACATTTATGTAAGATAAGTAAATGATGTATTATAATTCCCATTTTAATAAATGAGAAAACTAAGAAAAAGCAAAAAAAATGCTCATTTCACAAAGAGCTACTCTGGAGAGAAATGATTAGGGATCTAACTTGCTTTTTTGGGGGTGCAGGGACCAAAACCAGGAACACTGGGTATAAATTTCAGTGAAGCCAAGTTTACCTTGATGTCAGAGGGGAAATTTTTTCCCAGTAATTAGAATTGTTCCAAAGAAGGATGGGGTACTTTAGTGTCCTGCTTTCTAGAGCCCCCATACTGGGATGCCAAAATATACCATCCGAACTAGCTCTCTGGAGGATCTCAGGACCTGCCCAAGTCCTTGGTTTTGGAGGAGTGAAAAAGGCAGGAGACCCATGAGGTTGGTCAAAGTTGGAATCCTAATTTCAAGTCCTCTCAGTCCTTAAATACCTTATAAGATTACATCGTTACAGCATATGCCAACTAGAGAACCATTATATCATCACATCACACTGAACAAGTGCTAACCATAGTAGCATTACATCACCACAGCTCACTATGCAAGTGCTAATAAGCACCCTGCTATTGATATGTAAATGTCTCTTTACTGTAAGCATCCCTTGCTTCAAGTAGAACACAGGTGGTCATGCCCTGCCTGACTTCTCAGGAAGGTGAGATCCCTTAGGGGAGATGGGGAGCCAAACCAGACATTGTCAGCAGGTTCCTTCTGGGCTTAAGGGTCTTATACCTTACCCAGAGCTCCCCCACTGTCTGTGGCTCTCTACAGGCTACCTAGAGGGATGTAGGTTCTCAAGTAGAGACTACATGACCACTTTTAAGGGAGATAATACATGAAGATATTGCTCCTGCCCAGGAGAGATCAGATGGCCATTTGGTTTTGCACCTTTTATCATTCTATGATCATTTTTTCTCATAACTCTAGTCCTAGTTCTATATTCATCTTTAAGCTTGAGATATTCTATTCTCCAATTTCTATTCCCAATAGAAGCAAAACTGTAGTGGTCACAGGACCCAACAACTACATTACTATTTTTTCCTGGTACCTGAAAATTAGTTAGTTTTACTTCAAATTAATGCCCTCTGACCACATTTAGGCACCAGAATACATGTAGCTATCTGCTCGTTTATTATGTTTACATATTTATGTTATTTCACACATTTTTTTTATTTCACACATATCACAAGTTGGGATTCTATTTTTAATAACATCTAATTTTCATTGTTATATTGAGTTGAAATCTACTTTCTTGTAACTTACAAGTTAATTTTGTTTTCTGGAGCTAAAAACCATAAATCTAATCTTTCTCCCACATGACAACTTTTTGGATATTTGAAGATACCTGCCAATGTCTAATCGACATCTTATCATCTTCAGTTCTTACACTATTTTTCACATAATTTCTAGAATCTTCATTATTTTGGCTTTTCTCCCTTGGGCACATTACAAGTTTATCCATATCTTTAACTTCTGAACCTACCAACTCCATAAACCTGAAAGATAAAAAAGGTTTGTCTATTATTTCCCACTCAAAAAAAGTCATAGGTTGAAATACCCCTCACATAATTAAAAAAAAAAAAGATAAAACAAACAAACAAAAAATACATATTGGTTTGGGCACTCATGGAATTTGCAGGAAGCAAAAACTTTTAGCTATTTTTGTTTTGTTTAATAGATCATACTTCCCTTACAAATTTGTACAGTTGATTTTGTTTTAAATAAAACTATACTAATTTAATACCCTTAATAGTTTGGGACCACCTTTCAAACTGTTTCTAAATCTCAATTCTGTCATCTATTTTTTAGCCATCCATCCTCATAACAATCATCTGTTTAGCAGCTACAATTTGCCAAGCGTTGTTATAGACCCTGAAGAAAAACTAAGGTAAGACATGGTTCATTCTTACCTAAAGTATAAATCTAGAAGAATGAGAAAGAAGCAGATGGTTTGAATACACAATTATAGTAGTTGAGATACATATATCCTCTAACAATTCTCATAGCAGTTGGTGAAATAGATGCTAATGGAATTAATTATTAATATTCATTTTGCAGATGAAAAAACTGAGGCTTAGAGAGACTATCATGGTCATGATCACAGAGAAAGTACCAGATTTAGTAAAGTTTAAACCCAGGTCTCCTCCAAGTCTATCTTTTTTTTATCCTATGCTACACTGTGTGATGTGACAGGGGGATGTCATAGAAAGGGAAATTTGAAGATGTGTCATTTATGATAGGCTTTAAGTGATAGGTATGATATTAATAAAATGTTAATTAGGACAAGGATACAACCAGTCTTGGGGTTTGTCATTCAAGGGTGTACTTAGACTTGCTGTGGACCCCACTGTTTGGGTAGTACTATTTAACATTATAAATATACTATAAATATACCCTTCTCCAATAATACTATTATCTGACCTATGTTTCTCCATCTTATTATTATGGGACAACTTCAAATATCTTGCTAAAATCAAAATATGCCGTTTTTATGCAATTCTCCTGTTCTGCTTGTTTGGGAACCCAATTGATTAAAAAAAAGAAAGAAAGAAAGAAAGGAAGAAAAAAGAAATTAAACTCAGGATGAAGGTTATATGAGCCAGCCTTCTGAAGTGATAGGATGGGTATGAGGGCAGATTGCCAGATGGTCATAATGACTCATGCCACATATTTTAATGCCCATTCTCAAAATTATGTAACTTTCTTTCCATTTTTGTGGAAAGCTTTTAAAAATATTGTCATAAGATTTCTCCTTTGACCAGGGACTTTGGTTTATTTAAATGCTAGTTCTGCTCTGTATGGCAGAAGATTAACAAATTTTGAGTTTGAGATAAGAAAATGTAGCATTCTATAGCTATTAGACTTAAACAAATGTGGAAGGGGGCCACCTCAACAGGGTATGAGGGAGTTTCTCTTTCACGTAAAATCTCTGCACACCCTGGCTTGTTCTTAGACGTATTGCACAGAGATCATTTTTCATTTTGGGGAAAGGACTTGGTTGACCTCTGAGGTTGCTTCTCACCTCTAAGATCCTGTAATTCAGCCATCTTCTTGAGGGAAGAAAATTATGTTTTTTACCTTTGCATCTATAGTTCCTATCCTAGGGTCTTGCATAATGTCACTGCTTAATTTAATTGTTTAATTGAATTCTTTCAGGGCATATCAAGGAGTATGACCCTGGATAGGCAGGGAATACTTAAAAGCAGGCACCAGAAGGCTAGATAAAATGGTAACCCAACATAGTTAGATTCTTGGAATCTCTTCTGAGGACCTGTTGCCACCCACACCTTGACTCCCTCATGTTTTCAGAAATCTGGGTTGATGAAATTTGTCTTCGGCTGTCTGGACTACTCTTTTCTGGTAATCTCAAAGACTAAACTCCTCCCATATTTACTGGATTGATGTTTTTAGGCATAAGGCTTCAGATTTTTTTTTCCATCTGATATATTAATCCTCAATATATTTTTTTAATAGCTTAAGCCATGAGCTACTACTTAAGGTAGAGAAGGACAGCACAGTACAGTGAGAATTTGATAAATTTGTAAGCAGGAAACCTGGTTTCAAATTCTGGCTCTGCCATTTACTAACCCTATGATTCTCAGTGTCATTGAATGACTCTTCTCCATCTGTAAAATGAAGAGGTTGAATTATATAGTCTTCTGAATTCCTTACTTGTTGTAAATTGATAATAATCCAGCTTTCTTTTTTAAAAATGAATTTTTTTTGTCAAGTATGGTGTCTTGAATCTCTGCCCTCATCTATGACAAACTATAAAAAACCCTGTCACACAAGGTTCCCATAATCTCCACTTCAATAACCAGTTCCTCTTTACTGGTCAGTATCATTGTTCCTATGATCATACCTCTCATTTTCTGAATTATAAAATCAATCAATCAACATCTATTAAGAACCTCCTATTTTACAAGCACTGATGGCACCTGCCCTCAAAAAATTATATGTATGTGTGTTTATTTATATTTATAGAAAGTAAGCTATATTATATACAGAAAAAATAGGAAATAATTAACAGAAGGAAAGCACTGGAATTAAAAGGGTTTGAGAAAAGCTTCTTGTAAAATATGGGATCCAGCTGGCACTAAAAGGAAGCCAGGAAAGCAGGTATTTTGTGGAGAGCTATTTTTAGCAGATACCTCATGCAGCTCCTATCTCACCCCCCACCCCTACTTTCCCCAGCTTTGTGTGCTCTTGGAGATCTGCATTAGATATTGTCATTCAATTCATCTAGAGAGCCTAACAGTTTGTGGTATATTCCCAATGCAACACCATCTCTTTCTTTTCATTTTCACCCAGATGTTCCTTATCAGATATTGATCAGATATTTAAATGGCCTATTATGTAATCTCAGGTTTCATGTCCTCCCCTCCCTTTTGGTTACAGATATGGTATCTCATATTCTAACGATTGATCTTGGCCTATTAAAAAAAAATCATGGGAAGAATTTTTTAAAGCCTTAAAAATAGTAAAAAGAAAAAGAAAACACTGCAACTTAACTTCATTGCATCCATTTTCTACATCTGCCTAATACAAATTATAAATAACTTTCCCTTCATATTCTTGAACACCTCTGAAGTGAGGTGAAGAGCAGTGATAGAATTCCTTGAATAATGTACACACTCAGCACTAATACTTACATTTTTGAGTTTTGTGCTCTCCCCTCATTGTGATAAATAAAATAAATCACCTAGAAAATGGCTCATGAATAAAGTAGTTTTTGAGCTGGGAATGCAAAGTGAAGGTGCTTTGATCTCAGTGTCCTTTGGTAATATGTCTAGGATTTTAAATGAAAGCTCAGCTAATGGATTATAGATTTGGAGCTGGAAGGGTCCTTAGAGGTCATCAAATGCAACCCCCTCATTTTACAGATGAGTTAACTGAGGTTAAGTGACCTTGTGCAAGGTCACACAGGTAGCAGACTGAGGAGTAGGCAACCCAGTGTTGGTCTCCTGATGCTAAGGACAGCATTTTCATATGGTACCAATTGGTATTCAAGTGCTCCAATAACTTCCTGCTTTGGGGTAGGCTCAATCATTACCCTTTTTTCTCTTCTAAACAGTCCATTCCTAGTGTTATTCCACCTCTGAAGAATGCATGATTTGTCTTTGCTCAAGTACGCTGAGACACAAAGTCCAAGCCAAGAAAATTCTGCAAGGTTCGAGTGTCCTTTAAGAATCTAGATGACAAAACACCACTGAAAGTTCATACAAGCCCCCTTCTTAGAAAGCACATTTACATGTGTAATATGGGGAGGCGATGTAATATATTCTAGAAATTCATATTTGAATTTATGAAAGATCTCTGTTAAAATCTTGCCTCTCATTTGTGTGACCTTGGACTTTAACCTCAGGTTTCTCATGTATAAAGTGGAAATGATACATATAGTATTCACATTCACATGGCTGTTATAGTAAGGAAAGACTTTTTAATAAGAAAATAGTAAAATATCATACAGTAAAATAGTTATTTTTGTCCGATGATCTGAACATCATCAACTTCTCTTTTATACCATCAGGGCATGAGACTCTGTTTATACTAAAGATAAGCATGATGACTCAACAGAAAGTTTCCTAGATTAGGAGTCAGGAGATCTACTCCGGCTCAGCCACTTAATAGTTATGCCATCTTGGGCAAGTCATTCAACTCTATCAGCTTGAAAAGTTATTATACACGTTAGGATGCTAGAAAAATGTCCGAAACCCTGCCTGGTCTCCAAGCATCAAGCCTAGCATGGAGGTTAAGGTTAACGGCACTTTCAAAGCAATACTTGGGGGTATATTATTTTCAATAATAATACATTATCCAAAGGTGTAGTTTCATTATAAGAAATGAATATTGATGTCTACAGCATACAAAAACAAATTATGCTCTAATGATTTCCTAATAAAGTAATTTGTTCATAGATCACAAGAGGATGCAAGTAAAAAACTGCTACTGCTGAGGACAAGTAATTATTTTTCAGGATCTAATTACACCTACACAACCAGGGGGGCAACATTTACTGAACTAAATGGTGATTCCATGCCCCACTAGGTTTCTGTTAATTGTTAAAAAGGGGCTCTTGGCCTTGAAGAGTGTGGCAAAGCAGGTCCTTAAGATGCCATTTACTACAATTAAAAGGGATTATTTTTCTTCTCACCTCACACTATGCTTACTCTACATTAGGACATGCTGATTAAAATCCAGCAGCTACAGAAATCCTTGTTCACTCTGACTAAACCAGTTTTTTTTTTTTTAATTACATTCCATATGACAAATTTATAGGGAAGCATATTATGGGGTTTCCAGTAGACAGTAGTAGGATGTTCTAATTCAGCTTGGCAACTAGGAAGAGATTCTTATGGACATCACTTATTTAAAAAAAAAAGCAAAAAAAAAAAAAAGCAGAGAAGACCAAAATAGAGGCCAAAGCACTGAAGCACTAATGTTGATTAATAGTCCTAATTAACAATAGAAGATCCTGATTCTTATGTTCCCCACTCTCTTGATTTATGAAAAGAAAGTGTCAGAAAACTCACTTAGAAACCAAGTTGGGGATTTTCTTTGTGCTTGGTTAGGCAATTATGTCTAAGATCATAAAAAGCAAAACAAGATATCATAAAGGACATTTGTCCTAAGATTTTGCATTGAAGAACAATTATATTGACATGAAATTATTAATTGCACCTTTGCCTCTATTTTTAGTCAGGAGGTAAATTGGAACATTTTTCTCAGCATTTTATTAACTTTTTTTTTAAACTTTGATTTCAGTCATTAGTGATTTTTTGAGGCAGACACATATTCCTCTTATCATCATCTTCATTTTGGGGGAACTGTCTCCACTGTCTAATAATTTTGTTTCAAAACCTTGATTGTTTAAGTAGGGCTTATGAGATCATTTTGCTTAGATAGATCATAAAAAGAACTTTGTCTTTTCATACTTAAAGCACATTTCTCTCAAAGCTTTTCAAGGATGTCATTCCATCCTGTAATTAGAATTTTTTGAAAAATAATTGATAATCATCATATTCAAGTGTAGAATGCAGTTTCGAGGTCCCCATTCATCCCTGCTCATCTGGCTTTCAAATAAGCAAAATAAATTGACAAATTAAAAACACCAGAGATGGATGTTACAGCTTAGAAGGCATTTGTTTGTGGTTTTTCTTCATTTTTTTTCCCCATTGGCCCCAACTTTGGCTGCCTCATTCTAGAGTGTATT
This sequence comes from Sminthopsis crassicaudata, assembly GCF_048593235.1. Classification (NCBI taxonomy): domain Eukaryota; kingdom Metazoa; phylum Chordata; class Mammalia; order Dasyuromorphia; family Dasyuridae; genus Sminthopsis; species Sminthopsis crassicaudata. The sequence continues at coordinate 240,355,901 of NC_133617.1, read as the reverse complement.
TTCAAAGAAAAAATAATTTATAAAAGGAAGTAAAGCTAACAAGGCAGATGGCTTGTCAAATCAGAAACAGGAGTCCATTCCAAAAATAGAATAAAGAACATGTAGAAATACAAAGAGCTGAACTTTCTGTTTTCTATGATGGCCGTGGGATTCCTGCCCTTTTTCCTTAGTAAGCTAAAATGGTCCACACTTTTAGTTCAGACTTGAACAATTAGTTTTTCCTATTCCCTGAAGGCAATAGGAAAAATACAAGGCACTAATTTCTTTCTAGTATCAGCTCTGCCACTAAGTAACTGGATCTCATTTCCATCAAGGAGTAAGTGAAAGGCCTTAAGTTTTTGTTACATGCCTTTTGTTCAAGGGATGATTCAGGGGAACATTATATCTGTCTTTAAGTATTTAAAGTGAAAGTACACAGAAGAGGGATTAGTCGTCTGCTTTTCTCTCACAAAGAGAACAATAGTGGAGGTTTCAAGGGGTTAATCACTTTTTGGAGATAAGTCTGCACTAGCAATGCTTTATTGCCTTTTTGGTTGTCCTTCTGTCTCTATGAACATTGCTACCATAATTCAGCTGCCTTCTCACCCCGGAATATCTTTCTATCTTATTGACTCATTTCTCTGATCGTTAAATTGTGAGGTCTTTAATTTGGAGTCAACCCAGGCCAACCATGCTGTATTCTCTTCCTTCTTGGGCTTCTAACTCTCCAGATTTCACCACCATTTCCACATGTGTATCTTTTCTCTCTCAGACTTTTCAGCACCCTTTTATGTATGAACTTTCCCCTTCCCATGGGCTCCCAATGGCCAAAGCAAACTCCTTATCTATACCACTGATTTAATTTTCCTTCTTTCTTTCCTAGCATGTTGCTCTCACAGTCAACCCCCATTTTCTCTTTCTCTTTTTCTCATCCATAATTTCTAGCTCTTTTCATGATGCCTACAAATTATCTTTTCTCATCAAGAAAACCCTCACTTGATCTTACCATCCCTGCTAGCTATTGTTTAATATCTTTCTTATTCTTCATACTTAAACTCAGTTTCTCTATTTGTTTTCCTCTCATTCTTCTAAACCCTCCACAATCTGGTTTCTAACTTCACCTTTTAAACTGAAATCAAACTCTCTAAAGTCAGCAATGATCTTTAAATTCCAAATGTGATGATTATTTCTCAATCCCTATTTTCATTGAATTTTCTTTCTAATCATTTAACCAACTTCTGGATAATTTAACTCTGCTCTATTCTGTATCTCCTCTTTTTTGTCTCAATATTTCTCAGTATCCTTTGTTAGTTCTTCATATCACACCCATTAACTCTGAGTCCTTAATCTCTATCAATTCCTCCTCCACTCCAGCCAAAACCTTGTCATGGGATTACTTTGTTTTTTTGCTCTGTACTCTCTCACTTATTCATCAGCTTCTTTATACAGGTGATTCCAAATCTATATATCTAGGATGAGTCTCTTCCCTGAGCAAGTCTCACATCAACAATGGCCTTTAAAGCATTTTGAACAGAATGTCCTCTAGACATTCCAAACTCAACATAGCTAAAACAATACTCCTCTGTTCCAAAAGGCTTTTCATAGACTTTCATATTATTATCAAGGGCAGGGGTTCTCAAACTACAGCCCGGGGACCAGATGCGCACTGAGGACATTTATGTGGCCTGCCAGGTTATGACAAATGGGCTGAGGGGCGGAGACAGAGTGTGAGCTTTAGTTTTTACTATAGTCCGGCCCTCCAACAGTCTGAGGGACAGTGAACTGGCCCCTATTTAAAAAGTTTGCAGACCACTGATCAAGAGCACCATAATCCTCCCATTTATCCAGATTCACAAGCTTATTATCACCTTCACTCCTTACTCAATTTTATTTAACATATTCAATCTACTGTCAGATTTTGTCATTTCTACTTCACATTTCTTATAGTTTATATCAGATACATACACATATATATATATATATATGTTTTATATCTATCAATCTATCTATGGATATAGATCTATATCCATATCTATACATATGGATATATAGATGTAGAGAGAGAGAGGTATTTATAGAGAAATATACATTTACACATATGCATCTCTTTGTCTCTCTTTCCCTTTCTTTACATCTACACAAAAAAACTAAACTGGTTTATGACCATATCACTTATAGCCTGGGTTATTTTAATAGATTTCTAATTGATCTCTCTGCTTCAAATTTCTCTCAGCTCCAGTTCTTCCTTTAGAATGTGTGACCAACCCCTCTACAAACTCCAAGTGATCCTTCTTATCTCTAGAATCAAATAAGAAAATTCCATGTTCATCATTTAAAACTCTTCATAGCCTGTCTCTTTTCTACCTTTCTGGTCTTCCTATACTTTAGTTCCCCCATGTATTCTGTAAATACAGCTATATTACAAAAACAAACAAAACAAAACAAAACAAAAATTAAAAAAAAAAAACCAGATGGATAACAAAGAGATTGCTGAATGTTAAATAAACAATCTACAAGAGGTCAGTAATTTTACATTTTTCCCCAATTTTTTTTCCATTTTTCTGGACAAGAAATGTTATATCTATAAATTTTTTTCATATATAACATGGAATAATGTTTGAACTTTCTACACTACTAGCTTGTTGAAGGAATCAAAATAAGATTATATATGAATATGTTTTGCTTGATTTAAAACAGAAATTTCAAACATATAAGGGCCCACAAAACTTCCAGGTATGGCCCAAACTAGATCAAAATATAATTGGAAATATTTATCAAAATAAATAAAAATACAATAAAACATAAAAAACATTACATTTTAGAACTAAGTCAATCTGAGGCCCACAGGCATCTGGGTTTTTGAACCCCATTCCTATTTGAGTGTGATACTGCTAATAAAAAGTCCTGTGTAATGCCTTCTATTAATCATGCTAATTCTAATCTAGCTAGAGACTATGCAAAATTTATCAAGAAGTCCAGTCCTATATAAAAAAAAAAAAAATTACTGGTTCTAGAGTCAAACATTCTAATCTAGAATCTAAATTTAAATCATTCTCCTAACATAGCCTGTGTAAATCAAAATAATTTATTTAACATGATGGGCCTCAGTTTCCTCACCTATAAAATGATAAAGTTGAATTAGATCACCTCTGAGTCTCCTTCCAGCTATATATGTATAATCCTATGATCTTGACAACTATTAGGATAGTTATAGCACTCTCTTCATTAATCTCCATCACCTGGGATGCTTTCCTGATTTCTATTGACCTTTAGAAAAATGTAAGCTATTATGGTCATAAATGATTGTCAATTCTGGATATGAATAGGAACTAGCATTGACTACAATTGCATTCTCATATAAAAATAGCACTAAAAAATTCCCAAAGCATTTGCACTGGAAAATTTTACCTACATAGAAAAATGATATGTTATGGGAACATGCATCTTCCCATTAGTCCAGAGATTACCCTATTATAGCTCTCAGTAAACATTGAGTGACTATGAAGGAACTTCTAAAGCATATATACACACATATCTATATATATACATGCATGTATACATGCATCCTCTAATATACATATATCTGTTGATAGATAAAGAGATAGGTGATATGAAATTCTTAGTAACACTATGATAGTGAGGGGCTGGGAGGTTAAAATGGAAAATAAAAGATATAGATGGAGAATGGGAGACAAGAAAAGAGACATAAACCACAAAAGGCAGTTTGTTGGGAAGAGAAGATGAGATAGTTGATTTCTCTTGAAGAAACATTACAGACAATCAGCTACCATTGTAGTATGGAATTCATAAACATTGGATTTTTTGGCTTTTAGATATAATAAAAAATATGATGCATACAGATATTAGAGGGGATTGTGACGGTCTATTCATTAAGCAGTGGAGTGTTCAATGGTTCTATCATGAAGATATATGAAGTGTGCTTCTTAATAATGTTAGCCTTGTAAGAGGGTTGGTGATTGAAGCTCTGTAACCTGATGACTCTCTTTAATATGTATAATCCTCATTCCAATGAATTTGGAACTGGCAACAGACTGCGACCACTTGTTCCTGTGATGACAAGTACCATATCACAGATATCATTAACATGAACAATATCTGTGCTATGGAGGCCCTCTTGGATTCAAATTAAGGATGAATTATTATCCAATGAGAAAAAAATCATCCTGGGTAAGGGCCCTCTTCAGATTGTCTTGTCCATTTTAATCAGGGCCACATCACTATTTAGAGGTACTGTGAAATCTATGAACTCCCCAAGAATATCATTTGAAGATGCGTCTCAATGACAAATAAGGCTGCATCTCTGAGTGAAAGCTGACTATGTCTTATACCAAAGGTGTCAACTATGTTTCTCATGGGCCTCATTCAGCCTACACCATTCCTGAGTATGGTCTGACTCAAGTTAGAAAGTAATTGGGAAATATTTAACAAAATAAATAAAAATATAGTAAATTATAAATAATACTGTATTTTAAATGTGTCTATATGTGTCCCATAGGGATCTCTATGTAGATTTTGGTTGTCTCTGTTTTTACTTGAGTTTGTCACCAATGACATGAAGATTACCCTCTATTATTTGAAAAGAAGTTCAAAAAAGATCAAGATACCAAGGAGAACCATCCCCCCCAGTTGAGGGGTGTAAGGGAAAGTGAGTCAGATATTCTAAGCTGGATCTCAAAAAGTGTCCAATTCAATCACCCCATTTTACAGATAAGAAAAATTAAACCTAAGGTGTTACATGATTTATTTTTGGTCACACAGGTAGTGTCAGTAGAATGATTTGAACATTGACTCAAGCTATCTCATTTTATTTTTAAGGACCTCAGTTTCTTTAGCTGTAAAATGTGTGTTGGACTAAATAATCTGTAAAGAGCCTTTCAGATCTAAATCTATGTCTCTAGGAAATAATCACCAACTAGCTCTGCTCTAGAAGGTAATTTCAATTAAGCATCCTGACCCATGCTCTACTGTGTGTGTGTGTGTGTGTGTGTGTGTGTGTGTGTGTGTGTGTGTGTGTGTGTGATTGATAAAATGTTACTGCTACAGACTCATACAATAATTATGTGGGGAGTCAACTGAGATTATCTGTCTAGTTTTGGAGAAATAAGAGAGCTGATTTCCAGAGAAAATAAAGATATGAAATTAATTAGTGGTTGAGCTGGGATAAGAATCCAGATCTTTTTTAAACTGAGCACCCTCTCTACACTTAAATATTTCTTGATTTTGATTAGTCATAGGAATAAATGCCTAAACACTCCAAAGAGCTGTCACCCTTCTTGTATGCCTTCCCAGATTGCAGATTTATCAATCTAGAGCTGGAAGGCACTTCTGATATCACCTAGTTCAACCTCTTCATTTGACAGATGAAAAAAAATTTGATCTTTATGAGTGTGCTAAAAACAAAAAACAAAAACAAACAAACAAACAAAAAACAATCCATCTATTAGTCAACAGTCTTATGATGACATTCTCTATTTGGTTAGGCTGGCCCTCAGATGGGGGTAGTCAAACCCAGGGATTATATTCAAAATCTTTCTGAAAATCCACACACTAGTGATAGAATCTTTGATAATGGTCAAAAGGTTAAATAGATTAGGCTATTGGAGAGACAAACTTAGACATTAAGTATATCTAATAATTACTATTTGCCTGAATTTTGAAATATAATCAAAAGGACATTAAACTTAAAAAAAAAACATGAATGGGAAAATTATATAAATATATTCACCAATATATCTTCACCTGTATGCAATAAGGAGAAATCTGAATGGGATATTTAAATGGCAAGTAAAACAACTTTTGACAATGAAGTATATAGAACATTCTACATACAGTTTTAGCTTAGATTTTTAGACCTTAAATAGTGTGACTGCTTAGAATAACATGGCAAACCTGAGAGCAAAGAAGACCAGGATTCAAACCTTGCCTCTAAAACAAACTGGCAAAATAAACAAACAAGTAAGTAAATAAATAAGTAAAATAAAATAAAAAATAAAGCATACAGGCTATGACAATAAATGGGTCTCTGTGTGTGTGTGTGTGTGTGTGTGTGTGTGTGTGTGTGTGTGTGTGTGTGTAAATGAAATGAAAATCCCCGTGTCTTTCCTGCCGCTGCCTCTTATGATGAAGGCATAAGGTTCTGTTTATTAGCTAATGGAGGTGACTTAGAAAATTGAATTTAGGGTACTCTCACCACTTTGACCCAAGGACAATGCAGAGAAGTACAAGAAAATAACTCCCTGAGAAGTAGATGCTGTCTGTAGGAACAGATATTCTAGGCTTGATTTTTCTTTTCCTATATTCAGGCAAGACTTAGAATAAAACTCTAAGATTAAACAATATGCTTTTGTCACCATTTTTTTTTCCCCTTTGGAAGTCATTGGGTGTTGCTAACAATGTGCAGTACAGTAATGAGAAACTACACAGAAGACAAGGGGAGTAAATGCTTCAGTGAATCAACCAACACAATCAGAACAAACAGACTTTTGCAAAATAGTTTCATTTTCAGCTACATCCTGAAAACCCGCCTGCCTGGCCAAACTCAGTCATCAGAAAGCTGTTTGACTTGGATTTGGTGCCTGGAATATTCTGGTTAACCAGTGAATGAAAGATAATTAAAAACCAGCACAATTAAATAAGGATGTGAAAATTGGCATTCCTCAGAAAAAATACACAGATATATCCAAAGCAAGTGGCTACTTTGAAACATGGCTGAATTTAAGATTTGCTTTTAATGGTAAATTGGAAAAACCCAACATATTAAGATAACTGAAACTAAAGATTTAAAGTCCCATGGTGATCTTATAGTAAAACATTTTGAGTTAAACATTTGCAAAAATGTGGAATTTTTCACATATTGAAAAATTTATAATTATTAACTGTATGACAAAAAGTATGGCAGGGCTTGGAAGACAATTAAATATATATACAATCCCTGTTTTCAAGCTTATAGTCTTGTTTTAGTGGAAGAGATAAGAAATGAATGATAATTATGGTATAAGAACAATTTAATATCAATCCATTGCATTTTACTTAACAATTTTGTAATACTTGTAGGAAAGTCATTTCCACCATAAATTTGTAGATGGGGAACTAAATGTCAGAGTTTGTGATATGGCCAGTTTTTCATATGGTCAAAAGGCTAAATGGACTAAGTTGTTGGAGGATCAAGCTCTTAGACATTCAGTATATGTAAAAATTAAGAGTACTATTTACCTTAAATTTTGAAATATAATCAAAAGGACATTAAACTTAAAAGAACATGAATGGGAAATATTATGTAAATATATCTACTAAGCTAGATACCATTGAGATTAGCTACAATGTAAAAAAGAATGGCAGTAGAAATGCCTGGAAATTTATAGAAAACAAAACTCAAGAAAGAAAACAATCATAAAATACACATTCTCACATGTCTATACAAAAATGAATACTGTATGCATAACAAATAAGATAAAATAGAAAACACTACAAGGTGATAAATTTCATATTGAGGGTTTTGAACTCAATGTGAAGGCATCTATAACACTGAGAAGATATATTCATTCAAATGGCACAAGATAAGTAAAGGAAGATGAAAACAGATTTGCATTATGTAATAAAATACACTCATGAGGATATCGGAGACTGAGTTGAAGAAGCATGGTGAATATTTGGGTGAAGTTGAATGAAGACAGAAACAAGACATTTTAATTAAAACATATTGCAGAACACTTGAATAGAAAGAGAAAAATAGGAAGTTCGGGACACATTATGACCCTGGAATAGTCATAAAGGAGAAAATAAATTATCCAAACATATGCTGGGGTTCTCAGTCTACTAAAAAGCAAACCAGTAAATACTTTCATTCTATACCATAATGATATTTTTTTCAAAAGCTGGAAGAACCAAAATATATGTCAAGTTGAATTATTTTCTTACAAACTAACAATCAATGACCTAGTAAGAAGAATTGATGAGAAGACTGGGGAGAAATTTTCAAGCCACCCTGAAATTTTTAAAAGATTGAGAGGAAAGTCTGTGGTAGTTCATCTCCAAGGATTTGGGGAGAAGATATTTCCGGTGGTTCAGAGAAATCTCATGGATTATTGATTATCTCATTCATTGTATTTGTATTCTCATACTCTGGTACAGTGCCTTGTCCATAGATGCCTAATGAGGTCAGTTAGTTGATTGATTAGGAAAGCATTGATTTATTAGAGCTGATCAGTCCCAGAAGAATGTAAGTCTCTCAAAAATAAAAGAGAAACAATTTGAATGAGGATAAAAAGGGGGAGCTATCTAAAGAGACCAATGTGTATATCCAGGGTACTTTTGAAAAAGACATGAACAAAAAATGAAAACATAAACATCAGCATAATTAACATTCACAATGAGCTGAGGCTTACCAGAAAAGCTAATTATGCTGTCATCAAACTCACATCTGACCATCTCATTCACAGGAATAACATGAAAAAAACCTTGTAACGTGCTATCATTTTTTCTATGTTGTAGGAGCCATCATCTTTAATATAATTCAACAACATTTTTAAGAACCCAGATGTTAGAGGCAAAAATGAAATAGTCTATTTAATTCATCCAAATTCCTCTATCTTCCTTTAATATATCCTACTCCAATCAATCTTTAAAAAAAATTATCATTTATATCTTTTAAATATTCTTTTCTTTTTAAATTTTGAGTTCCAAATTCTCTCTACTTTCTACTACAGTCTCTCCTATCTACTGAGAAGACAAAATTTATGATATTAATCATATAGGTGAACTCATAATCCAAAAAAGCAAGAAAAATAAAGAAAATGAGAAAATTATATTTCAGTTTCCACTGAGTTCATTACTGCTCTCTCTGGAGGGGTTAACATATTTTCATGAGTCTTATGAATGTTTTCTTGGATCATGTATTGATGAGAATAGCCAAATCTTTAACAATGGATCATCATGACATTGTGTTACTATGCAAAATGATCTTCCAAATCTTCTCAATTCTCTTTGCATCAGTGAACATAGGTCTTGCCCTATTTTCCTGAAATTATACCCTTCGTACTTTTCTCATTTCCTCTGAAATTCCTATAATTTCTGATGACAGGTCTAAGATGGTACCTCAGAGTCAATCTAACTTTCATTTACCTAATGATTTAAAGCATTTTTCCTCATATAACTAGATAGTTTTGGTTTCTTCTGAAAACTGCAGGTTTATATCCTTTGGCCATTTATCATTTGGGGAATGGCTTTTACTTCTGTAAATTTGCCTCAATTCTATACTCCTATATTTGAGAAATGAAGGATTTATCAGAGAAATTTAATGATAATCTAATTTAATTAAGTCTATAATTGTTTTTGCTTTGTCTGAGAACATGATTGCTAACCCTGCCTTTATAAATTTAGTGGAAATATTGTATATTTTGCTCCAGCTCTTTAACATTTTGTATGGCTTTCTATTTTGAGCATGTCTCTTGTAAGCAACATATTGTTTTTCTAATGAGATATTTCACATTTTCTTTTATTTTTCATTATTTTAACTTTGTTTCTTGATGTTGTGTGTAGTCATTAGCTTTCACTTGATTAATTTTAATTATTGAATAGCTATATTCTTCAGTGGGTTTATATATTTCTTTCTCTATTTGACCAATTCTCTTTTTTAAGGTATAATTTTTTTAATATTTGTGTGCCTCTCTTATCAAATTGTTAATTCTCTATTCAGAATTTTCCTGCATCAATATAAATTTTTCTCCATTTTTTTTCATCTCCACTTTCTTTCACTCTTCCAAGAATCCTTGTTGGATTTGGGTCCAATTAGCATTTCTCTTTGAGACATTTTGGGTAACTTTTCATATTGTTTTCTTCTTCTGAGCTTGTCTTAGTCTTTTCTGCCACTGTAGTAACTTTTTATAGTTAAATTCTTTTTGTGAAATTGTCAATGTTTACTCATTTTTCTAGCCTATTTTTTGACTTTGAATTTTATATTAAAATTGGGCTCAGTTAACCTCGGGAGGCAGGTTTTTCAATGCTGCTGTTTTCAAAGCTAGTTCTGGGGGTCTGCCAGTTTTTGATGCTTCCAAGATGGTGAAATTGGTCATTGTTCTCTGCTTTGTGCTCTGATCTTTACCTGAGATAGGCCACTAGCACTCCTCTTTGCTTTGGTACTGTGTCTCAGGCCCTTTCTCCCTTGTGACTGACCAGCAGTGCTCTCTGTCCTAGAACTGTGACTAAGAATTGTGATAAACTATAACCAGTGCCAGAAAATGATTCTCTGTAATCTCTTTGTGACCACTTTTCAGATCCCATTACCTTCTCTGGATGAAGAATTCCTAAAGCTGCTGCTGTAGCAACCATAAACTTGATGACTTCTTATGCTTTCTTAGGCTGGAAAAAAATATTTTGTTCTAACCTTTCGTTGACTCTGCTCTTTCAAAATTTGATTTAAGCCATTATTTACTTATATATCATTTTAAAGCATTTTACAGGGGTGGAGCCAAGATGAGGATTAGAGGAAGCCACCAGGCTGAACTCTCCTAACATTCTCACCCAAACAACTTTAAAATAAAACCTCAAATCAAATTTTGAAAGAGTAGAATCAACTTTAGGAGTTTTAGGAGTTCTTGGCGCAAAGAAGGTAACCTATTTTAACTTCAGTCATCTTATCTATAAAATAGTAATAGTAATAGCATTTACCTGACAGATTTGCTGTGACGTCCAAATGAGACTGTAAAGTGGGCAAACCTTAAAGCGTAATATTAATGTTAGTTATATATTTAATAATGATGTCAACTTTTAGCACATTTTCCACTCTAGCCTCTATGCCCTTATGTGAAACTCTAGCCTTGCATAAAATGATGTGTGTTAATATTGAGGTCCATTGAGGACCAAAAACTATTCCAGGAAATGTTATGTCTACAGTGCTCATTTTAATCCCTTTATACTTGATATTGTTGCAGGTTTAGCAGAAGATAGGGTTCTTTGTGAGATCTATGTATGCATTAAGGTCTAATAGAAGTTAGTCCTAGATTTTAGGAAACAGATTTTAGATTTTAGGTTATAGTTTCACTTTTAATCTATGATTCTATGACTTTAGACTTAATTGATTTACATTCTGTGACTGGATTTCCTTATCTTCACAAAAAGATAACAATCATCCTCCTGGAGCCATAGGATTGTTTTGAGATTTGATGAGATGATAATGATGAAAGAATTTTGCAAATTTAAAATTGTCCCCAAAAAAATTTTAAAAATGACATCTCCAAACAGGATGTTTCCAGTTAATAAATGTTTGAATTGAATTAGACTATTTATCACTTCTACATTTAGAAGCAAAGCATTTAACAACAAAACCATTTTTGTAGACTATAGCTTTGAGAAAGGAGCTTAGCCACTTAAATCTCTTCAAGACTCTCTCTTTATAGTAAATCATCTTTACTTACACAGCCAATCATTTATAGTTAAAAAATGCAAATGTTCACACTATGAGAGCAAGGAATATCTGTACAAGTAAAATAGAATCTAACTTTTAAGAGAAGGATCTTATTTAGGGATTTTCTCAGTTCTGCATTTTCTTTGTCAGATTTCTCAAAGTTGCTCTTTCCCTTACTCTTAAAGTTGAATATTGGGTTTTTTTTGTTGTTTTTTTTTTGTTTGTTTGTTTTGTTTTGTTTTGTTTTGTTTTTCAACTAGACCTATCTACTTTGCATCTTTTGATCCTTAAACAAAGTCCGTCCTGGCTAGCTCTCTAGATGTAATCCCAGAGTTCAGTTGATACAATAATTCCAATGAACAGCAACATCCTGAGCTATTGCTCTATCCTTGGTCCCCATCCAGCCAGGTCTCATTTCCCAGCTGCTCTGACACTTATAAAGGTCATTTTATTTACTTAATACTTTCTATTCTTATCTCTGTCACTTCTCTTATTCACATATCTTTATATCTAGATATTTGGACATACATTTGTCAAAGGTTCTTTTTCTTCCTTCTTTTCTATCATTTACTTCTGAGCTAATAATGTAACTTGTGTGAATTTGTTTCTGAAGCAATTCACTGGAAGGAAAATATTTATTCATTAACTATTCCACTACTTTTTATTTTTTGCTCCATATAAGCTATTTGCTTCCCCTCCCCGAAATCTCCAGAACCCTTAGACTTATGGAATCTAGATTTATTATTTTTATACCTTCCAGTCTCCCCTCTTTTTCTTTCCACATGTGACCATTAAAAGTATATATTTTTTCATTTATTATTATTCCAGTAAGCTGTGGGATGGAATACAATGCTGAGATAAAGCTATTCACCCCCACCCCAATACATTTTTTCAAAGTAGAAAAAAGTGCTCCCTTAGTAGGAAAATTGAAGATGATTTCATAATTAAGGTCTAAAATCTTACTTTCAAAATAATTTTTGAACATTTAGAACTGTATTTAACTTAAGACAATTAAGAAAAAGTAATTTACAAGATGCAAATTCTTCCAATATACTCCCATTGCACCATTACACCATTACATTAACAAAAGATCATTAGATTAGTTGGTTTACAAAACCTTAGTGTTATAAAGCCCAATTTGTTATAAAAACTTTATTGAGAGACAGAATAAACTCAAGAAATTGTAATCCCTGTAAATGGCCAATGCAGATAAAGTATATAAAGTCTTCATAAGTATAGAAAAATGCTTAGAGCTATTTTATTCATATATATATATATATATATATATATATATATATACACATATATATACATATGTATATGTAGATATACACACATATGTTTTATGTTTGTATATAATACATGAGTATATATAAATGTGTATTTGTATATAATATGTGTGTATACACACACATTCACATATTTAACTACTGTGTCATTAAGTCACATTCTTTCCTGAAAAAAACAATGGCAGATAGAAAAGAAAATCGATTTAGGCAATGGCTACAGCGATCATATCTACAATGTATAAATCTTTCTATACATGTGTCTTTGCTCTGAATAAGGCAGGGTATTTCATGATTTCTTCTCCTAAACCTTCACTAGTTTTTCAGTTACTAAGAGTTCAATTTCCATTCATTGATCTTTTCATTTACACTGCTATAATTGCTGTTTATAAAGTTCATTTGGCTCTGGTTATTTTACTTTATATTGGTTCACATAAATCTCACTTTTTTTCTAAATATTTTCTCCTTTTAAAAAATCTATAGGGAGCAAATGGCTTTATTTCATTATTGTATTCTGTACCACAGCTGGCTGGACTGAACATAAATGAAGAATTATAAACTTTAAATGGCCATATGAGTTAGCTAAAAAGAAAAACTGGAAAAGCTAAAGAGGCAATAAACTTATTTTCCATCTTATCTTACTACACAAGAATATTTGGTTACATTTATGCACTTTGGAGTTTATTTGTGCTTTTTTTCAGCCATTCCTCTGCTGAAAGCTACCATTTTGTTTCTTGCTCTGTATAATCACAAAAAGAACAGTACTGTGGATATTTGGGAATATATTGTTCTTTTTTTTCCTATCAATCAAGCAAGTCACATTTATTAAGTGCCTACTATGTGTTGAACATTGTGCACAATTTTTTTTTCTGTCTTTGACTTTTGGGGGAGCATGTGTGCAAAAGAGGGATTACTATGTCAAAAGATACAAAGAATTTAATGTTTTTCTCGAGTAATTTTAATTTGATAGCTAGAATATTTGTACCAATTCAGAGTTTGATTAATAATGTCTTCTCATAACTTCTCTAATACTGACTCTGGTTCTTGCTGTCTCTCTGTTAGTTTATGGAGTATGTGTTAAAATCTCAGAGTTTCTTTAATTTTTGATTTGGAACATGTTTTCAAATAGCCATTTATTGTTTGAAGACTACAAATATTTGAGAACAGTTTTTGGTAGCTTAAATTTTGTGTCAATTCACTATATATATATATATATGTATATTGAAACAATCAATGAATCAACATACATGAATTGAGAACTTGCTATGTATCTGATACTGAGCTAGATGACAAAAAAAAAATGACCAAAAAGAGAAAGTCCCTACTCTCAATGCTATTATGTTCTACTTGGATATGAGGCTTTATTATTTGTGTTAATATTTCACCACACTCAATATAGTTATTTTCTCCACTAAATTTGTTTTTTTTTATTCTATTAATGAGGTAGTTTTTTTTTTTTGTATTTATCTATGTTTCATTCTATTTTATATCTATCTTTATTATTCCTCTGTATTTTATTGTTAGTTAAGTCTGTGTAAAACTTTAGTATAGAATTGAAATTTTTTACTTTGTCGCATGATTTTTTCTATTCCCTGCTTGCTTTTTATAGTGTAACTTATCTTTAGTACATGTCCATTTTGAGTATATTGTTGTATTTATTATATGGTATGTCATACAGGTTTAAACTTATTTCTACCAAGTTGCTTTTCATTTTTCTCAGCTTTTCTTATCCAAAGGTATTTTACTCAGCAAGTTTGATTCTTAAATTTTATCTTACACTACATGGTTTATTATTGTTTTTGTTTCTTAATTTGATAATTATTTGTTATTAAATGTATCTTTATTTTTAGCTGCTAAAGAGGTTTAGTAATTTTATATTCTTTTCATTCATATTTTGAAAAACTAAGTTCTACTGTTGTTCTAAACTGTTAGAATGTGTGTATGTGTGTGTTCCTATAAGATACAACAATCATTTTCTTTCCACTTATTTAACATTTTATAAAATGTTTTAACTTGTATTAGTATGCATAGGTGTCTTGGAAAAATAAGTACTAAATATTTTGTGAATTTTATAATTATTTTGAATTGAATTTATCTTGTTGCTCTTTCTTTCTTTTATTAGTATCATACAGAAATGCTAATGATTTCTTTGGATTTATTTTTCACTGTTACTTTACTGATCAATGTTTATCAAAGAGGAATTTATTATTCTTACCAATAGAAATACTAATTTATGATGGTGGAATTTGAAAATTGTGAATAGAAAAAAAGGGACATTTCTTGTCTATGGCTAGTAACATCCATGGGAAAACAACTATTTTTGTTTGTTTGTTTGTAGTTTTGTTAGCTTAAAATGTTTATCTTTCTTCTGTTTGGCCACTTTGTGTACTAAATATGTTGTTCATTTCCAGATTCCTTTTAAATAATGAATTATTCTCTTTCTATCATTGCCCATTCATTCATTCATTCATTCATTTCATTCATTTATTTTTGTTTGCCCATGTTCAGCTTTGCAGGATGTTATTTATATGTGTCAATATTCTTTTTCATTTCTTGTAATCAAATAAAGGGCTTATGTTGTTCTAATTGCCTTTGTAATATGAAAGCTTTTTCACTATTATTAAACTTGACACCTGAAAAAATGTTGTTTAATGTTAAAATCCTAGAGTTTTATTAGGATATTTATTGGTGAATTACATTTGAGATTTCTTTCTGTTAATATTATATGAATTCTCTCATTCTATATTGTTGAAATCTGGTTCAAAAATTTCTGGATCATTTTTCTTCACAATTTTTGAAATATTTTATTCAAGTTTGATTTATCATGATTATTTTTTGAAAAATGTATAGCCCTTAGATTATATATTTTTGAATCTTATCTTCACATTTCACATTTTTACTTGTAGAGATCTTATAAAAATCTTCTAATGCCAGTATCATTTGATTTTGTTTGATTATTTTTCTTTCTGTCTTGATATATTTTGCATTTGAATTCTATAGATTTCCTTTCTTTTTTTCAGAATAGCTGTGTGATGTGTCTCTTTTTGTTCTAAAACATATATTTATTTAATAGATGTGTTGGCATGTACCTTAAATGCCTTAATATCTTTATTTTTAAAAAATATTTTATCAAATTATTTGATTTTTTTCCCTGAAAATTTTCTTTGAACTATTCTCAGCAACAATTCCACTGATATTTCCCTTGACCTTGCAAAACTATAACATTCTTTTGGAATATTTTTTAAATTTAATTTTCTTTCCTGCAAACTTTTTGCTCATTAAAATGGCCCTTTTCCTAATTTACTTTATTTCTCTTTAGGAAGCTTTTATCTGTCTTTACCAGTTTTTTTTTTTTTTTAATTTCTTCTATGGTGACTTTGCTATAAATATACCTCTTTCCAACAATTCTTTTCCTTCAGGACTGTTAGACCCCTCCACCAGCTGCTGCTTCCTTTTTTTTTTTTTTTTTTTTTCCTGTCAGACCACTAGGCTGAACAAGATCTGTAAACCATAGAGGTGAAGGTCACTTATTGATGTTGCTACAGAAAGACTCTGAGATGTCATTGTATTTTGACCTATTTTTCACCTTTCTTTGTCTCACTGTTCTGATTCTACCCAAATTTTTAAGACTTTTTCAACCCCTAAATTGGCTGAAGAAGAGATATCTATCATAAAGGGATGGACCATTTCCTCTACAGCACTGCTGAAAGATAAGTCAGAAACCTTAGCAATTGGATCTCTTCCACTTTTTTTCACTCATTCCTTCTTTACCCTTCTCCCCTGAATATCAGTTTTCCCCTTTTTTTTCTTACCTTGAATCTTGTCTGATTTAATTAGCCTGAAACTGACATGGTTCCAGTATCTAATGGAATAATGACAATAACAGATCTAAAATCCATTGCTTAAGAGTTCAGTTTCCCCATATATAGAAGTCAGTCTTTGATCAACTTACTGACTGCTGGGAGTGGGAGAAGGGAAGGGAAGTGGCAATGCTGATGTGTGGGTCTTCATTCATTCTTTCTTTAATAATTGCTTTTTTTTGGGGGGGGGGTTCTTTCAATTTCTCCAATTTCAAAATTACTGTTGTTCTTATATTAGAGCTGTTTTAACTTATTTATTGGGAATGCTTGGGACAGGGCTTCCTCTCATTCCTCCATCATCCAGAATTGCCCATCATTTTCCTTCAGACAACATAAGTTTTAGGTCTGGACCTTAATTGCCTCTAGAAGAGGCCTCATTGTCAATATAAGTGATTTAGTCCTTTGTCTCCGTATGGTTTCACAGCACTGGGCTAGAAGAGTTCATAAAGAGCAGCTGTTCGTTCTTATTTGTCTCTTTCCTTTTTCCCCTGATTGGACACATTCCCACACAAGAAGACATTGATGATTTGAGATTGCTTAGGATGAGCAAAAGTATTTTGTAATTATAAAAATATTATTACTAAAGTTTAGTTTTTAGGTCTTAGTGTTTTGGACAAGGTTGAAACTAAAGAAGCTTGGAGTTACTGCTAGCTTAATTCAGGGCAAGCCCACCTGTTATTTTTGGCTGGTTTATTTAGACCATCTGCTGTTCATATAATGAAAGATAATGGAAAGGAAATTGTCTCCTCCTCTTTTATCATTAAATTATTCAGTTTACCCAAATCTTCAGATTGTTGCAAAAGACAAAAGCTAATCATTCCTAACAAATACATTTAATATATTTTAATAAAGGGGATTAGCTTTTTCTTATTGATTCTTATTTTTCCTACTTGACTTTGTGGGGAGTCATGTAGTAAAATTGCTTAATGGACATGCTTCTCTTTTGCAAATCTAACCCATAAACTTGTGCCTTTGATCTCTCATTCCTTCTAAGACTTTACTTCTATCCATCTCATCCTATCCAAGAATGTTGGTTCACTTCCCACTGCCTACAAACAAACTTGGCTCTTCTATATCCTTAAAAAATAAGGACCCTACCATTATCTCAAGCTACCATTTAATCTCTGTTCTACTTTCACCATTAAAAGAAAAGAGTTGTCTGCCTCTATTTCCTCAAAGACCATTCATTCCTCAGCCATCTGCCTTCCAAACCCACCTCTCTTCAGAAACTACTTTCTTGAAGGTGAATGGGACTGAGTAAGATGGACAGGTGAAGCTTTCTCTTTGTACCTGAAAATGTCACTGATGAGTTAATTTGGGAAAGGGGATCTAGCACCTATCCCACACAAAGGCTTTTCAATTATTAAATCTAATGACTCCTCCTTTCTTATAAATAGAGATTATTTCATTCATTGTATTTGTAACCCAAGAGTTTAGTGTATTGTTTGAATGCAGTAGGTACTTACAAATTATTGATTCCTTAACTATGCTCTCCTCTCTTACTTTCACTGGCATTTTTACAGCTTTATTTGCCCTACCTGTATTGTTAATATTTATATTTTCTTGACTGCTTCATTGTCCCTTTTTACCCAGGGCAATTGGATGGCACAGTAGTCAGAGCACTAGGACCAGAGACATGAACATCTGAGTTCAAAATCGGCCTTAAATATTAGATCTTATAAACTGTGTGACCCTGGGCAAATTACTTAATTCCTGATTGCTTTAGTTTTCTCTTTTGTAAAAAGAAAACAAGAATAGTATGTATCTCACAGGGTTGTTTTGAGGATCAATGTGATAATTGTAAAGTACTTAGCACATAGTAAGCACCATATAAATTCTATTTATTATTATAATTTAATAATAATTATTATTACTATTATTCACCTAAGTGTAGCTATTCCCTAAGACTTTTTGGGACTTTTGTCTCTTTTATTTTTTTTCCAATTTTCTCTCCCTTAGTAATTCTATCTGTTCTTATAGGTTTCATGATCACTTATATGCAGTTATGTCCCAAATGCATGTCTTTCCCCTGAACTTCAGCTCCTTAACTACAACTTTAGGTGAGTCATTTCTACCTGGATATTTTGATGGGGCCTCCAATTCAACATATGACATACTGAATTTTTATTTTTCACTGATGACACTGAAGGCCTTCCTCTTAGCTTCCTTCTCAGCTTTATTTCACATTACTCCTTTTGCCTACTTTCCATTTCACTCAAAGTATACTTTTTGTTGTTCCCCATTCTCAAACTGCCATCTGCTGCTGCTTGGAATTTGCATGCACTGCACTTGATTGCTGCAATGGATTCCCTCTTCAGCTCCATTTATTAATATCCTCTTCTCCCTTCAGTAATTAGTTCATGTTACTTCTTTCATGAATCATTCCCTTTTCTCCTAGCTGAAAATGTCTTCTTCTGCAAATTTCTTAATACTTTTTATTTGGATATGTGTGTGTTTGTGCTTCTGTCTTTTGTGTTTGTCGTCTCTTTGTTTTTATTTCTATTCCATGCCACTGAATATTATACCTATCTATACATATAATTTCCCAGAAAATTGCAAATTCCCTGAGAGCTTGTAAATGCTTAGTAATTGTCATAGGCACATTATTACTCTTCTCTAGCTTGATTTGTGTCCACAAGAAGGCTTTCTCCAGGATGTAGTTATATTGGAGGAAAGAAATGTGGAAGTTAAAGATTAGTACCTCATTTTCCTCATCTGTAAATGAGGGGTTTGACTAGGTCTTATGTTTCAGAGTTAGGATCTTTTTGGTTAGAGACTATAGCACCTGTGACTCCAGATTAAAAACTTTGGGGAAAATGCTACCTACTCCTCTCCTGGAGGGCATGGGATGAAGCAGTGCATATTGTGTCTCTGAGTTTTCTTGATGAGGTAGAAATAATTAAGTTTCCCCCACCCTAGTATCTAAGGACATTCTTCTACTGTAACATATAAAAAATACATTTATCCCCAAAATGTAATCTGTTATGAAATGGGTTAGAAAGATTTTGAAGTACATAAAAGGAGTGATTTAATTCAGGTTCTTTTGTGCTGAAAATAACAATTGAACTATTTCCAACATACTGACCTCGGCAGAGATATTTACTGCGCAGTGATGAAGATTGATGATACTCCAATAAATAAGGAAAGTGGCTGAGCACTCATAGTTCAGAAATTCTGATAGCCCTGGAGGAGTAATCCAGGTAACTCAACTCAGTGAAACAAGAGAACAAAAGGACACTGATCTCTGATGAGATTTATCTTAACTTTAAGAACATGGATAGTGTATCAAGTATTGGTTTGCTTTTCACCAATAGTCTTTCAATGCAGTGCTATTATTGCTATTCTACCAGCCCCAGAGCTATAGAAGCCTACCCATAGAAAAAAAATCAAAGGACAGTGTAGTAAATTAAAGGGTCATATAAAGAAGTCTGGGAAATGTTAGCTACTAATTCTCTGGGATTGGCCACATGATGTCTCTACATTGTACCTAAGAGAATAGTGATTAAAGCAGAACAAAATGTCAGCAGCCATTCCATCTCTTTGTTTGTGCTCAGGGCATAGTATCTGCATCAAATTGTCTGCTATGCAGAGAATCTAAACTGCAACACAGCAAGGCTGGGCACTAAGAAGACAAACATCCAATTCCATAGGAAAAAGCTGACAGAATGATATGAAGATATTTCCTTTTTTTTTTTTTTTTTTTTTTTTTTTTCATTTTTACTAAACTGTGTAGGCAATCTGGATTTCCTTTTTTTTTTTGGCATTTTGTGCAGCTTTTTTTTTTTTTTTACCACAACTAGTTTATATCCTTACTCTTTCTTAAATTCTGAGTTTATATAGTTTTTACAAAATTTATAATAGCTTTTTTATTTTTCAGAATACCTACAAAAATAATTTTCAACATTTACCCTTGCAAAAGCTTGTGTTCAATTTTTTTTTCTCCCTCCTTCCCTACCTAACCCTTGCCCTGAACAGCAAGGAATCCAATGAAGGTTAAACATGTGCAGTTCTTCTAAACATATTTCCACATTTATCATGCTGCACAAGGAAAAGTAGATAAAAAGGAAAAATGAGAAAGAAAAATAAACAAGCAAACAACAAAAAAGGTGAAAATACCATGCTGTGATCCACATTTAGTCTTCATAATCTTTCTATCACAAGTCTTTTGGAATTGTCTATAATCACCTCATTGTTGAAAATAGCCAAGTCTATCACAGTTAATCACCACATAATCCTGTTGTTGCTGTGTACAATGTTCTCTTGGTTCTACTCACTTCACTTAGTATTTATATAAATCTTTCCATATTTTTCTGAAACCTGTACTGACATCTATTTCTATCAGCAGAAACAACTCTGTAGATAGCTACTAAAGAATGAATCAGATTTCCCTTATATGATCCTATTAAAGCCAGTGGTCACATTAGCTTTATCCCAAATGGAGGGTATCTCAGCAGTTTTTAATTTATATTGTCATTTGCAAAAGGACCCTATAGATTGTGAGTCCGTTTCATCATCCCAAGGAAATAGAGTGGTCATGCTGTGGTCTTGAGTCACTCTTAGAAAACAAAATTAGTCTTTTATGTGCTGAGGTACTAGTCTAATTCTTGTATGAGAGATTAAATCTTAGGCCTCTATGGGGCTCTCTCTGAGTGGGTCAGAATTCCACATGGAACCTGAAATAGTTTGGTTTGATTATTTGTTGACAATCTCATTTGATTATTAGTTGAGAATACATTGCTGAGCTGTTAGTTTAAAACCTTTTAACTCAAATTTCCTCCTGTTTTCCATTTTCAATTAATCCAATTTTTATAAGGACAGAAAAGAGTCAATTAAATGAATTTGTTTGCCCACCATGTGCAAAACAATATATTCCCAATACCCCATGTTATTGTTGTTGGGTTTTTTTTTTCCCTTTTTTTCTGGTGGATATTCAAGCATATGTGATAGTAAATGTCATAAGTTCAGAATTTCTGAGAAATTGAGTAAAAACAGATTTGTTCCCCATATGGGGGAGGAGTATTTCCTAGCAACTTTATAATCACTTAAGTCTATATGTGGTCCCATATGTGGTTTTCAAACCCAAGGAGAAATAATTCCCATGCTAATAGCAGATACTAATTTGAAGTCCTTGTAGTGTCTACACTACAAGACACTACTAGTGTCTACTACCTTCTTGTAGTGTCTAATTGTAGTATGGGTTCTGGAAGGCTATTCCAGAGGAACATAAGCTCTGTGAAGGTCTGGAAGCTGGAAAGGCTTCCATATGGGCTCAGCAATGGATTGTGCATCTGCTTTCTGAGAATTATTCTAGTGCAGAGAGGTTCATCACCAGAGGCTTGGCCACAAATTGATAAAGGGTTTTGGCTATAGCATATCCCTATGGAAGGCAAAGTGCCGACTGGATTTCTGGTGTTCTGTAACGATGATAATCTATCATCCTGTGGTAACAGTGAGAAAAGATGGTTTCTATGAAGCAATGAGAATGTTTTCAGCTATCTGGCAAGCCTGTCTCCCAAAATGTATACAAGCAAGTCTCCTTTTCTGGCATGAATTTTATCATTGTTTTATGCTTTCTCCTCTTTATGTGGCCTTGCAGTCATATGAAATCAAATGAAAATGTTTCAATCCCATATCTATGAGGATAAAGCAATCCAAATATGGTCTTGATTGAAGGAGAATTTTGCATGGGGTAGGGATATCAACCAGAGCACCACACAAGTACCTCTAATATCAAATGCCACTGATGCTCTCAAATGTTAGTCTAGGTGGGTTCTGAATAACATTACTTGTTTTGCAAATTTTATATAACTTTGTAGTCTTCTGTGCATGTGTAAGTCTATTAAATCTCTTTTAATATTCCCATATAATGTTAAATATAGCGATCTAAGAGGCCAAGGTTCTCTCACTTATTCCCCCTTACAAAAATAATTTGTCTCCCAGATGGAGGAAAACTTCAACTTGTAAGCTTTGTATTTGTTCTTGCCCTAGATTCTTTCATACGAAAAATACTTAATTTTTTCACTTTTCCTATTCAAAACATATTTATCCATCAGGGTGATAGTATTTGAATACTAATTCTTGGCTTGTACAATCACAATCGGGCGGCAGAAAGAAAGCAGCTCTTGTAATTAGCCATAAGAAGGATAATGGTCTGTCTTGTATTCTGAGGTGGCAGATTCAGATCTGGGATGTCATTTGGATGGGCCCATTAAAGGTCAGTGATTGAGTAGGACATATTGGAAGAAAAGAGAGCAAGAAAACCACATGGTACTTCTTTATGCTAAAGCAGTGAATTACTGGGGCATATGGTCACCCAGGTGGTTTTTCTTGTATGTTTAAATATATGATTCCTTATGTTGTATGCGTCCTTATGCAATGTTTTGTGCATTGAGATCTGCTCTAAGTTTCCTGAGGTCCTATGTGTACAACATACCAATAATTATTGTGTCATAAGAAAAACAACAGCTTCATTCTTGTCAGAAACTTCCAAATACTCCCATATGATATAGATTATGCCTGTGCCAGAAGCTATGGGATTCTGACAGAGAGTGGTCACAAGATCCTAAAATTAATAGTCTTAATAAACAAACAGTATTTGCTCTGCCTTGCATGACTAAAGTCAATAAACATGTCCTTTTCATGAGCTCTGTTATTTCTACTGCTTCTTCCATTCTTCCCAGAAAAATGCCTCCTGTAATAATTCTAAACTACCAATCAATAAACAAACTATCTCTTAATTTAAAACTTGACTTAAAATGTAGTTCCTTTGGGAAATCATTTATGATCAAGTCTACCTTATTCTGATTCTTCTAGTCCTTTCTATAATTCAAATGAATCTATTATCACACAGGTGTAGATTTTTCCTCTAATACTGAATGTCCCATCCATCTCATGTTAGTCTTATCTATGTGACTCTAAATCATCTGAAAAATTTAACACAAGAACTCCATCCAATGTACCAAAAGCCTTACATATTTTCTCCTAAAATCCCTAGGATACCACTGGGGCGCAAATGGTCCATCAGCTAATCCCTTTCACTTGCCATGTTACCATCCTATAAATTTCTTTAATTACATTCTTTACTTGACTTATTTTTTTTTTAATTCTTTGGTTGTAATGTGTTGAGATGAGACCTGTTATCACACACAATGCCTAGAGGCAAGTGGCCTCTAGGTGACACTCCTTTTCAATTCTTCAGTGTTTGACAGTCATATAGAACTGTAAAATTACTAATATATTAAACATGAGATTTTGCTTGAGGAAAAAGTTGGGGATAATTAAAAATGTTCTCAATTTCCCAAATACAGTCCAATATACTAGCAATTCTGATCCCAATTCATTGTTCATATATTGTTCCCATACAAGATCTATATACTGACAAATGATCTCTACAAAATGTTCATTTATCTGTACATCATAGTCTGAATAATAAGCATTTTTCATCCACTTGTTTTCCCCCCCAGGTAAATAGTTAGATTGAACTTTTTTGAGATGGTATGCATCTTATGAAAGGGCTTCAGTGTCATATCTATCTGTTTAACACTAGCAACTAAAAAATCAATTTATACTCAGTGAATGTGTATCAAATAATTTCATATATATATAAAATCAAAATTTATTTTTCTATGTTGTTTCTTCAACTGGCCTGTAGGTACCTCAAGAGAAGAAATCATGAAGTTAGTTCGCAACAATGAGCAAAAGACATAGTATATAGTATATTACACCAAGAAGAAGCTCAGCAAATATGGTTGAGTGAATGACTAACAAAAGTTTAGGTCCAAAAACAAGAAGCAGAAGAAGCAACAGCAGCAGCAGAGGAAGAAAAAGAAAGAAGGAAGAAGAAGAAGAACAAGAGGAAGAAGAGGAAGAAGAAGAAGAAGAAGAAGAAGAAGAAGAAGAAGAAGAAGAAGAAGAAGAAGAAGAAGAAGAGAAGAAGAAGAAGAAGAAGAAGAGGAAGAAGAAGAAGAAGAAGAAGAAGAAGAAGAAGAAGAAGAAGAAGAAGAAGAAGAAGAAGAAGAAGAAGAAAGAAGAAAAGGAAGAGGAAGAGGAAGAAGAGAAGAAGAAGAAGAAGAAGAAGAAGAAGAAGAAGAAGAAGAAGAAGAAGAAGAAGAGGAAGAGGAAGAAGAAGAAGAAGAAGAAGAAGAAGAAGAAGAAGAAGAAGAAGAAGAAGAAGAAGAAGAAGAAGAAGAAGAAGAAGAAGAAGAAGAAAGAAGAAAAGGAAGAGGAAGAGGAAGAAGAGAAGAAGAAGAAGAAGAAGAAGAAGAAGAAGAAGAAGAAGAAGAAGAAGAAGAAGAAGAAGAAGAAGAAGAAGAAGAAGAAGAAGAAGAAGAAGAAGAAGAAGAAGAAGAAGAAGAAGAAGAAGAAGAAGAAGAAGAAGAAGGAGGAGGAGGAGGAGGAGGAGGAGGAGGAGGAGGAGGAGGAGGAGGAGGAGAGGAGGAAGAGGAGGAGGAGGAAGAGGAGGAGAAAAATGGAAGATGATGATGATAATGAAGAAGAAAATCACTTTATCTTGAGGCACCAACTTAAATGAAGATAATACAGTAAGTACTGACTAATTCTTCAACAATCCAGCTCCATTATTGCCTACAGCAATCAAGCCCAGGTAAGTACTCCAGATTTACTCTCCAACAGCATAAACATCCTCTAAGGCACAGCCTCAGTGTGGTGTTTTTTTGGGGAATAATTTAAGGCAGGTTGAGGAGAGGGTTTGCCTTTTTTTTTTTTTTAAATCCTTTTGAGTCTGTTAGCAGGATGTGGGGAAAGGGGATTTGTTTTGGAATTTTTTTTTTCCTCCCAGCACCTGGTAATTTTGATGACACACTCATTTTGCTTCAGGTTACAGCTATCTCCGTTCTTTTATAGAGCCAAATCTCATTTTGTGGAATGAAAATAATTGTGCCAATCTGAGGTTTCAACTCTGCCTGATGCCCAGGTGGTAGCATCAACTCTCAGGGCCTCAGTAACTTTCTGTCTGTTAAAAATATCCTCTTAGCTCATGAAATTATAATATACACTCCATGAGTTAGTTTCCTGTTTGACAATATAGCCCATTACACACTGAGTTTCTGCTGTACATTATTGTGATTGATAGTTAAGAAATCTTCTCTACCTTCTTCTAGACGTTTGTAAAGAACAACCTTGACCTCCTTCATTTTGTAGCATTTCCAGATACTTTGGTTTTCTACACTCTAATGTTCAATGGTCAGAAGAATTTTCATAAGAGAGAGTCCCAAAGTAGACCTTGGATAATTCCATCCTGAATGTTTGTTGCCCATGTGGTGTAATTCAAGAATTATCACAATTTCTACTATAATGTAAGTATGGTAGTCATAAGTAATGATTGGAAACATAATGTATACTTGTACTTATAATGCTGTAATATTATACAATGAGTTCTGTTATTGCTGCCTTCTATAAAACATGATATAACCAAGTATATTAAATATTATAAAGTCTAACAAAAAAGGGATAGGAAAATCAGTTCTTGAAGCTGAAAACATGAAATCAGAGGATCTTGAGATAAATATCTATAGCATATGCAGGATTTGGGGACTAGATGATGTTAAGAATATCAGTGGGAAAAAAAACAAGACAAACAAAGCAAAAAAAAAAAAAAAGAATTTCAGTACAAAAGAGGATTCATGAAGTTAGCAAAGTACTAAAGAAGAAAAGTTAACTTGGTTATTTCAGAATTAAAACTCCCAAGAGGCAAGGCACTGCATATGATAGACTGTCATATAATCTCTTAAAATATAAATTTTAACTGTCTATTAAAGCATTTTATTTCTGCAGGAATTAATTTCTGATTTTATGATTTCCACAAAAGTCTTACTCTGATGCCTTATTGTGGAACAGAGGTGACCTTGAGTTCTTTAGACCCTATAAATCTCAGGCATATCCTATTCAACAGGAAAGCTTTATCTATCACTGTTTTTTAAAGATTGAATTTCTGACATATATGAGACTGGCACATAGTAGGCACTTAATAAATGATTATTTGTTGATCAGTTTAGGAGATGAAAAAATTAACCTTTAAAAGAAGGAAATTGTATAGATGATTTAGCAGGTTTCAGAGTGGTTAACAAGGCCAGCAATGTGGAGAAATTGAGGAAATTTGAAAGAAAATATTTTTCAGGTCCAAATTTGACTTATAGCTTCTGTGGAAAGTTATCTGAGGGAAAGAAGGGGGATTAAGGAGTATAGGCTCGAAAAGATATAAGGAAATGTCTGAAAAAGAAGGTAGATGACAAGGCTAGGAAAGTAAGAAAAAGTGAGCAAAACTAGTCAGTAGAGTTTTAAAGTGGGTGAGGAAAGTTGGCAAAATATAAAGAAGGTTGGCATGGGAGGGAACTGTGGAATTATTGAGACTAAGGAAAAGAAGTTAATGGTGGTTGTTAGGTTATTAAGAGGTGTTTAAGACTGATATGTAAATATACTCAAAGACTAGACTAAAATATGGGATGAAAATATTAATATGTAGAACAGAATGAATCTCTTCATTGACATGTTGAATATGGAATATTGGTATATCTATATATATTTTTCCCTAAACATTCATTTCATTTATCACAAAATGACATCTGAACTATATACATTTTTAAATTTTTTGTCCATGTATCTACCTGAAACTAATATATATAATGTAAATAGATGAAAGAGATAGAGATAAATAGAAAAATAGATGTATAGATAAATAAGGGAATAACATGGTTTGATCACTGTTTAGGAAAATGAATTAGGCCACATGTCCAAAAGGGGGTAACACCACTGTGCCCCATTTTGAAAGTCACTATTTGAGAGAATTGTTTCTTCTTTCTTAATTCCTTTGTATCTATTTTATATTCAAGAAATCACATAATTAATAATAATAATAATAATAATGAAACATATTATTTTCATAATTCTTTAATTGCTTTACATACAGCATCTAATTCTGAAGTAGAAGTCATCAGCAGCAATCACATCCAGGCCACTTGTATCCCTCAAAATATTCACTCTTGGTATGTGGATTCTTGGAACATAGAATGCCTAGAAATAGGCAAAATATAAGTCTAAAATATAGTCACAAGGTACATCCAGTGTCAAAGATTATTGGAATTACTTTGAAATGAATCCTCATTCTTACTATGACTAACTCAGATCTCCAACACAATCCACAAGCAACTCAATAGGTAATGCTGGTCTCTCCTTTCATGCCATTCTAACTTATCCTTTATCTATCTGCAAGGTTCATTTACCCCTAAATTTGCACTTTACCTTCCCTTTCTCTTGAAATACCATAATCCACCAAGGCATTCAGGCTAGAAATCCTATGTTTGAGTCTTCTCTCTTCCTCACCATTTCCATAATCCAATTAGTGTCATAGCCTAACAATTCTGCTTTGCTTCCTTCTCTGCACATGAGATCATCACCTTAGTTCAGGACCTCATTATCTCATGTCTGAACTATTTCAATAGCATCCTAAATAATGTCTTTTTCTCCGGTCTTTTTCATCTCCAAACTATACTTCATAAAACTAGTGCACAGGTCTGATCCATGCTTATTTCATATATTCCTGCTTGTACTCTACAGTTTCAACCAAATTTATATGGTGAGTTGTTTCTGGATTTCATTTTCTCCTTTCCTTTCCTTTGTATTCACATGAGCTATCAGCTAGTAATCTCTCCTCCTCTTTGCCTGTTAAATCATCTTTGTTCAATTCCCAGATCAGATCTCCCATGAAAATTATCCTGATCTATTGGGCAGAAAGTGATTTCTTCCTCCTCAAATTTATGACTATGTCCATGTTATTGTGGGTTTTTTTTTTGTTTTCTCTACAAATTTTACTTTGCATCACTCATATTTGGATATCATATCCATCCTATTATTTTTCTAAATGGTACTTTACATGCATTATTTCATTTGACATTGTGCTCTTTCCAATATTGTACCCTAGATCTCACTACGTGAATCCTCTGCTCAAATCTCTTCAATAGCTTCAATAGCATACTTCTTTCTAACATTTCAGATCATTCCTAATCTGTCTCCACCCTACCTTTGCAACCATAACACATTATTCCTTTGTTTATATTTGGCTGCTAGGTGGTAAAGTGGATGGGACAATTCACAGTTCCTAATACATATTTAATTTATTATTTCCTAAAAATCTTGTTTGTGTTTTTCCCCTTCTCAGGAATGTTCTGCCATCTGCCAATTCAGCTTCACCAAAAGATGAATTTCTACCCATTCTTTAGAACTTGCCTCTCTCAATAAAACCTTCTCCAATCCTTCTAGACTATAACTAAAACTTCACATAGCACTTACCTAGTACTTTGTGTGTGCGTGTGTGTGACTTAATAAATGTCCTTAGTAAATAATATTGTCTATTTTCCACTCTAATATCATGGGATTGTTGCTTCCCACTGGATTAAAAGCTCCATTAGAGCAAGGGCCATAGTTTCTTATTTAACCACTGTGTCTCCTCCTGTCCCTATTGAAGATATAGGTCATTAGTGGAATTCCACTGTTTCTGAATAACTGATGGTTAGCGTCTTTTAGAGCAGAGCTTCTTAAACATTTTCCACTTGTGACCCCTTTTTTGCCTAAGAAATTTTTGACCCTGAATACATAGGTATATAAAATAGGTATATACAGCAAACATTTTCTAGTAGTAAATCACAATTTCATAACCCCCACATTCAGTTACAAGAATCCTTTAGGGGTCGTGAATCACAGTTATGAAGACACACTTTAATGGACAATAGGAAGGTTTATGGTTAAATATTACCCAGATGCTACACATAACTAATGAGAAATACTCAAGAGGACCAAAAAGCAAGGAATTGAATGACAAGAAGATATATGAAATGGAGTGAGTGAGATTTGAGAAGTGGACATCCAAAGCATTCCTTCCACAAATGCTTCACAAGGTTGGAAGAGAATGAGGAACCTCTCCAGCACCTTACACAGACCCACAGGAGAAAACTAGTGAGATATGTGATCTCCAAAGATCACATAGAATGGGCTGGAAGCAGACTAATATCAACTCTTTTGGATACACAAGTAATAAGTGTAAAGTACTCTCCTAGATACCATGGAGAAATAGAAATTATCATTTCCTGAAAGCCTCCAATCTAGTTACGCATAGAAGTATTTACTCTTCTGTATTACATGAATTTCTCTTTGCCAAGGATAACAATAGGGGGGACATTGTAAGAGGTCTCTAGCTGGGTGGATTTCTGAAGAAAGTAGATGAAGGTTGTCAGCTACCTCCTGCCATAGGCAAACTGAAGGTCTGAGATCTAAATGACTTTTCCTAGCTGATTTAACATAGATTATTTGCCTAATACTAAACTGTTCCATCCTAAGCCTAAAAACTTGCCTTTTTCTTAGTAAACTCATGAGTGTTATGATACCTGCTTTTGACCTTTCTTATTCCCCCTACCTTTAGTTTTTTAAGCCCCCTAATTTCTTGAATTTAATTTATCTAATTAGAGATTCTAATCCTCCTGCTACTCTCTCCTTGTTAATCCCTACAAGAATCTTGAGAGGAAATGGCTATGCTTCAAATACCAGTCTATTCCCAAATCAGGAAAGATTCACGAATCATGAATATCATCTTCGCTCTCTCAGTCCTTCCCCAAACCCACCAACTGTTAACATACAATAGAACCAACTAAATAACTAATCTATAAAGGATTGTAACTGGCACAAATTAGCAGAATTCTAACTGATTCCTTAAGTGCTGATGGAATGCTGGGCAGAAAAGTGAACAATTATAGAACTTATTTCCTCAACATTGTTTTGATTAGGTTTATGAAGAGATGATTTTTTGTGCAGCTATTGGATACAATGGAGAGAGTTGGATGTGGAGTCAGAAAAATTTGAGTATGAATCCTGCCTCACACACTTACTAGCTCTGTGACCTTTGCCAAATAACATAATATTTTTAAATTTCCACATCTGTAAAATGGGAATAATAGTAATGCCTACTTTACAAGGTTGTGTAAGAATCAAATAAGTTAATGTATGCAAATACTCTAGAAACCTTATATTTCTTTATAAATCTTGCAGTTTTTGTTGTTCGGTTATTTTTCATCAAATCTGTCTCCTTGTGACTCCATTTGGATTGGCTTGGTAAAGTTACTGGGGTGGTTTATCCTTACTTTCTCCAGTTCATTTTATAGATGAAAAAATTGAGACAAAGTGGGTTAAGTGACCTTCCCAGGATCACACAGATACTAAATTCTGAGGCAGATTTGAATGACTCAAGGCCCAGTACTCTAGCCATTGTACCACTTAGCTACCCCCCTATTACAATTACTACTACTACTCCCCTCTCATCATCATCATCATCATCATCATCATCATCATCATCATCATCATCATCATTATCATCATCATCATGTAGATAACCCATAGTTGTATACAGACCTTACAGAGTAGACAGAAGCTCTACTGAACTAATACAAACATGTAAGAACAGAATACAAAGAATAAGTCTTTTCCATCTAGGACTGATAGGAGATTTTCTAATGTTTTACATCATTAGCTATATTAACACAGAACTGAATGAGCTATTAGTAGAAATGTGTAAATCGCAAATTAAAACAGACACAGTGAGAATCTGGAATTGGCAGTGTGTTCTCTTTGATTAAATGCCTGGATTACTGTTGTGAAGGAAAATGAGGGTAATATTTTATTTAATTCAAATTATTTCTACAGAACTTAGCTATCATTTGGAATGGAATGCACATTTGCAATGGAGGAAGAAAAATAACATAATGTAAAAACTCAGAATAAGTAGAAATAGATTTCTATCAAGCAATCATACAATTTAATCTAACAAGGACTCCACAAAAAGTCTTTAATAAAGGGCAAAAAATCAAGCCTAGGTCAGTCTGATGTATTTATACCCAAATAATAAAATACTTTGCATTAATTATCAAAAGCATGTTTTAACTTACTAGAAAATGAAACTTGTATTCTAAGAATAAATTTGAAGGGAAAATTCAATCTAAACCATTAAGCTATTGAAAGAGTTGGTTCTTAACTATCTTACAAGACACTTTAAAAATATAGCTAGAATGCAATAATTTTTCTAGCATAAAGATTATATGTATAACCCAGAGAAGGAACACTGGGAAATGAGTGTAAACTCATATATATGGTAGGAATGAAACAAGCTAGAGGTTTTGGAGCTTTATTCTTTATTTGTTAATGCGTCACTTTTATAGGCAAAAAGAGTATTTTTCCAATCAAAAAATTCCCACTATGCCAATAGTAATGCAAGTATCCTTATTTTGAACAATCAGCAAAGGATAATGTGAGTAAATATTGAACATCAAGTAAATATAAATATTCCCTTCGTCCATGCTGAAGAAAATCCCTCCAAGATTTCACTCTGGGTGACAGTCTTATTTTTCCATTAATCTTCCATAGAATATCTGTTCAACATTCTAGAGTGTTTTTCTATTTTTTTCCATTCTAAAGCTTTTTATTTTCAAAATATATTCATAGTTTTCATTTTTGCAAAACCTAGTGTTGCAATTTTTTTCTCTCTCTTCCTCTCAACCCCTCCCTCAGATGGCAAGTAATTCAATATATATTAAATGTAAAATAAATGTTAAACATCTTCTATACATTTCCATACTTATCATGCTGCACAAGAAAAATCAAATCAAAATGTAAAAAATTAGAAAGAATACAAAAAGCAAGCAAACAATAGCAAAAAAATGAAAACACTATGTTATTATCCACACTTAGTCCCAACAGTCCTCTCTCTGGGTACAGATGGCCCTCTCTATCACAAGACCATTGGAACTGGCCAGAATCATCTCATTGTTGAAAAGAGCCTCCTCCATCAGAATTCATCATCGTATAATCTTGCTGTTGCTGTGTACAATGTTTTCTTGGTTCTACTCACTTCACTTAGCATCAGTTCATGCAAGTCTCTCCAAGATTTTCTAAAATCATCTTGCAGATCATTTCTGATAGGAAAATAATATTCCATAACATTCATATACAATAACTTATTCACCCATTCTAAACTGATGGGCATTTCATCAATTTCCAATTCCTTGCTATGTCAAAGAGGGCTATTATAAACATTTTTGCACCTGTGGGTTCTTTTCCCTTTTTTGTGATATCTTTGGGATATGGACCCAATAGAGCCAATTCTGGATCAAAGGGTATGCACAGTTTGATAAGTCTTTGGTCATAGTTCCAGTTTGCTCTTCAAAATGATTACATCAATTCACAAGTCCACCAATAATGTATTAGTGTCCCAGTTTTCCCACATCCTATCCAACATTCACCATTATCTTTTACTGTTATCTTAGCCAATCTAAGAGGTCTGTAGTGGTAACTCAGAGTTGTCTTAGTTTACATTTCTCTGATAAATAGTAATTTAGAGAATTTTTTCATATGACTAAAAACGGTTTTAATTTCATCATCTGAAAATTATCAGTTCATATCATTTGATCATTTATCAATAGGAGAATGACTTGCATTCATAAAATTTGAATCATTCTTAATATATTTTAGAAATGAGGCCTTTTTCAAAAGCTGTGGATGTAAAATTTATGCCTAGTTTACTGCTTACCTTCTAATCTTGTCTGTACTGATTTTGTTTGTACAAAAACTTTTTAACTTAATATAATCAAAATTACCCATTGTGCATTCCATAATGCATTCTAGTTCTTCTTTAGCCACAAATTTCTTCCTTCTCCACAGATCTGTAAAGTAGATTATCCTTTTTCCTTCTAATTTGCTTATAATATCACTCTTTATAGCTAAAGCATGAAAATATTTTGACCATATCTTGGTATAGGGTATTAAATGTGGGTCAATGCCTAGTTTGTGCCACACTAACTTCCAATTTTCCAAGAAATTTTTGTCAAATAGTGAGTTTTTATTCCAGAAGCTTGGATATGGGTTTATCAAAAAGTAGATTGCTAATAACATTCACTATTGTGTCTTGTGAATCTAACTTAATTCACTGATAGACTACTCTATTTCTTAGCCAGTACCAAATGGTTTTGATGACCACTGCTTTCATAATATAATTTTAGGTCTAGTACAGCTAGGCCACCTTCATTTGAATATTTTTTTTTTCATCAAATCCCTGGAAATCATTTAAATTCTTCCAGATGAACATTGTTACTATTTTTTCCAACTCTGTAAAATAATTTCTTGGAGTTTAGTGTATCATTGAATAAGTAGATTAATTTAGGTAGAATTTTAATTTTATTCTATTTGTTTGGCCTACTTATGAGCACTTGATATTGTCCCAATTAATTAGATTTGATTGTATTTGTGTAGAAAAATTTTTTTGCAATTGTGTTCATATACTTCCTGACTTTGTCTTGACAGGTAGATTCCCAAATATTTTATATTACCTATGGTTATTTCTCTTTGTATCACTTTCTTTGTATCTTTTTGTATTTGTATAGGAATTTCTCTTTGTATCTTTTGGTAACATATAGAAATGCATATGATTTCTGTGGATTTATTTTTTATCCTGTAACTTTAGTAAAGTTGTAAATTGTTTCTAGTAGATTTTTAGTTGCTTTTCTAGGGTTCTTTAAGTATACCATCATATGATCTGCAAAGAATGATAATTTGATTTCCTCATTATCTATTCTAATTCCTTTGATTTTTTTCCTTCTCTTATTGCTAAGTCTTAACATTTCTAATACAATATTGAATAGTAATAATGATAGTGAAAAACCTTGTTTATATCCTCATAATAAAGTCAAATTACACCTATACTTTCTAAGTATACCCTTAATAAACAAACAGTTCTTTTTTTTTAATTTTTTATTATATATATATATTTTTTTAATAATATTATCCCTTGTATTCATTTTTCCAAATTACCCCCCCTCCCTCTATTCCCTCCCCCCGATGACAGGCAATCCCATACATTTTACATGTGTTACAATATAGTCTAGGTACAATACATGTGTGTGAATATCATTTTCTTGTTGCACAATAAACATTAGAATCCGAAGGTACATGCAACCTGGGCAGACAGATATTAGTGCTAACAATTTACATTCACTTCCCAGTGTTTCTTCTCTGGGTGTAGCTACCTCTGTCCATCACTGATCAACTGAAAGTGAGTTGGATCTTCTTTATGCTGAAGATTTCCACTTCCATCAGAATACATCCTCATACAGTATTGTTGTTGACGTGTACAGTGATCTTCTGGTTCTGCTCATTTCACTCAGCATCAGTTGATTTAAATCTCTCCAGGCCTCTCTGTATTCCTCCTGCTGGTCATTTCTTACAGAGCAATAATATTCCATAACCTTCATATACCACAATTTACCCAACCATTCTCCAACTGATGGACATCCATTCATCTTCCAGTTTCTAGCTACAACAAAAAGGGCTGCCACAAACATTTTGGCACATATATGTCTCTTTCCGCTCTTTAGTATTTCTTTGGGATATAAGCCCAGTAGTAGCGCTGCTGGGTCAAAGGGTATGCACAGTTTGATAACTTTTTGGGCATAATTCCAGATTGCTCTCCAGAATGGCTGGATTCTTTCGCAACTCCACCAGCAATGTATTAGTGTCCCAATTTCCCCACATCCCCTCCAACATTTATCATTATTTGTTCCTGTCATCTTAGCCAATCTGACAGGTGTGTAGTGGTATCTCAGAGTGGTCTTAATTTGCATTTCTCTGATCAGTAGTGATTTGGAACACTCTTTCATGTGAGTGGATATAGTTTCAATTTCTTCCTCTGAGAATTGTCTGTTCATATCCTTTGACCATTTATCAATTGGAGAATGGTTCGGTTTCTTATAAATTATGGTCAGTTCTCTATATATTTTGGAAATGAGACCTTTGTCAGAACCTTTGTTTTTAAAAATATTTTCCCACTTTGTTACTTCCCTTCTAATCTTGTTTGCATTAGTAGTATTTTTAGTTTGATGTAATCAAAATCTTCTATTTTGTGATCAATAATGATCTCTAGTTCTCCTCTGGTCATAAATTCCTTCCTCCTCCACAAGTCTGAGAGGTAGATTATCCTCTGTTCCTCTAATCTATTTATTATCTCCCTCTTTATGCCTAAATCATGGATCCATTTTGATCTTATCTTGGTATATGGTGTTAAGTGTGAATCCATATCTAATTTCTGCCCTACTAATTTCCAGTTTTCCCAACAGTTTTTTCCGAATAATGAATTTTTATCCCTAATGTTGGAATCATTGGGTTTGTCAAAGATTAGGTTGCTATATATGTATCCTTTTTTGTCCTTTGTATCTAATCTGTTCCACTGATCTACCGGTCTATTTCTTAGCCAATACCAAATGGTTTTGGTGACTGCTGCTATATAATATAGCTTTAGATCAGGTACACTTAGACCACCTTCCTCTGAGTTTTTTTTTTTTTTCATTAGTTCCCTTGCAATTCTCGACCTTTTATTCTTCCATATGAATTTTGTTGTTATTTTTTCTAGGTCATTGAAATAGTTTCTTGGGAGTCTGATTGGTATAGCACTAAATAAATAGATTAGTTTGGGGAGTATTGTCATCTTTATTATATTCGCTCGGCCTATCCAAGAGCATTGAATGTCTTTCCAATTATTTAAATCTGATTTTATTTTTGTGGCAAGTGTTTTGTAATTTTTCTCATATAATTCCTGACTTTTCTTTGGTAGATGGATTCCCAAATATTTTATACTCTCAACATTTGTTTGGAATGGAATTTCTCTTTGTATCTCTTGCTGTTGCATTTTGTTAGTGATATATAAAAATGCCGAGGATTTATGTGGATTTATTTTGTATCCTGCCACTTTGCTGAAATTTTGAATTATTTCTAGTAGCTTTTTAGCAGAGTCTTTGGGGTTCTCTAAGTATACCATCATGTCATCTGCAAAAAGTGATAGTTTAATTTCCTCATTTCCTACTCTAATTCCTTGAATCTCTTTCTCGGCTCTTATTGCCGAGGCTAGCGTTTCTAGTACTATATTGAATAGTAATGGTGATAGTGGGCAACCTTGTTTCACTCCTGATCTTACTGGGAAAGGTTGCAGTTTATTTCTATTGCATATTATGCTTACTGAAGGTCTTAAATATATGCTCCTGATTATTCTAAGGAATAGTCCATTTATTCCTATACTCTCAAGAGTTTTTAGTAGGAATGGATGTTGGATTTTGTCAAATGCTTTTTCTGCATCTATTGAGATGATCATATGGTTCTTATTAATTTGATTATTAATATGGTCAATTATATTAATAGTTTTCCTAATATTAAACCAGCCCTGCATTCCTGGAATAAATCCTACTTGATCATAGTGTATTATCTTGGAGATGATTTTCTGAAGTCTTTTTGCTAATATCTTATTTAAGATTTTAGCATCAATATTCATTAAGGAGATTGGTCTATAATTTTCTTTCTCAGTTTTCGATCTACCTGGTTTAGGTATCAGTACCATGTCTGTGTCATAAAAGGAGTTTGGTAAGACTCCTTCATCCCCTATTTTTTCAAATAATTTATATAACATTGGGGCTAATCGTTCTTTAAATGTTTGGTAGAATTCACATGTGAATCCATCTGGCCCTGGGGATTTTTTCCTGGGGAGTTGATTAATAGCTTGTTCTATTTCTTTTTCTGAAATGGGACTATTAAAGCAATTTATCTCCTCCTCTGTTAATCTAGGGAGCCTATATTTTTGGAGGAAGTCATCCATTTCACTTAAGTTATCAAATTTATTGGCATAAAGTTGGGCAAAGTAACTCCTTATTATTTCTCTAATTTCCTCTTCATTGGTGGAAAGATCCCCCTTTTCATTTGTAAGACTATCAATTTGATTTTCCTCTTTCTTTTTTTTGATCAAATTTACCAAAGGTTTATCTATTTTATTGGCTTTTTCATAAAACCAACTCTTGGTTTTATTTATTAATTCAATAGTTTTTTTACTTTCAATTTTATTGATTTCTCCTTTTAATTTTTGTATTTCAAGTTTAATTTTTGGTTGGGGGTAAACAGACAGTTCTTAAAAATTAAACATATCTTTCCATATAGGGATGTAAACATTTTAACCTTTAAAAAAATAGTTGTTTTTCCTTTCTTTCTTTTTTATTTTTTTATATTTCTCTTGAATTCTGCATTTGAAGATTAAATTTTCTGCTCAGTTCTGGCCTGTTCATCAAAAATAAATGAAATTCACATATTTCATTGAATGTAAATATTTTTCCCTGAAAAATAATGCTTAATTTTGTTGGACAGTTGATTCTTGGTTGTAGTTCAAGCTCCTTTGCCCTTTAGAATATCATATTCTAGGCCTTTCAATCCTTTAAAGTGGAAACTGCTTAGTTCTGGGTAATCCTGATTGTGGTTCTTTGATATTTCAATTGTTTCTTTCTGTCTGCTTGTAGTATTTTCTCCTTGATCTGATTATTCTGAAATTTATCTATAATATTCCTTGGCGATTTAATTTTCAGGTCTCTTTCAAAAGATGATCAGTGGATTCTTTCAATGGCTATTTGATCCTCTGGTTCTAGGACATTGGGGCAAATTTCCTTGATGATTTCTTGAAAGATGTTGTGTAGGCTCTTTTATTTATTATGTGTTTTTGGTAGTCCAGTAATTCTTAAATTGTCTCCCTTGGATCTATTTTCTACATTGGTTGATTTTTTTGGTGAAGTGTTTTACATTTTCTTCTATTTCTTTCTTTCTTTTGATTTTGTTTGCCTGATTCTTGATGTCTCATTGAGTCATTTGCTTCCATTTGTTCAATTCTAATTTTAGTGAATAATTTTCTTCAGTTAGGTTTTTTATCTCCTTTTGCATTTGGCCAATTGAACTTTCAAATGAGTTGTTTTGTTCATTGGAATTTTTTCTATTTCAAAATTCTGTTTTTCAAAAAGTTGTTTTCTTTTTTTCCATTTAATCAAATCTATTTTTAAGTTTTCTTCAAATAATTTCTGCATTTCCTTTTCCAATCTCTCCTGCCAACCTGTCATTTTCTTTCTTGTATTTTTCTTGTCTTTTCAGATTCTTTTTGAATTCTTCCAAGAGAGCTTTGTGATTTGGAAACTAATTCATATCATCCTTTGAGGCTTCACCTAGAGATGCTTTGCCTTTATCAGAGTTTGAGGTCTGTTCTTCCCTGACTCCATACAAGCTATTTATAGTCAGAGTTCTTTTTACATTTTAACTCATTTTTTACAGGTTCTCTCAGGGCAAAGGTGAGATTGTCCCAAGCTTCCTTTCCAGAGACATTTGCTTGATACTTTCCTTGGGTTGGTCTTACTGGCTTCCTTCTTGTAGTCATGACCAAGTCCCACACTATTCTGGGTTCCAGGGGCTCACTATTTGCCTTCTTGAGTTGCATTGGAGGTCTCACAGCAAATCTACTGGCTTTTGAACCATGACAGAGTAGTCAATGCTGCTATATTTTGGCTAAAAGCTCCCATCACATGGAGGCCACTATGCCCTAAATTCCTGCACTGATCCAAGAGGTCAGCCACCTCCTCCCTCCCTGCCCAATTAAGACAAACCTTTCCTGAAGTTCTTCTAAAATACTCTCTACTGCAAATTTGTTACACTTCAAATATTTGTGGGTTCTGTCACTCCAAAGCCAGTTCAGAGGCTTTATCTGGTGCTTATCTGAGAGAAGCCAAGAAGAACTCAGACAAAGACCTGTCTACTCTCCATCACATTGGCTCCACCCAGGAAACTAGCTTTTTTTTTTTTTTTTTTTTTTTTAATCTTTCCTTGATATCAGTGATTTATGGTGATTCATGGATTCATTCCTACAAGTACAATAGTTTACCCTTTTTTCTGGTCATACATATTTCTGATGTTACATTATGAAATATATTGGGCACAACTCATTGTTTTCAATATGCTTCAAACAACTATCACCCACAGTGCATCTTTTCATTGTCTCAAAATTTTAGTACTTCTTATATTTTAAAGTTCTTTAATTTGCAACTATATAACACCACCAGGAAAATATTGGTGCTATTATGAACTTTTGAAATTGTATTGAATTTTGAATTTTGTAAATGTATTTTTCAAGCGTAATATAGTCTAATTTCCTCCTCTGATTAAATTCTGGGCCCAGACCACTGTACATCTATAGCATCTGTTTAACATATACATGCTAATGAATTCAGTGAATTTCATGTCCAATTGTATATCATAATCTGGACAATATATGTTTTTTATCTGCTTTTTAGTGATGTGAAAGGCTAAGCTAATGTCATTAGAATGACTACATATCCTATTAAAGAATCTAGGGTTGTTATAGGGTTAGATACAATTAGCATAATATCAGGTTCAATGGCAGAGAAAGAACTTTATCATCTATAAGGAATTCTTTATCTGGGATGTTTATTAAAAAGACCTCTCTCTCTCTCTCTCTCTCTCTCTCTCTCTCTCTCTCTCTCTCTCTCTCTCTCTCTCTCTCTATATATATATATATATATATATATATATATATATATATATATATATATATATATATATATGTAATGTTAGGTGAATGCATTACTTATTTTTTTGTGTTTCATTTGACATTCAGTAGATCATTGGGCAAAATTAGCTTTGCAACTCATTTGTCATAACATCTTGAAAGATTTGAACATGTGTGGAAAACAATATATTTAAAGGCTGCTTTTCAGGATGCATTTTGTTCAGCTCAAATATTTTATTTCCTTCTTTTCTTTTAATTCATTCTTTTCTTTCTTTTTCTCTTTCTTTCTTCCTTCCTTCCTTCCTTTTTTCCTTCCTTCTTCCCTTCCTCCTTCCCTCCCTTCTTTCCCATCTTTCTTTCTTCTTTCCTATTCTTCCTTCCTCTTGTCTATCTCCAGCCTTTCTTCTTTTTTTCTTTTCTTTTAGAATAATTTCCTTAATAACATGTTTTAATTTTAATTTACTATTTCCCCCCCAGTCATATAGAAAAATAATTTAACAAGTATTTTTAAAACTTTGAGTTCCTGATTCTCTCCCTTCTTCCCTCTATGCCTTTTCCCCTCATTGAGACAGCAGGCAATTTAACATAGGTTATTCATGTGTGTTCAGGCAAAACATTTCCCTAAAAGTCATGTTGTGAAAGAAAACATAGAAAAAAGCCTTAAGGAAAATAAGAAAGTTTTAAAAAGTATATTTCAATTTGTATTCGGATACCACCAGTTCTTTCTCTAAGTATAGACAACATTTTTCATCATGTTTTTAAGAGGTATCTTAGATCAATATATTGCTGAGAATAACTAAGTAATTTGCAACTAATCATCTTACAATGTTGATAGTATTTTGTACACAGTGCATTTCACTTTGTACCTGCTCAAGAAAGTCTTTTCAGGTTTTTTTTTTTTTTTTCTGAGAGCATTTTGCTAATCATTTCTTATAACACAATGGTGTTTTATGATATATATCACAATTTATCCAGCCATTCCCGAATTGATGTGCATCTCCTCAGTTTTTAATTTTTTACTCCACAAAAGACTTTCTATAAATATTTTTGTCCATATAGGTCCTTTTCCTATTTTTTTTTAATTTTTGGGAAGGTGTATACCTAGTAATGGTATAATTAGGTCAAAGAGCATCTTGTTTTTAATATCTTTTTGGGTATAGTTCCAAATTGCTGTATACAGTGGTCAAATCAGTGAATCTATATCTCATTTTTCCCACATTTCTTTCGAACATTTGTCATTTTTCTCCTTTATTCTATTAGCTAACCCAAAGATATGAGGTAGTAACAAAGAATTGTTTTAATTTGCAGTTCTCCAATTATAGCATTTATATGGCTATAGATAGCTCAAAACTGCTCATATCTTTTTTATCATTTATCAATTGCAGAAGAGCTATTACTTTTACAAATTTGATTCAATCCCTGTTTATGCTTTTCTTGAGACTTGTCTTTGAAAGTCAGATTTTTCTCTTCAACTCTGGTCTTCTTATCAGGAATTTGTGAAAATCCTTTTTTTTCATTGAATATCCTATTTCCCCCTCGAAATATTATATTCAGCTTGCTAAATATTTGATTCTTTTTTGTAATCTTAGATCATTTTCCCTCTAGAATATCATATCTCAAACTCTCTCATCTTTTAATGTAGAAGCTGCTAAATTTTGTTGTATACTGACTGTGCCTCCATGATAATGCTTTGTTTCTTTCTGGTCCCTGCAACATTTTCTCCACCTTAGTGCTCTGGAATTTGGCTATCATGTTCCTTGAAGTCTTCATCTGGGGATTTCTGATTCTTTTAATTGAAATTTTACCTCCTTGTTTAAGATACTTTTCCTTGATAATTTCTTGAAAAATGATGTCTACATTTTTTATAATGGATTTTAGGTAGTTCAATAATTTTTTAATTTTAATTTTAATTTTTTATTAATTTTATAATTATAAAATTATAATGTTTGACAGTACATATGCATGAGTAATTTTTATAACATTATCCTTTGTATTCATTTTTCCAAATTTTCCCCTCCCTCCCTGTACTCCCTCCCCTAGATGACAGGCGATCCCATACATATTAAATGTGTTACAGTATAATCTAGATACAATATATGTGTGTAAATCCAATTTTCTTGTTGCATGTTAAGAATTGGATTCCGAAGGTATAAGTAACCTGGGTAGATAGACAGTAGTACTAATAGTTTATATTCAATTCCCAGTGTTCCTTCTCTGAGTGTAGTTGTTTCTGTCCATCATTGATCAACTGGAAGTGAGTTAATCTTCTTTATGTTGAAAATATCCACTTCCATCAGAATATATCTTCATACAGTATTGTTGTTGAAGTGTACAGTGATCTTCTGGTTCTGCTCGTTTCACTCAGCATCAGTTGATGTAAGTCTCTCCAAGCCTCTCTATATTCCTCCTGCTGGTCATTTCTTACAGAGCAATAATATTCCATAACCTTCATATACCATAATTTACCCAACCATTCTCCAATTGATGGACATCCATTCATCTTCCAGTTTCTAGCTACAACAAAAAGAGCTGCCACAAACATTTTGGCACATACAGGTCCCTTTCCGCTCTTTAGTATTTCTTTGGGATATAAGCCCAGTAGTAGCACTGCTGGATCAAAGGGTATGCACATTTTGATAACTTTTTGGGCATAGTTCCAGATTGCTCTCCAAAATGGCCGGATTCTTTCACAACTCCACCAACAATGCATTAGTGTCCCAGTTTTCACACATCCCCTCCAACATTCATCATTATTTGTTCCTGTCATCTTAGCCAATCTGACAGGTGTGTAGTGGTATCTCAGAGTTGTCTTAATTTGCATTTCTCTGATCAATAGTGATTTGGAATACTCTTTGATATGAGTGGATATAGTTTCAATTTCATCATCTGAGAATTATCTGTTCATATCCTTTGACCATTTATCAATTGGAGAATGGTTTGATTTCTTATAAATCCGGGTCAGTTCTCTATATATTTTGGAAATGAGACCTTTATCAGAACCTTTAACTGTAAAAATATTTTCCCAATTTGTTACTTCCCTTCTAATCTTCTTTGCATTAGTTTTGTTTGTACAGAAATTTTTAGTTTGATGTAATCAAAATCTTCTATTTTGTGATCAATAATGATCTCTAGTTCTCCTCTGGTCATAAATTCCTTCCTTCTCCACAGGTCTGAGAGGTAGACTGTTCTCTGTTCCTCTAATCTATTTATGATCTCATTCTTTATGCCTAAATCATGGACCCATTTTGATCTTATCTTGATATATGCTGTTAAGTGTGGATCCATATCTAATTTCTGCCATACTAATTTCCAATTTTCCCAACAGTTTTTTTCAAATAATGAATTTTTATCCCTAATGTTGGTGTCTTTGGGTTTGTCAAACACTAGATTGCTATAATTGTACCCATTTTTGTCCTTTGTATCTAATCTGTTCCACTGATCGACCGGTCTATTTCTTAGCCAATACCAAATGGTTCTGGTGACTGCTGCTTTATAATATAGCTTTAGATCAGGTACACTTAGACCACCTTCATCTGACTTTTTTTTTTCATTAATTCCCTTGAAATTCTCAACCTTTTATTCTTTCATATGAATTTTGTTGTTATTTTTTCTAGGTCATTAAATAGTTTTTTGGGAGTCTGATTGGTATAGCACTAAATAAATAGATTAGTTTGGGGAGTATTGTCACCTTTATTATAATCGCTTGGCCTATCCACAAGCACTGAATGTCTTTCCAATTATTTAAATCTGACTTTATTTTTGTGGTAAGTGTTTTGTAATTTTGCTCATATAATTCCTGACTTTTCTTTGGTAGATGGATTCCCAAATATTTTATACTCTTGACATTTGTTTTGAATGGAATTTCTCTTTGAATCTCTTGCTGTTGCATTTTGTTGGTGATAATAAAAATGCTGAGGATTTATGTGGATTTATTTTGTATCCAGCAACTTTGCTAAAGTTGTGAATTATTTCTAATAACTTTTTATTAGAATCTCTGGGGTTCTCTAAGTATACCATCATATCATCTGCAAAGAGTGAGTTCAATAATTTTTAAATTACTTTCCTGTGTTTATTTTTCAGTTTTTTTCCCAATGAGATATTTCATACTGTCTTCTATTCTTTTATTGTTTCTTGATTTCTCCTAAAGTCATTTGTTTCCCTTTTCTCAATTCTAATTTTGAAGGAATTTCTTTCTTCAGTGAGCTTTTGAACCTCTGTTTTCATTTGATCAATTTTACTTTTTAAGGAATTCTTCTCTTTGGTTTTTTGTACTTCCTTTACCATTTGACTAAGTCTGCTTTTTTAAGGTACTCTTTTCTTCTTTATTGTTTTGTTTCCTTTACCAACCTGCTGACTCATTTTCTGTGGTTTTCTTGCATCGCTCTCAATTTTTCCTGTTTTTTCCTCTACCTCTGTTACTTGATTTTAAATAATCTAGTTTCAAATCTTTCATAAACTGAGACCAATTAATATTTTTTCTGGGAGGTGTTGGATGTAAGTACTTTGACTTTCTTATCTTCTTCTGAGTGTGTGCTTTGATTTTTTCTTGGCACCATAATAGCTTTCCACAGTCAGGATCTTTTTTTTCTGTTTTTGGTAATTTCCCCAGCCTGCTATTTACCTTTTAACTCTTTGTTAAAATAAACTTCTGCTTCCAGGGTGGAAGATGCA
Source organism: Sminthopsis crassicaudata (assembly GCF_048593235.1). Taxonomy (NCBI): domain Eukaryota; kingdom Metazoa; phylum Chordata; class Mammalia; order Dasyuromorphia; family Dasyuridae; genus Sminthopsis; species Sminthopsis crassicaudata. Next base: position 240,311,264 of record NC_133617.1, on the reverse strand, counting down.
ACTGTCCCAACCGTCAGGGTTCTTATGCAGCTGTTTTGAGGGATACTTCTACAGACCTATAAGTCTTCATTTATTCTAAGGTAGTTTAATGTAAGAAGAGATGTGTTTACTAATTCTTTGGCATATACTCTGGTCTACGAGTGACCACAAGCACTCCTTTCTGTCCTAGAACTGTTATGAGCATCCCTGCTCCACTGTGGCTGCAAGCTCTGGTATGGAAGTGTTCCTTCTCACCCTGGGACTTCCACCCAGGACTGTGACCCAGTTCTGAGAGTGGACAAAAGCCCTAGAGTCCTTCTTCAGTGCTAACAAAGAGACCAGTGTGACCTATTACCATCTTTGGGCTGAGAGTTCTAGAAATAGCTAGTGCCACTGATGATTCAGTAGCTCCCAAAGCCAGTTTCTGGTTTACTGGGACTGAGCTATGCTGGAGCAGCTCTGATGTAGCAGACATTTGTTGCTGATCTTCTAACTTGTCTTGAACTATAAAATTGTTTCTCTCCATTTGGTAGGGGAGGGGTTCTGATTTTCTAGAATTTGTTTAAAATCAATATTTAAAGATATTTGGAGGAGAACTTAGGTGAGTTCTTGCTTTTGCTCCAACATACTGGCTGTGCCTCCTTCCTTCCTTCCTTCCTTCCTTCCTTCCTTCCTTCCTTCCTTCCTTCCTTCCTTCCTTCCTTCCTTCCTTCCTTCCTTCCTTCCTTCCTGCTTTCCTTCCTTCCTTCCTTCCTTCCTTCCTTCCTTCCTTCCTTCCTTCCTTCCTTCTTTCCTTTCTTCCTTCCTGCTTTCCTTCCTTTCTTCCTTCCTTCCTTCCTTCCTTCCTGCTTTCCTTCCTTTCTTCCTTCCTTCCTTCCTTCCTGCTTTCCTTCCTTTCTTCCTTCCTTCCTTCCTTCCTTCCTTCCTTCCTTCCTTCCTTCCTTCCTTCCTTCTTTCCTTCCTTCCTTCCTTCCTTCCTTCCTTCCTTTTTTCTTCTGTTCTTGTTTTACTTTCTTTCTTTCCGTCTTTCTTTTTTCCTTCTTTCTTTCTTATTTTCTTTCTTTCTTCTTTCCTTCCTTTCTTTCTTCCTTCCTTTCTTTTCTTTCTTTTCCTCTTTCTTCCTCTCTTTCATTCCCTTTCTTTTTTCATTTCTTTTTATCTTTCTTTTATAAAGAGTACATGAAACAGACATCATGGATTCTCACATTTTTGTGTCCTCTTCTTCAGGCATTTGAGTGTAAAGTTGTGATCTCCTGTAGTTCACAAAAACTCAATGAAAACTTTCTCATGTTTTCATCAACCTTATCCTCACTATTTGCATATATGGTTTTCCTTTCTAAAGGTTTTCTAAAGATAATCAATCAGTAAAAAATTATTAAGTATCTATTATGTGTCATACACACTGTTTAATGAAAGGGATACAAGAAAACAGGCAAAATGACAGTCTTTGCTCTCAAGGAGCTTACAGTCTAATGAGGGAGATGACCAGAAAACAAATATATACAAAATAAATAGTAAATAATTAACAAAGAGAATAAAAGAGTAGTCATAAGAGTTGACACTTGCCAATGCCTTCCACCTTTTTTTCTGAAAAAACTACTGATAATTTTTTTTTTTCAATTCTTTTGGAACCTTTTTTTTTTCTTTTTTGAAATACCTTGAAAAATAATTCCTGAGAGTTTTGATAATTGTGCCATTTTTAGTATAGATTTCTTCAGTATATATTTATATCCAACTAGTTTTCCCGAGTTTATCTTTTTAAGTGCCATTGCCACTTTCAACAACGGATGTAATAAACAAATTATTTTTAACTGGAAGAATATAACCATAAAATTTAATTTATCATAACAACACATTTCCTTTTCCAAGTTTTTTTTTTTTCTTCATTTTTCTGCATATGCTTTCCTTGCAAAGTAGATGTTGATACTTCTCACTAGTCTTTCCTGCACATTTGCATATATCTCTTGGGAAGGATAGTCTGGTATACTAGGAAAAAAATAACAATAACGTTAGTAGCCAGAAGATTTAAATTTGAATTATGTATCTTACATATTATGTTTGTGTGATTTGAGGAAGTCTCTTCACTTTTCTGAATTTTATGCCAACCTCACAAATCTCTTGCTGAAAATAAAATGAGATAACACATGTGAAAGTATTTTATAAATACTACATTTTGAATATAAGATATTATTTCTCTCCTTTCCTTCTATTGAAATAACTCAAATGTTAATTGTATTGATTCTAGAGACAGCTGCTCTGGTGAAATTTTTATGAAAATAAAATACTTGATCCCCTTTGCTCTTGCTAAAGTAGGACATTTGCTGATGCTTTGACTGTGCTCAGCCTACTTATCACAGAATCATGGACCCTTAATGAAGGAAGGATCTCCTACCCTACATTATACCTCATTGGGAATCAGTCATTTCAGTCATGCCCAACTTTTTGTAACCCTGTTTTTCTTGGAAAAGATACTGGAGTAGTTTGCCATTTCTCTCCAGCGCATTTTTCAGATGACAAAAACTGAGGTAAATATGTGACTTGTTCAGGATCATACAGCTGATAAGTATCTGAGACCAGATTTGAAGATTAGTCTCCCTGACATTAAGCCTGGCACTCTGTCCACTGTACCATCTAGCTGCTCCGTTTGGACATACCTATTCTCTCCCTTATTAGACTGTGAACTTATACAAAGTAGACAATGTCTCTGACCTTTCTTTTATCACTAGTGCTTAGCACAGTATGTGTCATGTAGTGAGCACTCAGTGAATGTTTACTGATGGACTGACTTCCTCTCTGCATTTTTCCTAGTGGTCTCATTGCTGCCATCTTTGATCTGACTGAAGACAAGTACGGTAAGACAATGACCTTGGACTCTCTTTTTCACTTTAACACTCCACTTGTCTTCTGTTGGACATGACTTACTTCATGAGGGAATCCTAAGGTCATAGGATTCTGATCTGAAGGGATATTTAGACATCATGTAGCCCAACCTCTTTACTTTGTAGATGACAGAATTGATGCCCAGAGAACATAACTTGTCATAAGTGACATGAATAAAAAGCAAAACAGGAGTATGCAAGCAGGCTTTACACTACAAATAATGAAAATCCACCATTTATAAAACCCCTCTTTCTGACTCTTACTTTTTTCTGTTTGACTTCCACCTTCTTAACCTTGAATTATAAACATTTATTTATGTCTCCCTTTCTTCCCATATAGTCCTTGCCTCCTCCTGACTGTTGAAGAGGTCCTTGAAAAAAGGAAATCTGCAATTTGACACTTTTGCATTCCCATTATTTACCATTATGAACTAATTTGCACATTTTACTTTCTGTTTTTTTAAAAAAATATTATTATTTATGTTTATATTCTTTTGGTTTTGTATTTTGAATTCCAAATTCTATGTCTCCCTCCCATACCTTTCCCTAGCCACTGAGAAGGCAATTGACATGACATCAATTATACATGAGAAATCAGTAAAATTTATTAGCCATATTTCAAAAAAGCAATATAAAATAAAGAAAGTAAAAAAAATTTAGTTTGTAGTAAGAATTTATCTCTCTCTGGAGATGCACAGCATTTTTTTTTATCATGAGTCTTTTAGAATTATCTTGGATCATTATATTGATCAGAGTAGCCAAGTCTTTCACAGTTCATTGTTATAATATTACTGTTACTGTGTACATGCTATCCCAATTCTTTTCACTTTACTTTGCATTAGTTCATAAAAGTCTCAGTATGTTTTTTCTGAAACCAACTCTCCTTGTCATTTCTTATAGCAAAATACCATCTCATTGTAATTATGTACCACAATTTGTTAAATTTCCAAATCATGGAAAACAACAAAAAATCTATTATAAATATTTTTGTACATATTTGCCTTTTTCTTTTATCTCCTTGAGATATATACCTATCAGTTGTATTGCTGAATCAAAGTTTTGGGCATAGTTTCTAATTGTTTTCCTGTATGGTTGGACCAGTTCACTACTTCACTAGCAGTTCATTAGTGTACCTATTGTTCCCTCATCCCCTCCAGAATTTGTCATTTCTGATAGGAAGGGTGGTACCTCAGAGTGGCTTTAATTTCCTTTTCTTTGTTCTCTCTGTCTCTGTCTGCCTTTCTCTCCTCTCCCTTTCCCCTCCCTTTCTCCCTTCCCCCCTCCTCTCTTTTTCCCTTTCCATCCTCTCTCTGTTCAATCACTCTGTGCATGTTTCTTTGTCTGTCTTTGTCTGTCTGTCTGTCCCTGTGCATATGTCTTGCTGTCGCTATCTCTGTTGCTGTTTCTGGTCTCTGTCTCTCTGTCTTTGCCTCTATGTGTATTTCTTACCCTGTCTCTGTTTCTGTGTGTCTCTCTTTGTCTCTGTCTATCTCTCTTTCTTTCTGTTTTTTTTTTTTTCTGTCTCTTTTTCTATCTTGTCTCTCCTCAAAAGTCTATTTTAACTCCCTTAATCTGACCTCTACTTTATCCTCAACCCCCTTCCTTTCTCTTACCCTCTTTCCCTCCAATTTACCAATTGAATATGTTATAGTTGTAGACCCAACTAAGTGTGAGGGTATGTATTTCTTTCCTCTTTGAATAAACTCCAATGAGAGTGAGGTTCAAGCATTGCCTGCCAACACCAATTCTAATGCATTTTTTCCCAAATTGAATTACTCCTTAGATCCCCAAATCTCCTAAGACTAGCTCTCATATATGGTAGGTTTATTAGTTTTATCAGCCTCCAATAATTTCCATACCCTTCAATTTCCTCCATGACAGAATTCAGAAAAAAATATCTTTTATAAGGCCAATCTTCCTTAACTCCTTTTATCAGCAAAAACTATCATTTCTCTGCTGCTTTCTTAGGACAACCACTTTGTCTCATAGTACTCTAAACCTCTGTTATATTTCTTCCTCCCTCTCCCATTAGAAAATCAACTTTTTATTTACCCTCTTACTTCTGAAGCTCCTGTTAAATGCATTTTCACATTTTTAATACATGCCAAACTGCTTCCCTATGCAGAGATGGGAAATGGAATGTTATGAATGAAAAACAACAGCAAGAAATAGTTTGGCAGGGCTATAAGGGTACATGAAAGGAAGAAAGTATAATAAAGGTGAAAAGATAGGTGAGTGCCAAATTATAAAGGGCTTGTCAAACAGAAGAGGTGGTATTTTATTCTAAGGTAATATAAAGCCACTGGAATTTCATGGAATCACAGATCTCATAAACCCCACCTCTTTGTAGATAAGAAAAGTCACATAGATAGTAGAATCCCAGACGGAATTTGAAACAAGGTGATCTGACCCCAAAGTTTCCATTTACCAAGAGAAGAATAGTAACATGCAGTGATATTACTTGGGCAGCTATGTAGAGAGTATATGAATTAGAGAGGGAATAAATGTGAGTTACTAAAGCAATTTGAAAGTTATTTCCTTGGTACACAAGGACGGTAAGATAGTGTGGGAACTGTCATTAAAGAAAAAAAGGCAGATGCAAAAGATGTGGTAGGAGCATAACAGAGAAGGCTTGGTAATTGGATAAATGGAGCAAGGACAGAAGAGTCAAATGTGACTCTGTGTTTTGAACATAGTGATTGATGTGATAACATAGATGATGACAGAAAGGTTCATGACAGAAATATAGAAATTCAGAAAAGAGATTGATTTTGGAGTAGACACGTTAAATTCTGTTTTAGACATGAGTTTGAAATGTCTATGGAGTTCCCAGTTTGAAGTAGGTATTAGTAGAATGATAGAGTTAGATATAAAGATCTGGGAGTCCTCTGGGTAAAGAAGATAATTGAACTTATAAGAGGATGAACCAGAGAAAGGATAGAGAGAAAAGGGAAGAGGGCACAGAATAGAGTCTTGGAGTATTCCTATAGATAGGAAACAAGATATCATGATCCAGTAAAGAAATGTTCAGGAAGAAAACTGAAAGGAAAAAAACAGTGTCTTGGAAATCCAGAGAGAACCCCTATAGGAGAAAAGGGTGATCACCATTATCAAATACTGAACAGATCAAGAAGGAAGAGGACTGAGAAAATGTTATTAGATTTGGCAATGACTTTTTATGGTAGTTTTGGAGAGAGTAGATTCAGTTGAGGGATAAAATTGACTGCAAGACTGCAGATCCACAATTCTAGTGAAGACAACCCTATTGAAAAAACACTTAATTAAAGGGAGAAAATTCCCCAGCTATGCTATTAAATATCCAGTTTGTTGATAGAAACAGTCTTCAAGCCTCAAATTCTCATTTGCAAATGATATTTAAGTAAATTATTTTAAAGATAAAATTGTTTTATAAAATTTACTTTTATATCTCCTACATTTTCTTCTATATCCATCCTCTTCCTTATCCCAAAGGAACATTTATTATTTAAATAAAACAGGGGGAAGGGGGAAACAGCACAGAAAAAAGATTTAACCATAACGTGACAAAAAGGATGACAGTAGTTTCAGTATTCATAGCTTCTGTAATAAAGACAGGGAGATTCCCTCTCATATAGCTTCTTTGAAAACTAACTTTGTCATGATAACTTAAGTTTATTTCAGTTTCAATTGTTTTATTATTCTTTCCATCTATATTATTGTATTTACTGAGTGTTTTTTATCTTCCCATTTCTCTCTATAGTATTGATATCCATCCTTTTTACAATATATAATAATCTATTTTATTATTAATAATAATGGCTAGTACTTTAAGGTTTGAATAGTGCTTTACATATATTGTCTCATTTAATCTTCAGAACAACTCTATGATACAAGTGCTGTTATTATCACTTACTTAACTTAATCGATGAGGAAACTAAGGCTGAGGGAAGTTAAAATTCTGTATCCAGGGTTATATAAACAAAAAGTGTCTAAGACAGGATTCAAACTGTGTTCTTCCTGCTTCCAAGTCTAGTACTATATCCATTAACTTACTTAGTGGCATCACATTGCCGGAATCAATGTCCTTGCTTCCATTTTTTTTGCTACTATAATGAGACTTTCTATAAAATTTGGGTTGTTTGTGTCTCCTTTCTTTTTAGCACTGACTTTGAGAAATATGACTAATAATTGGATCTCTGGGTTAAAATCAATTTTGATCATTTTCTTAGCATAATTCCAAATTCATAGCCCTAACAGTACATTAATGTATTTTATTTGTCTTCCCACAGATACTCCCACATTAAATATATGCCCCTTTTGTTATCTTTTATAATTTGTTGGGTGTTAAATAAAACAAAAAAAAAACTTGTTTTGATTTGCATTTCTTTTATTATTGTTGATTTGGAGTGTTCTTATGTTTGTTAAATAGTTAATGTCTTATATATTGAGGATCCCCTCTTAATTTCCTCACTTGGAGGATTTGTAAGAGATCTGTAAGAGATATTGTAATAGGCTAACCCTTCAGGATCACTCGGAGGTCAGTCTAATCTTTGAGAAATACATCTATTTAAATTTATTTACTCTTAGAGATGAGACACTCATTCCACTTAGAAGTTTTAAGTGCTGGGGTACTATGGACAATAGATTCTGTCCCTTAATGGGCAATATATATACATATATATTCTTAGTTTCAACACCAAGTGTGTGCCTCTTGGCTCTCTTCCACAGTGGATACTTGAAATGCTCCTCCTTTTATTCTGGGGCTTCCCCTGATTCAATAATACACTCAGTGAGACAATATAGTAGCATCAGGGATTCATGCTGTGCTCAGGATTGACAGGGGTTCACTGAGGGATGGCAAGCACCTCCCCAACATAGAGAGGTGCCTCCATCTGTAGTTGCACTAGGCATTTTTGACCACGGATTCTATAATACATCTTGTTCACCATCCATGAAAACAGCTTTTTTTCTATTTTGTGTCTTAATTGTTCCTCTTCAGTGTGAGCTGCAGATGGAAATCCAGTCAGAAAATGCAAATCTAAAAGAAAGAAAACATTTTTCACTTTTTTTTTTCTTTCCTACAATAATCTCCTGAATTGAGCAGGCCTGGAAGTATTTGTCAAAAGTAATCAAGTTCCTGGGAAAAAGAGATAGAATCTGCTTTTTACAATCCTTGTATATAGGGCCAGAGATAGCACTTTATATAAACCCTTTGTCTTTTGTGTCTCTGATATATGTTTGCATACCTTGGCTGATATTCACAATCTCTCACTACTTTTTCGTTTACCTCAACAGAGATCTTTCATAAATGCCAGCAGTTTGTATTAGTCACTTTTTTTCAGTCTACCAGTGCCATCAAGGGAGAGATCAGTTTATTTTTGCTTTTACAAGGCAAATGCTTCTTTACTTCTTATTCTCATCTAAATTTCATACTTGATGTCTTGAATTCAGAATAATGAGGATACACCTTAAAGTGGTACCTTGAAGAGGAGGTATTCTGGCTTTTAATGTCATAGAAGCAGACATTTTCCTTATTCCAGAATCCCCTGATATGTCTACCTTAAAGTAATTTGCACCCTCATTTCTCTCTGTTATCTATAAACTAATCAATAATCATTTCTTAAATGTTTATCATGTGGTAGACAATATGCATATAACACTATTGATTGGCACAGAAGTTCCATTTCCATCCTGGGTATCCTCTTCTTTAGGCAATCTTAAATGATCTGCCTTTTACATTGCATCCCAGAGACTCACTATATTGGTGCTAAATTTAGTGGTACCTGTGGCAGGAGGCTGAGCCACTCAAAAGTGTTCCTTCTATACCATAGCAGTTAGATGCTGTCTTTTTGTTCCTTATCCCATTTTCTTAGATCCTGATACATCTGATTTTCTCCTTGAGTTATTTTCTTGTATCTAGTTATTCACCTGACATTTCTCCTAACTGTTTCAAGGACTCTGGTTCCATTCTGCCTCTTCTTGAATAAGCTACTGATACTTCTGCAGGTGTAATTTCCCAACCAGTCTACTCATGCTCACAAGCCTAAACATCCCAACCCTCAGTTTTGGACAGAACATTCCTTTTGTTTCAATACTTCCCCTTGCAATATTAGATCAATCACTGTTGTCTAAAAGACTGATTGATTGAGTTGCCATTCACAGAGTACACCTACAAAATAGAGCCCAAAGAAATTTTTGACTGTGACAATGGGTCTTTTCACTGAATAGTATTTCATAAAACAAAGAAACTAATTCAAGAACTGTCACTGAGGATGCAAATACAAAAAAAGAAAAGAAAAGAAAAGAAACAATCTCTACTCATATACTAACAGTAAGCTTACATTCTTTTTTATTGTAGTAAGTTTAGTTCTTTGTTTCTGTGAGTTATTGTTTGATTCACTCCTGCTTTAGAATTAGATTATTTAATTTCCAATTGGTTTTTAGTCTATCTTTTTCTGGTCCTTTATTGAATGTAGTTTTTATTACATTGCATCTGAAAAGAAAGCATTTACTATTTCTGCCTTTTTGCATTTGATTGCGAAGTTTTTATACATAGTCAATTTTTTTGTAGGTGCCATATACTGCTAAGGAAAAAAAAGAGTACTTATTCCTTTCTGTACCTATTCAATTTTCTCAGGAAGTATATCATATCTAGGTTTTCTAAGATCCTATTAACCTCCTCATTTCTTTCTTGTATATTTTGTGATTAGATTTATCTGATTCTGAGAGGGGAAGTTTGAGGTCCCTCACTAGAATTTTTTGCTGTCTATTTTTTCCTTTAATTGGCTTAAAATCTTCCCTAGGAGTAAGCTTGTATTCTAATAGTGGAGACAAGTACAAATATACAAATAGTATAAATGCAAAATAATTAAGTACATCATATAAATACTAGGTACTTTGGGAACAAGGTTATTTTAGTAAAGAAAGATTTCATGAAGAAGATGTTATCTGAGCTACTTCTTAAATGAAGAGAGAATGAAAAAAAAATAAATTCCAGGCCTAGGGGACATCAATGAGAAAAAGCCTAGTTAGCTTGATTCATAGAATGTAAAAGAGAAAATAATTTCCAATGAGTTTAGAAAAAAAAATAAGTTGGGATCATTTTGTGTAGACTTTAAAAAGCTAAACAGAAAACTTTATCATTTATCCTAGGGGCAGTAGGAAGTCACTAGTGTTGCTTTAGTAAGAGGCAGATATGAATTTAAAGTAATTTAGTTTGGCAGTAGTTTCTAAAGATGTACTAGACTGTGGAAGAGACAAGTATGAGAGATCAATTAGAAACCTGATAATGAAAATCTACGCAAAAGGTAACAGGATCCTGAAGCAAAGTAACACTTATATGAATGAAGAGAAGGGCTCAAAGGCAAGGAATATCATATAGCTGGAAATGGTAATACTTTGCAATTGTTTTGCTGTGACAAGTAAAAAAGAGAGAGAGGAGTTAAGAATAATGCTAAGATTATGAACATGAGATATTGGAAGGATGGTGGTGCTTTACACAAAACTAGGGGAACTTGGAAGGGAACTCAATTTAAGGGAATGATAACTGCCTTAGTTTTATATGTATTAAATTTAGATTGACTCTGGAATATGCAATGTGAAAAGCCTAATAGGCAATTGGTCCTGTTCAGTTGCAGTTCAGTGGAGAAATGAGCTTCATATAAAATCTGGAAGTCATCTTCATAGTTGTCTCCCCTTATTATCAATATATTCATTTACTTCAACCTAAATTCTTATTCTATGGTATCGAGTCTTTCACTACCCTGAAAATCCTCCTATGGATACTCTCAGATTTTTCCTTTTGATTCTTAATAGAATACATAGAATTAAACACAAAAGTCTAAACGTTAGCATAATAGAGTAAAGCAAAATTATTATTTTCCTTTTCTAAGTTCTGTGCACTTGTTAATATAACATAGTAACTTGTTAGGTTTTCTAGTGGGCAATTTATAATTTTGAAACTTTGGATTTAGAGTTTACCAAATCCCTTAGGAATATTTTACCTAAACTGATATAAAATATGCATATATGTATATATGTGTATAAAAGTGTACATATAGATATATATATACATATATAAGTGAATATGCATTCACATTTGCACACATATGCAATTCATATATACCCATGTGTGTATTTAAATGTGTATATGGATAGATAGGTAGATAGATAGACAGACAGATCTATATAAGGATATGTCTTAAGTAGAAATATATATATATATATTTGGAGATTGATAGATAGACAGAAATAGAGACATAGAAAATAGATAGATAATCTCTATCATTTTCCTTTTCCTGAGTAGGACATTAAATTTATTCTATTCAAATTCATTGTACTAAATGTTAGTCTGGCAAAATGATTTGGATTTTTATTCTAACAAAATGTTCTTGGGAAATTTGGTAAGTACGCAATTCGTACATTATCCAAGTCTTTGATAAAAATGTTAAAGGAAAAAAAGGAAGCAAGGGCAGTGACAAAGAGAGCCCTGAATCCTTCCACTAGAGATCTTCTCCTTATTGACAGAGATTTTAATCACTGTTTTTGGATCCAGGCATTTACCTAATATTGAATCCAACTTTATGATTTAACACACCTATCACCATAATTTCTAATTATAAGTTGAGACACTGTTAAATGCAGTGTTGAAATCCAGACATTCTATATCTATCCTGATTCTGATTTACCAGTCAAATCATCTTGTTAGAAAAGGAAACATGTTAAATTGACATGACCTATTCTTGGTGAAACTATATAGTATTTCAGTGATTACTGACTATCTAATGCTCATGTATCAGCCCTTTAATAGAATATTCAAAAATGTCACAAAAATCCAAATTAGACTCACTAGTCTTTAGTATGAATATTTTTTCTTTCTGTATATTTAAAAAAAAAAGATGTTAAAATTTATAGTAGATAGAGAATTGTCTTTGCAGATGGAACACTTGTGTTTCAGCTCTGTCTGAACTGGCCATATTATCTTGGACAAGTCATTTAATCTCTCATTCTAATAAACTGTCTTGAGAATCTAAATTGTGAAGAAGGTACATACCAGCATTGGGGTAAGGGATTTCTTCCTCTCAGAGTTCCTTATGTCATGGAAATATTAAGAAGGATTCCATATTCTTTATGAAAATTGTAGCAGATGAGAGGATGCTAGAAAGATGGCAGAATAGGTCCGAAAACTCTCATGGATGGAATGAGGATCTGACTAGGGAATAGAAGAGACTGAAAGACCCTCCACTGCCAAGAAATCCCAAGAACAGCTGTGTTGACCAGGCTTGAGCCAATCTGGGCTGCCACTACTGGGAAGAAGGAGCTGCCATACACCTGATGAGTGCAGTAGCAGAGGGATGGGTATCCTACTAGTTGTGGGCACCAATAGGAGAGTAGAGTTTCTGGTTTCTGTTCCAGGGAAGAAAGGACAGTGATAGTTTGCAGCCACCAGAGTGACCATGTATGAAGCTTCTAGTTATGGCTTAGGAGTAGCAAAGAGACCCTAGGATTGAGCCCCCAGAATAAATCTCAGAAAATAATAGTAAGAAGGACCTTGAAGTTAGCACATTATTCCCCATACCCCAGACTAGAACAAAACAAAAATTTTAATTAAAAAAAAATGAACAGGCAAAGGAAAAAGAACTCAATCACAGAAAATTACTATAGCAGTAGAGAAGATCAGGTTTTATAGTTAGAGGATGATAAAGAATATTTATACAGGCAAAAATAAAAATAAAGATACGGAATCAAATTTATTATGCAAAAAGCAGGAATAGTAATTGTGAACGTAGACTCATTAAGCTAAAGTTAAAGCTAAAACAGATTTAATCAGAAGAAAAATAGGGAGTCATATTAATAAATGTTTTAGGTAACTTAAAATAAACAGTATAAGGTTGGGATATTGCTATGGTGAAGAAAATTATCTGGATTGAAAAAATATAGAAAGATATAGACTGATGAAGGAAAATACTATTCTCTTTCAGAGAAATAGTGGTCAACTGGAAATAAGCATGTGTGATCTTATTTATATGTATATATGTATGTATGATTATAGATATCTATGTATATGTATATCTATAACTTATGTGTGCATAAATGTATCCATAATTAACTTTAGTCTTCATGAAAGCAGGAGAGAAAGAGGAAAAATAAAGTACAAGGTGCATAGCAAAGAACAAAACAAAGCCTACAAATAAATAAAGAAAAGATAGACTGCTCTGAATGCAACTTGTAATATTAATTGCTTAGGCTATCTTGAAATGGAAATTCATTGCTTTATGTTTTGAATTCTCTTATATTATGCTATGAATATGGCAATTTTTTACTTTCTTATTTTGTATTTAAATTTAAAATAAAATAAAATAAACCATTGAAGCAATGGTTTTCTGCCTTGATTCTGTATCAGTTTAGCTTATCAACAAAATTTTTCAAATACAAAACAGCAGTTCAATAATGACTATTTCTTTTAATATCTTATTATATAGTTTATTTGAATGGTTCACTTTACTTATTTAATTTAGCTGAATGTTTGTGTTTCTTTCTTCAATTTTCCCACTTTGTCATTTTTCATCTATTTCCATTCTAAAGTTCATTTTCTTAAGTAGAATAAAGGAAGAAAAAATTGAAGAGTCTTGTTGCATTCATGACATTAATCAACCATCCCAAAGGATATTACTATACCTTATTTCATATTCACTTTGTTCCATAGATAGGCAAAATAACAATAAACTTTTGAAAAAAAATTGTTCTTAGCATTCATCCCTAATTTCAGCTCATCATGTGCTATTGACTCTACTCTCAAAAGGACATTTCTTAAGGACATTTGTTCATGCTCAATTGCATATCTTCGGTTCCTTATTTCTCATATAAGTATGTTTTAAACTAAGTTGATTAATACATTTCCTATTTTTTCACAATTGCCTCCTTAGATAGCTTATACTTTTCTTCTTCAGTAGAATCATTTGTGATGTCAGATTTTTAGCAGTGAAATCTTCTTTTGACTCTTGGGTGAACTTCCTTCCTGTATAGAATTTTACTCCTTGGAATTCCATTTATCCTTATTCCTTGAAATTATTTTTCCTAAAATCTATGATGCATGTCTGACTATGTCTGTTTTGCTTCCTAGAATCAGAAACTAAGTTAGAGTGGTCTTATCTTATCATTTCTATCTCAGCAATCAGTTTTTACTTCTTGGATAAAATCAGAACGACCCAAGTATTTTCATTTTGTTTCTTCTACCTTTCTCAAGAATGAAATTATCATTAAAATTCAATAATTTGTCATCTGCTTTACTTTGAGTGACAGAAAAAGTTCCAGCAGATGTCTGAATAATTGAAATCTGCCATTACTATATTCTTCCATTGTGTCAAATTTATGATTTATTTCCTTAAGTTATCATTTATTTCCACTTTTTTAGTCTATGTGCTCTAGAATACTCCCACTACAATGTTGTTCTCATTTTCCCTTCATTTTATTTTTATTCAAATAATTTCTGCTACCTTTTCCCCCTTCAGTTCTTGGATGCTCTTACATTTGTAAGTATATATAATGTAATACAATATTTTGTACTATGTATAATCTAATTCTTTATTTCACATTTTGTTTTTCAACAAAGTATTTCCTTCCACAGTCATATTCTAATCATAAGTTAAGTTTCTCTAAGCCTCACTTATCTCTATAAGGCTAAATGTGCCTCTTAAAAAGTACCTCTAAATTCACTTTTTTTATTATACATACTTTGCAAACTTGTGCATATTTTTGACCTAATAGGTTTTATTGATTATAGGATTTATTTATTTTATTGATAAATAGGATTTATTAAGTATAGATGTTATTCTCTTCTTGGATAATTTATCATGTAAATAATTAGTTATATCTGTTGATATCCATCTCCCATGCCATGTCTATTGTTACTTTTTAGCATCTGAAAGATATTGGTGAATGACAAAAATTGGAAACTGAGAGAGAATACATCAACTCAGGAATTGCTAAATAAGATATGATAAATGAATGTAATCCAATATTAATATGATATAATAAATGATAAAGGGGAAACCTAGAAAGGCTTGAATGAACTGATGTAAAACGAACCTACTAGAACCAAAATAATGATTTGTACAATAACAACAATATAGTAAAAATAGACATTTTTTGGTAAGAATTCTTATCAATGTAATGACTAACCTGGTTACCAGAAAACTCACGAGCATACACACTACTCATCTCCTGATAGAGGGGTGATGGACTTATAGAGTGCTAGATGAAACATATATTTTGAGTAAGAGCAATTTGCAGTTTGTTGTACTTGATTATACACGTTACAAGGGCTTTCTTTTTTCTTTTTCAATTACAAGGAGTGAGGGGAGGGGAGAAGGGAGAGAAGGTGGAACCTTATTTGTTTAAAAAATTAAATTTAATTTGAAAATTAAAATGTGTGTATGTGATTAGTTTTTTCCCCCTCCATTTTTAAGTTTAAAGTACTCATCACATTTGAAAGACTTGAGGCAAATACATATTTTTACCAAATATCATTAGGTATTCGTTTTAAAACAAACAAAACAACAAACTTCACCATTCAACATTTTTAATGTTATCCAAAAGTCTAAATCCTACAGGAGCATGGAATTTTAGTCGAGACCTGGATCTAAATTCTCTTTCAGATACCTACTAGCTGTAAATAATAGTTAAATTGCTTAATTTCTCAGAACCTTCATTTCCCCTTCTGTAAAATGAAAATAATGATCCTCATAAGGATAGAGATGAGAAAAATGATTTGCAAACCTTAAAGTTTAATATAAATGTGACTGATTGTTGTTACTTCTTTGTTTGTTTTTGTTATTATTATCAGATAAACATTTTTTTAACTTGTTATTCACTTTTCAAATTTCTGAGATAATCCACAGGAAGCTTATTATGTCTGGGGTAAAGAAAGACATACAAATTAAGAATTCTTAATATCTTGATTTCTAATCCCCAGTGTAGTATCTAAATCCCTACTTTATATACAGACCTCAGTTTTGTAAAGATATGTGTCATGACCTAGCCCAGAATTAGAAACTAAATTGAGGAAAATTTAGTGTTAGGAAGTTATTCAGTTTAAATATGAAACAATATTTGTAACACTGCTTTAATAAAGTTCAAATAAACTGAATCTGAGCAATAACTAGGTTTGTATTCTGAGGCCCGCTGCTTAAAACAACCATTTCAGAGCTGAATAAACAATTTTTAAAATTCCTTGTTGACTCACTTAATAGGATAATATATTATATAAAGTAAAGAGAGACTGATAAAATAGTGATAAACTTTTGGAACCTAGATTTCTAATTGTTGCTATCTGATATTCCAACTGGGTAGTCCCAGCAAATCATTTCATTTTTTCTAAGCCTCAGTTTCTTTATCTGTAAAGTGAGGGATTCTGAGTAGTTGGCTTCTTAGATCTCTTTCAGCTCTAAATCTATAATCCAATGATCCTGTGTAAATGATCATATTAATATGACTTTCCTCATTGAGTTGTATAAAAATGTTTTGTGAATTTGAAGACACTATCCAAATATGAATCCTAATTTAACCATGCTTTTTAATGAGGTAGAAGGATTTGAAAATCATCTCTGTTGTCCCTTTAGCATGAGCCCAACAGACTAGATGGTAATCTAAAATTTGATAATCCATTTAATAGCACTTAGAGATAATCCACTAGAGAGGTGACCTTTGCCTATATTCCTGCCTTATTCACAAAAGTCACTATAATCCTTACATCAACTAATTCTCAGAGCCAACAAAAATGCATATTTAATGCTATGAAAGGACCACTAGGATTATTCAGACATTAGCTATTCAATTCCTCTGGGAGTTTGATGAGTCTTCTCAAAGAAATTAAAATTAAGAAAGCATTGCAATTTTATATTTAAAAATTTAATCTAAAGGTTAAATATTTAAAATAAAATTTAAAAAACATGAATTAAAATTTTAAATATTTAAAAATCAGGTGCCTTAATCAGGTCTAGTTTTAAAAAAAAACTTTTTATAGAGAATACATAATAGAATTACATACATACAACTCACACTGAGTTTAGAAAATTGTAAATTGAGGTATATTATTGCTATTAAATTGTTAGCTCCTTGCAGACATGGGCTCTTTAAAGATATTAATCTGTATTTTCTATTCTTCTTTCTTTTGAACACATTTTAAAACAATTTTGTTTATTAAACTGCAAAACAAATTATTCAATACCTATCTATATAGTTAGCAAAAATAAATTCTCCTATTAGCTATGTCTGAAAGTATATATTTCTTCATTTTATGTTCAGCACTCCTATTAGGAAGTGAGTAGTCAGTTGTGATGTAATTCTGTTGAACTTTTGGTTTATCATTGTGTTCATCAGAGCTCTAAATAAAGTCTCATGAAGCTTTTTACTTTACCTTCATTGGTATTATCATTGAATAAAATGTTCATCTACCTCTTCACTTTGTAATGCATCATTTTAAAGAGGCCTTCAGTTTCTTATTCATTTTGTCATTTATAATGGGCACACTAATATTCCATTACATTCATATGCTAAACTTTGTTTAGACATTCCCCAAATGAAGACACCCCCATAGTTGCTAAATTTGGGTGCTATGGAAAGAACTTTCTTTCTTCATTTTCTTTGAGGTATAGACCTAATCATTGTATCAGGGCATAGACTATTTCATTTCATTCATTGTGTATCCTTATTCCCAGTGCCTAACATAAAGCCTCATATATAGGATGATTGATTAAGTGTCCATCTTTCTAGGACAAAATTTCTGGAGGAATCGGCTTAACAGTATAGTGAAAATCTAAAAAAAAAAAAAAATCTAAAGGGAAAACAGTGGGAAAATATAATTATTATATAGATATTTAATTAACATATAGTTAAACATAAATCTAATATTAAATGAGTCAAAGTTTTATATTCAATATATTTAAGTATTACTTCCTCAGAATGCATTTAAGATAAAAAAAACTTTTAAAAATTTAAACTTATATATAATAGTTTCAACAACCTCCCAAAGTCATTCATCTCAGAGTCCCTAAAATTTATCACTTAGTAGTTGAATGCTAAGCCAGACTCCCCATTTTCTACATGCAGTATTCTTCTGAAAATGTAGATAATTGTTGTTGAGAGTATACTAGTGACACCTAGTGCTGAACTAATAAAAATGTCTTTATATTTCAGACACCCTAAATTTGTTAGTGGTTACTTTCTCTTAATAAAGCTGCTATTCCACTGTAGGGAATGACTATTAGACTCAGTGCAGTGATAGGATATTAATGAATATATTGATATCCTATCAAAAGTGAACATTTTCGATAATTAAAAATGCATTAAAAATAAAAGCAGATCATCAAAGATCATAAATGTATAATTCATGTTTTAAGTTAGACAAATGTAATTTAAAAAAAATAAAGAAAAAGACAAGAAAAATATAGCATATTCTCCAAGTTTACTCATCTCAGACTGGCAAGTAATCTATGGGATTGAAGCAATGCCTCTTTTATAATGATAAGAATCATTATTAATTTGTTACTATCCAAGATTTTATTTTAAATTACCTTTATCTACATTGAGTCATGCCTGAGAGTCATCAATTAAGAAAAAACAAGTAATTTGTGATTTGATTAGAAATGACCTAACATATTGCTTTTGGCTGACTCACTCTAGATATAGAATTCTGGGGCTCAAGTTCATGTAATATTAAAATAATACAAATAATACATGAGAAGAGAAGATTATTTCCCCCAAAAGTATATCTTCTGTTTCCAAGTACCTACCACTTCTCTTTTAGAAATTAATTCCTTTGAAACTCAAAGTATCCTAAGTCTTCCTGAATTTTCCTTATATAAAAGTTAGATCCCTGGGAGGATTAATATGTTAGAATTCTCAGTTATACATGAATGGGAATTCACTGATTGTTGGTATTATTAGTGGTCTTGGACTGATCCCAGGAGTGGAGAAACAAATTAAGAAAGGGAGGTAAAGTAGACCAAAACATATTCCATTTGTTTTCCAGTTTATGACCAATTCGAAGTGTATATAACTTTCACCTCCACTCTAAAAATGTCACTAACACATGTTTATTTAAAACCTAATATGAGGAGTACATGATGATAGAGTTATAAAGTTATAAAATACTAAGCCTTTCTTTCAAGAAACTCATGAATTTCTTCTACTGCAGATAGGTGAAATCTGCTCAAAGTTAAGTAATGCTGCATGAAAATGCAATACACTGCAGTTTTCATATAACATGACCTTCCCTCAGTTACCTTCCCTCTGTGCCCATGAGGCCCTTTTAAAAATTGCACACTGGTCCAAGTCCAAATCAACTCAGGCATGGACTTGGCTGTATATAAGAACAATCCAATGCATTTCCTCTTGGTATATCTGTGCTCTTCTGTCACTTATAAATTCTGACCTGTTTGAGAATTTGACAGTTATTACATTTTCTAGTTTCATTCATCATGTCATCTAAGACGATTTGAGGGTAGAAAAAGTTCAACCAATGCTAAGTCTGTGGTCTAGCAACATTAGACCATTTTATGGTAATCCAATGCTTTTTTAAAAAAACTATTTCTTATAATTCTACCAAGGTACTCAAAAATATCTGAGTAATAATTGTGGGTCATATACCTGCTATAAGCCTTGGTTCTTCCAAGTGGTGTGATGGCAGAGAGTCAGTCTGAATAAAGGTTTCAAAGAAAGTTGTGGGAATGAATCACAGAAAAGATCTTTTGTTAGTCTGTTCACACACAGTTTGGTCTGTCTCTGGATTAACTGACCTTACCACTTAAGAAGATGTAAGTACAGTGTATGGGTGAATACCTGAGATTTGTATCACCCCTTAAATTCCTCACACAAAGAAGCTATTTGGTAGATTAGCATGTGGTTCTGTGCTAAAATATTGCCCAAATAGACAATTTATCATTTGGTTTATTTCGTATTTTAGATAAATGTATACATCTCTTCTCAGAAAGGAAGCTAGGTTTTGTAGAGTACTTGTTCTGAGCTTAAATTTGAAGTCAGATACATACAAGTGATCTAACTTCTGTGCCTTGTTTTCCTCTTTTGTAAAGTGGAAATAATAATGGCATCTACCTCCCAGAGTTGTTTTGTATATAAAATGAGATATTTGTAAATCATTTTATAAAAAAATCATATAAATCCTGGCTATTATTATTGTTGCCATTGTTAATATCATTAATATAACCATATTTAATATATAACCCATGAAAATATATAATATAAAATTTCTTAAAGATTTTCATATTTAAAAGATTCATTCTGGAAAATGCATCTATATTTTTCAATTAGAATTACTCTAGTAATAAATACTTAACATGACAGTCATTGTACTAAGTCCTGGGGATAAAAAGAAAGACAAGGAGAGTCCATACCCTGAAAAGAATGAACATTCTAAAGGAGAGCTAAGGAGCAAGCTATATATGTATGTGTATATATTATATGTATATATGTGTGTATGTATATGTGTATACATTTATATAGAGACACATATGTATTTGCGTGTATGTATATACCGGATACAGGCAATTTAAATTGGAGTCATATTTGCAGAGGCAAAGCTTAACTTATCCAGTAGTACCTCCTTAGGGAAGATTAGGACTGCAAGAGAAAAACTGTCAATAAATGTTTATTAAATGCTGACAATAGGCTAGACACTGTATTAAGTGCTGGTAATGTGCTAAGAGGAAAGTCTTCTTTCAGAAGCTGGAATTTGAATTGAATTTTGAAAGAAACATAAGAAGCCAGGATGTAGAGATGGAGAAGGAGCATTATAAGTATGGAGGAAAACCAATGGAAAGCATTAGGAGAAAGAGCATAGAATGAAAATGTTACTCAAGAGTAGAACCAAAGCACTATAGATAACATTTAAAATGCCTACTGAATAATTTTATTCAACACTTTATATCACAAGATTTTTTAAAGACATGAATTACTTTATTCATGATACGATTACAGCAGCATTGAATTTTCTGTTCATTGTTTATTCCTATTTTCTGAATATAATTACAGAATTAAATGGAACTTTGACAGTACATTACTACTTATTCATGAAGTTATTTAAGTATTTTACTCCATTGCTGTCATATGTGTGTATATATATATGTATATATATATATGTATATGTGTATACACATATGTGTTTCTATATGTGTGTAAATGTATATGTGTGTGGATATATTATGTGGAGATACACACACATGACTTTTCTTCTGATTTCAGTTAGAAAACTCTGAGACTAAACTCTGGAAGGCAGTCATTCGACCCATTCAGCTCTTTGCAAGGCATCTAACAATATTACATGAAGGAAGATGTTTGATATTCTTTTGAATGGTGACTCCATAAGAAGATTAAAGAACAGTCAGTTCTTTCGCTCCACCTCAGTGTTGGGACCCTGGATCTTTTAGCTCCTACAAAGAGGATAGTTTTATATTTCATCTAAGCTTTCTCTTCTCCAACAGAAATAATAGTTATTTCACTGACCACTTTATGGTATGTTTGGAGAACCTTCACCATCTTATTCCCTTTCCTATGGCTATATTCCATTTTGCCAGTCTTTCCTAAAATATAGTATCCTTTACGGAAGTCTATTTTCCAAAGATGATTATGAGAGAAAAGAACATAGTTTCTCGATTATGTATTTTATTCTCTATATTTGGCTTGCTTTTCTAACCTGCTTTCATACTAGTGGGTATATTACCAAAAATCTACCACCATTACACAGTTATATATAATACTCTTATGGTTGCAGAGGTAACCTTGTTGAGGTGAAAAAATATATTTCTCCTAAATTTACAACTCTGTCTTTTGAGCCCCCATCAAATATGTTTTATATTTATACAACTGGTCAAACCCAAAACCAAAAATTAAGTCATAAATAAAAAATAAAATATATCACACTTTTCATATAAACCCACATTATACTATTCAAGGAATATACTCAACTGCTCTCATGAAGAATGGACCCACATTTCTTAGAAGCTCATAGGGATATGTATAAAGAAAACTTATGTACTTACAACTCTAGGTTGTAGATATCATTGTTATCGTTCCATCCAAGAATATCTACACTACCCTGGTTCTTTGCTCATTATTTGACTGGAGATGCTCATCAATTAAAAATCATCTTCATTTCTCTCTTCCTGTTTTTTAAGAGTTAAAAGGTGTTAGCTTTTGAAACACACAACAAATATTTTTTAAAACCAGACAGGGACCAGGTTCATCAAACTGGCTACCTCTTAGCTATGCAGACCAGGTCCTTCTCAAACCAGATATGGTAGCACAGAGCAACCAACCTTTATGCAAAGCTTCAACTTTATCAACTCTAACTAGTGCTGAGGGGTTTGCTGTTACTGGTGTTCTTCACTAATCAATGACAATTATCTCTAACCAATTAGGAATCATACAACTAAAGTATTGTCTAAGCTAACTACCTCAAAATGATAGAAAGTTTTTATTCTTATGTTTTCCTTATCATTCATTATTCTGCGCTGGGTAATTTTTAACTTTGGTATTATTCATAATATTCCTACAAAATTATGCCATTAATCTACATTGTTGGTTACCTGTTGCTATACTCTCACTATACACGTATAATAAAATTTAAGCAGGATTAGTTCTTTGTGCATCATAAGTTTTTCTATTTCAACAGTTCACCTTCCCCCCTTCCAATGTATCATTTGTACTTGTACTATCAGAATTTCATTTCTAAGAATGTCTTGCCCTTTTTAGAGAAGTTAAGGCTAGGTTATCTCACCTGTTATTTCCATTAGCTTCTTGAAATCCACTTTCAAAATCTAAGACCAGAATCATATGTTCAGCTCTTTATTACATTATGTAATCTAAGGTTATGTGGTCTCTCTTCCGGAGGTTCCCATCACTTTTACTTTGACAACCAGTTTTTCTTTTCTGGTTAGAATCTGAACCAAGAGAACATTTCACCTATTTTTATGTCAAACTTTTGAATGACAAAATTAGCAAGGCCACTCAAAATGTATCAGATTTATAGCTAAGAGTAACTAGTATTTAGACATCACCCCTACTTGTCAGCTATTTTTACAAATATCTCATTTGGTCCTCAAAACAAATCTTTGGAGGTAGATTTATTGGAAAGAGAATTCTTGATACTCCTCCTCTAAGATACCTGAGAAGGAGAGATGATTAAAAAATAAAGTGATTTAAGAGTACTAGTACATTTTAGCATCAAGAGATGACAATTTACACATGTGGATTCCTTTTTAGAAATTTCTGGAAATGTATTAGTCACTTAGGAAGCTCGGAGAGAAATGGCCACACAATTATTGATAATCAATGCCCTCCATGGGTGTGAATTGAATATTAAGAAAAATATATTTTTTAAAAATGATGAAATTAAGGGTGAGAGGGGGATGCACTGTGAGAAAGGTAGAGGGAAAAGTGGGCTGAGGCAAATTATCTGACATAAAAAAGAGGCAAGAAAAAGCTTTTCCAATGCAGGGGAAAAGGGAGAAGAAAAAGGAGTGAGTAAACCTTATTCTCTTAAGACTTGGCTTAAATAGGAAATAATATACAAACTCAATAGGTATATAGAAATCTACCTTATCCTTCAGGAAAATAGAAGGGGAAATGAGATATGTGGGAGAATGATAGATGAAAGGATATGTTGGGGGAGGGAGGGGTCAGTAGTAAAACACTTTTGAGGAGGGACTGGGTGAAAGAAAAAATAAAATAAATGGGGGAAAATACAAGCAATAGTAATCATAAAAATTTTTAAAGCAAATATCTCTATTGGAATATTATTATTCTCTGGAAAATGATGACCAGAATGCTCTCAGGAAAAAAAAAAAAACTTCAAAGTCTTCCATGAACAAAATGAAATATACTATATATTAGTAATGTTTTGCGATTCCCAGCTGTAAATGATTTTGTTATTCTCAGTAATACAATCATCCACAATTACTCTGAAGTATTTAAGATGAAAAATCCTGTCTGTATTCAGAGAAATAATTGATTGTATATGAATGCAGGTCAAAGCATTATTTGCTTCTCTCTTTATTTATTTTTGACTTAATTTTTCTTGAGGTTTTTATTTTTTTATTAAAGTTTTTTTTATTTTCAAAACACATGCATGAATAATTTTTTTAACACTGACCCTTGCATAGCCTTGTGTTCCAAATTTTCTCCTCCTTCCCCCCACCCTCCCATAGATGGCAAGTAATCCTATATATATATTAAACATGTTAAAATATATGTTAAATCCAATATATGTAAACATTTACATAATTATTTTGCTGCTCAAGAAAAATCAAATCAAAAAGAAAATTAAATGCAAACGAACAATGAAAAAAAAAAGAGTGGGAATGTTATATTGTGATCCAAACTCAGTTCACACAGTCCTCTCTCTGGATGTAAATGGCTCTTTTCATCAGAAGATAATTGAAACTGGCCTCCATAAGCTCATTGTAAAGAATCATATTCTTCAGAATTGATCATCATATAAATATTGTGGTTATCACGTATACTGCTCTCCCTGGTTCTGCTTAATTCACTTAGCATCAGTTCATATAAGTACCTCCAGCCTCTCTAAAACTGCTGATAATTTCATATAGAACAATAATATTCCATAACATTCATCTACCATAACTTATTTAGCCATTTTCCACCTGATGAACATCCACTCATTTTCCAGTTCCTTGCCACTATGAAAAGGGCTGCCACAAACATTTTTGCACATGTGGGTCCCTTTCCCTCCTTTAAAAAGGATGATATAGGCACAGGAGAAACACTGTTAGATCAAAGGCTATGTAGAGTTTTATAATTTTTTGAGCACAGTTCCAAATTGCTCTCCAGAATAGCCAGATTGGTTCACAATTCCACCAACAATGTATCAGTGTCCCAGTTCTCTCACATCCCTTCCAATATTCATCATTATCTTTTCCTGTCATCTTAGCCAATATGAAAGGTATGTATCTCAGAGTTGTCTTAATTTGCATTTCTCTGATCAATAGAGACTTAAAGCATCTTTTCATATTAATAGAAATAGTTTTAATTTCTTAATCTGAGAATTGTCTGTTCATATTCTTTGACCATTTATCAATTGGAGAATGGCTTGAATTCTTATATATTTGAGTCGATTCTCTACATATTTTATAAATGAGGCCTTTATCATAATCCTTAAATTTAAAAAATGTTTTCCGAATTTATTGTTTACCTTCTAATCTTATCTGCATTAGTTTAGTTTGCACAAAAACTTTTTAGTTTAATATAATCAAAATTATCTATTTGGTGTTCAATTGAGTTCCAATTCTTCATTGGTCACAAATTCCTTCTTTTTCCGTAGATCTGAGAGGTAAATTATTCTATGTTCTTCAAAATTGCTTATAATATCACTTTTTTATGTCTAAGTCATGCATCCATGTAATGAGCTGTCGTCTCTAGAAGCTGCCGGATCGCTCTCTGGGAAGAGATCTGCTGTGTCTACTCAAATCTTTCAGACAGATTCTTCTTCCTGTAGTGAACCGTTGTCTCCAGGCAGTTGCTGTTAACTCTTGTCCTTAGAAGTGACTTCCCTTCCTGCAGAGAGCTCCGTCAGGCCTGATGTAATGCAGAGAGTCTTCTTCTATCTCTGAGAGTCCTCTTTTATTCTCCCAGAGAATGGGCGTGGGATAATGCAAGGGCTTCTGGGAAGAACCACCCCAGCCAATGAGCTTGCCCCCTCTATCAAGTCAACCTGAGTTCTCACCTTGTAATTGTCCAGAAAACCTGAATTCTCACCTTGTCACTGTCCAGACAACCTCAGTTCTCACTTAGTAATCCTAACATCTCCCCCTTTCTTTTGATTTAGAACATAGGACAGTCATGACCTTGAAACATAAATCCATCAATATGGGAAGTATTACAGATAATTACATAAATGACCTTGAAACATAAATCCATCAATATGGGAAGTATTACAGATAATTACATAAATTACATAAGCATATAGTAACATAGTAACATAACACATGCTAGAAGTATATAACATAATCATAAATTGCAAATTTATAAATGTCCATTAGTCTCATCTTGTGTGAGGAAGTCCAATGATTCCTGCTGGTTTTAAAGTTCTTTAACAGTCTTCTTATTATCCATGCTCTTTCAGTGTCAGATGTTTCTTAGATCTTCTCCTTTATTTTGAGGTCTTTCTCTTTTTCTGTCTCTCTCTGATGGACAAGGCGAATATGACTCGTTGGCACCCATCTGATTCCTTCTCCTGCTGAAGAAATACAAGCAAACCCTCTCTCCCAGGCAGTTAACCTATCTAATTACCTTCTATTTACCACTTTCTAAATCTCTTCTCATCACCTGGCAATTACATTGGAATTGTTTGCACTGGATACAGCCCTGTTGGTTTAAAAGGCCTGTATTCTCCCCAAGTGTAATCCATTTTTGCAATCTGATTGCCTTTTGGCTGACTGATTGGGTAATCCCTTTCTACCATGTGATTACTTTTCTGCTGGTTGATCAAATCAGAGTCCTGACCTTCTAAAGGCTCTTTAGGTGTAACATCAGCTGCCATCATGCCCCAAGTCTTTTTTGCCTGGGGCCCTGGATCTGGGCCCCTCATCCTATTCCCCTGAATTAGTTTACACTCTGATGCCCAATGGAGTCCTCTGTTGCATTTTGGACATGGGGTTTTAGGTCTTCTCTCACCCTGTCTTCTCACTGTATCTCCATACCTACACTGAGCTCTTAGATGTCCAATTTTTCCACATTGAAAACATCGCCGAGTTTCTCTAGAAGTCCCTTGCCAGGAGGGACCCTGTCTTTCCACATTCATCATTGTCCGGGTGTAAAAAGCATTTGTTCCCACTGTAGCACAGCGTCTTATGATCTCCTCTAAAGGAGCATCTTTGTCTAATCCCCATATAATTCTTTTGCAAATCTCATTGGCATTTTCCTTAGCCAGATGTCTGGTCATTATTTCTGTAGCTGAATTTTCTCCAATAGTTTTTTTGACAGCAGTTTGCAAACGTCCCACAAAATCTGCAAAAGGTTCATTGGGACCTTGCTGTATTTTAGTGAAAGCCTCTCCACGATCTTTCTGTCCAGGAAGGACACCCCAAGCTTTTATTGCAGCCTTAGCAATTTGTTCATATATTGTCATGGTATAATTAATCTGTTCCGAATTCTCTCCATACTGACCTTCACCAGCTAAGTGCTCAAAAGTGAATTGTGTGTTAACTCCTATTTCCAAATTGCATCTGACTTGAATTTTACATAATTCATGAAATTCCGCAAGCCATAATAAATTTTCTCCAGGTTCCAGACATGTCCTTGCTATGGATTTCCAATCATTCGGGGTTAGGACTTCATAAGACAAACCATCTAGTAACATTTTGACATAAGCTGATGTAGCCCCATAAAGGGTACAACCTTTTTTCAAATCCTTAATTTTATTCAAATCTAAAGGTGCATATCTTCTCCTTTTTTTTACCTACAGAGTCAGTATTTTCAATCACAGGATATGCATGTATAAAATCACTTATATCCTGTCCTTCTCTCTTAGCTTTAACCAATGCTTTTTCTAATCTTGTCATAGGCTTAGGCTTCTTCACAGGCAATTCTGTTTGTGTTTCTGCCTCTTCCCCTCTTTCTTCCTCCATCTCTGAAGGTGGGGTTGATGTGGGCCTGTCAATAATCTGTTCTCTAGGCAGGGTTGAAGCTTCTTCAAGAGAATCATACCATAATTCCTCATTTAAATCCTCTTGCTCTAGGGAAAGATCTTGATCTTTCCTTTTTTCCTCACACTTCCTCCTCTGTTCATTTTTAGAACTTTTCCTTCTCCTACAACTTGCTTGATAGTTTAAGGCTAATTGAACTATGTTGTAGATATAAAATACTTCTGCAGAAATTGAACGAGGCCCATTTTTTGCTTGAAATTTTTTCATTTCATATCCCACTAGCTTCCATTTATCTACATCTATCTTTTCTTCCTCTAAGAACCAAGGGGATGTGCGTCTTAATGCAGCCAAGAGTTTAGCAATCTGTACCCAGGTTACAAGTAAACTCTGCTCCTCAATTATGTTGATTATACTCTCTATAGTACCACTCCTGAATGGAGCTGAGGTTGCGTCTGGGGCTGAGGTTGAGTCGGCTGAGGTCCAGGGATTGAATATAGCTAACATCTGCCCCATTTCAGCTATAAGAGATTCCTGGTTTAGCCCTTAACAAGTTAAGTTCCTTATTTATCTATTAGCACGCTCACTTAATCTTTAACAAAGTTTCCTCGTTACTCACGGTTCTGGGTCAGAGAGACTGAGATCTAGATCGGAAGCTTTTCCACTGGAATCAGGACTGTGTCTGTCCCTGTTCGGGCGCTAAATTGCAAAGGTCTGGTCTAGCTCCTCTTGTCAGGATAAGCAAAAGTCCTTGCCCCACGTTGGGCGCCAATTGTAGCGAGCTGTCGTCTCTAGAAGCTGCCGGATCGCTCTCTGGGAAGAGATCTGCTGTGTCTACTCAAATCTCTCAGACAGATTCTTCTTCCTGTAACGAACCGTTGTCTCCAGGCAGTTGCTGTTAACTCTTGTCCTTAGAAGTGACTTCCCTTCCTGCAGAGAGCCCCGTCAGGCCTGATGTAATGCAGAGAGTCTTCTTTCTTGAATCCTGGCTCTGAATCTCCTCCAGCTCTTATCCTTCTCCAGGCCGATCTGCTCTCTGCACCCAGTGCTGTCTCTTTTTATCCTCCCAGAGAATGGGCGTGGGATAATGCAAGGGCTTCTGGGAAGAACCACCCCAGCCAATGAGCTTGCCCCCTCTATCAAGTCAACCTGAGTTCTCACCTTGTAATTGTCCAGAAAACCTGAATTCTCACCTTGTCACTGTCCAGACAACCTCAGTTCTCACTTAGTAATCCTAACATTAAATCCTTAACATTAAATCCTAACATTAAATCCTTTAGAAATTCTTCTTAGCAAATGGCGCCCAACGTGGTGGACGCATCAGGAATTATCAGGTTTTGAAAATATTTAATATTCAGAATTAAGATTCTGAAAGATCCGGTAGAAACGCCACTTAAGAGGGAAGACAGAGAAGCAATATGGACCCAGGTAAATCTGGGATCAGACTCAAGGACACAGCTGAACATAATGCTTATATCAAGAGGTTAAAGAGCCAGATGGAAGATCTTTTAACAAAGATCACCACTGAAGAACAGCAGGAAGCTTGTAATCAAGCTCCGAGAAGGCTATCCCCACACCCAGTAAATACAGCTCGGAGAGGGAGCAACCTAGAGCTAATGCGATTGTATGACAGTAGAGAGTATAAAATGCCACAGCAAGAGTTGCTGGAATTGCAGGTTAAACTACAGATGGAGTTAGAGAAAGAAGAAAAAGCTAGGTTACTACAGATAGAACAGGAAGAGTTCAAACCAGTGGCAGAAACTAAGAAAGGAAATAAACGAACCACATGGACTAAAGTTGTAGAAATTCTTCTTAGCATTTTGTTGGTTTACCTCCTGCATTGTTGTTTTAAGGAATTTATCCATTACTCTTTCATTGAGAAGAAGTTTAGTTCTTTTTATGTGCAAAGCTCAGGTTTGATTTTAAATCAGCCTTTGGGGAATTTTCCAATTCTTCTTCCCTCTGCCTCACCTTCTTGGGCCAAGGGAGTAGGGGGAGGAGGAAAAGGAAGGGCGATAATACCATCAGCACTGCCCATTAATCCATTCAAAACTCCTGTGTCTTTTCAAAGGACAGGAGGAGGCTTTATGCCCCAAGGCAAAAAGGAATTGTGGGTTATTGAGTATAATCAGAAAAGTTTTAAAAATACAGTTCAGTTAATTTCTAAGAAACCTTACAGGGACAAGACCTTGCAGTTAGAGAGAGTGGAGTTTTATACTTGTAAAACTGCTAGGATCGTCTTTGGAGAGTTGGAACTCCTCTTTTATTACCTCGTGGATTTTCCACTTCCACAGGTGAGCTTGATTTCCCAACCCCCTAAGGGTACTTATAAAACAGTGTTTATGTCTAGAATGGGTTGGAAAATTGTTGTTTTAATCACTAGAATAAATAGACAGTGTGTGATCTTTGACCCAGGAGGAAAAGTAATATCAGATTTATTGATTCACACTCCTGAAGTACAATTCGGTATCAGAAACTCAAACTTTGATTTTTAGGCAAAAGAATTCAGGGATATAGCCGAGTGTTCTAGTAAAGTCATTACTGCACAGACTATCCCCAAGATCTTCTCTTCTAAACAAGAGAAGGGAATTTTGGGATATGTGATTGCTTACAATTTTTAAATTTTGATTTTACATTTTTAAACACTTTTGATTTTACATCTTCAAAGTATTTTGATTTTACATTTTAAAGTTATTTTGGTTTTATATTTTTAATCTATTTTGGTTTTACACTTTTAAATTATTTTGGTTTTACATTTTTAAATTCTTTGCATTTTACCTTAGCAATGCACTTCGGGCATACACAGAAAGTGCAGCTAAGTGACAGACTGACTAACTTTTGTCTGACTTTTGATCTTTTTGACAATAACTTTGTTTCCACTGTGATGTGGAAAGGCCTGGATGGCATTTGGAAAGGCCCAAGTTGGGCCCCGGGGACATTCCTTCCTAGGTGCAGATCCAGCAGCAGAGTTCATCCCCACCAGAGACATTTGTAACCTGGGGATCCAAGAGAAGGACCAGACAACCAGCCAGAGGGACCAGCCAGATGTCCGCAGCCCTTCAGACGCTGATGGCAGCAATGTCCCTCCTGACCGTGACCAGAGACAGCAGACACAGTTCCAGTGTTGCAGCTGAAATGGATTGTTTTGGGTGATACGCAATATAAAGACTGTAAATGGACAATGGGCCTGCTTGCTTCTCCCGTGGCCACTTGCCATATGGTGGCCTGGGAAGAGGCTTTGCCCTATGCTTTCTATTGAAGGACTATGCTTTTAAATTAGTGGGTGAAAAACCAACACACCCACCTGCCATTGTTATTGAGACAATGTTACTGGACATGACTTTGCTTATGTACACCTGTGAAACTAGAATTGTTCTAGAATTGTGAAAAGTGCAATAGAGAATTGTGATAAACTAGAATTGTTCTAGGATTGTGACAAATGCAATTGAGAATTGTGATAAGCTAGAATTGTTCTAGGATTGTGAAAAGTGCAATAGAGAATTGTGATAAGCTAGAATTGTTCTAGAATTGTGAAAAGTGCAATTGAGAATTGTGATAAACTAGAATTGTTCTAGGATTGTGACAAGTGCAATTGAGAATTGTGATAAGCTAGAATTGTTCTAGGAGTGTGAAAAGTACAACAGAAAATTGTAAGAAACTAGAATTGGTCTAGAACTGTGATAAATGTAACTAGAATTGTGACAACCTACCTACTGATATTTGTTAACTAGAATTGTGATGTTTTACCTTGTTGACTTCCCACCTCAGTGTTGACATCCTACCTCATTGGCATCCAATCTCTTTGGCCTATTATCTCGAGTATGACTTTGATGAATGGGTTGAACATTTGGGCCACTGTTGAGCCTGGTTCTCATTGTCATACTTCTGTTTACTGATCTGCTGCTTTGTACCTCCTTGGGCATAACACACTGTCATCTCATGGATCAAGTGAACTATAGCTGGTGCTAAAAGTTTAGCTTGGTGAGATGTGCGGTTCCCGCAAAACAAGAGAAAGGGAATTGTAAGGGCCCTTTAAATGGGCGGACACAGTGCATCGGGAGATTGAGGCCCAGAAGTAATTTCTGTGGATATTAGGACTGCCCTTGGGCGGGATCCTGGCCATATTGAGATAGTTTTGTAATGGGTGACTCTCTCGCTGATTGGCTGTGTGTGTGACCTCACAGGCCCTATGTAAGCCCACTGCAGGCAGCAACCGCCCTCTTTAACCTCCTGCTGTTCACCCTGGCTCCCTAGCTGGGTGGCCAAGCCAAGATGGGTAGCCGAAAGAGGTAAGGATTTTGGTAGTGAACACATGGGTCTTCTGACCAGGTGTTCACTCGGGAACCAACAAGTCAGGGCATCAGTCAGGGCATTATGTGAGTAGGTATAATAAAGGCTTTTAAGATTACATGTGGTTGTTCTTGAGTGCGCTACCGGTTACTAAGCTATAGATTCAAGAGATTGTGGCCAGAGACCTTAGAAGGCCTCAGAGGAGGCGAGCCGGGTAGAGCTCACACTGCAAAGGACAGTGGTCAAAGGTACTCTGGGGGGTCTAGGACAGACTAGTAATTGTAACTGCCAGGAGAGCACGTTACAAATCCTTATCTTGGTATATGGTGTTAGGTGTGGGTCAATACCTAGTTTCTCCCATACTAGTTTTCAATTTTCCCCACAGTTTTTGTCAAATAATGAATTCTTATTTTAAAAGCTGGAGTCTTTGGGTTTGTCAAATACTAGATTATTAAAATTATTGACTATTTTGTCCTGTGAGTTTAACCTATTCTGCTGATCAAAGGCTATATTTCCTAGCCAGTACCAAATAATTTTGATGACTGCTGCTTTACAATATAGTTTTAGGTCTGTCACAGCTAGGCCACCTTCATTGGCAATTTTTTCATTAATTCCCTTGGAATTCTTGAGTTTTTGTTCTCTTTTATTATTATAAATATCTATAAAATAATTTCTTGTGAGTTTGATTGGTATGTCACTAAATAAATAGATTAATTTAGGTGGTATTGTCATTGTTATTATATTCTCTTAGCCTATCCATGAGCATGTGACATTTTTCCAATTGTTTAGCTCTTACTTATTTGTATGGCAAGTGCTTTGTAGTTGTGTTCATATAGTTCCTGATAAATTATTCCCTTGCCAGATAGATTCCTAAATATTTTGCACTATTGATAATTATTTTGAATGGAATTTCACCTTGTATCACTTGCTGCTGGACTTTGTTGGAAATACAAATGATGATGAATTGTATGG
This sequence comes from Sminthopsis crassicaudata, assembly GCF_048593235.1. Lineage (NCBI taxonomy): Eukaryota > Metazoa > Chordata > Mammalia > Dasyuromorphia > Dasyuridae > Sminthopsis > Sminthopsis crassicaudata. The sequence goes on along the minus strand of NC_133617.1, from coordinate 240,278,491 downwards.
GTTTATTTTGTATCCTGCAACTTTGCTAATGTTGTGAATTATTTCTAGTAGTTTTTTAGTTGATTCTCTGGGGTTCTCTAAGAATACCATCATAACATCTGCATAGAGTGATAATTTGATTTCCTCATTACTTACTTTAATTCCTTTAATATCTTTTTCTTCTCTTATTGTCAAAGCTAACATTTCTAATACAATAATGAATAGTAATGGTGATAATGGGCAACCTTGTTTTACTCCTTGTCTTATTGGGAATGGTTTTAATTTGTTCCCATTATATATGATGTTTGCTTATGTTTTTAAATAGATGCGACTAATCAGTTTAAGAAAAAGTCCGTTTATTCCTATACTTTCTAGTGTTCTTAATAGGAATGTGTTTTTTGATTTTATCAAATGCTTTTTCTGAATCTATTGAGAGAATCATATGACTTTTGTAAGTTTTGTAATTGATACAATCAATTATGCTAATAGTGTTCCTAATATTGAACCAGCCCTGCATTCCTGATATAATTCCTTCTTAGTCATAATGTGTTATCCTGGAGATGACTTTCTGTCATCTCTTTGCTAATATTTTATTTAGTATTTTTGCATCAATATTGATTAGAAAAATTGGTCTATAATTTTCTTTCTCTTTTTTTATCCTACCTGTACTGGTTTAGCTATTAGCACCATATCTGTGTCATAAAAGGAATTTGGTAGGACTCCTCTCCCTATTTTTTCAAATAGTTTATATAGTATTGGAATTCATTGTTTTGTTCTTTAAATGTTTGGTAGAATTCACATGTAAATTAATCAGGCTCTGGAGATTTTTTTTAGGGAGTTGATTAATAGCTTGTTCTATTTATTTTCCTAAAATGGTACTATTTAAATAATTTATTTCCTCTCTGTTAGCCTGGACAATCTATATTTTGGTAGATATTCCTCCATTTCACTTAGAAATATAGGAAACTATATGTCAAATTTATTTCCATATAGTTGGGCAAAATAACTCCAAATTATTGCTCTAATTGCATCTTCATTGGTGGAAACTTCTTCATTTTATTTTTGAGACTAAAATTTGATTTTCTTCTTACCTTTTTCTAATCAAATTAAATTAATGGTTTATCTTTTTTTTCATAAAACCAACTCTTAGTTTTATTTATCAATTCAATAATTTTCTTATTTTCAATTTTATTAATTCTCCCTTTTATTTTGGAATTTCAAATTTGGTATTTATTTGAGGATTTTTAATATGTTCTTTTGTTCTAGCTTTCTAAGTTGTAAGCCCCATTCAATGATATTCTCTTTCTCTATTTTATGCAAGTAAGCATCTAGACATATAAAATTTCCCCTAATAATTGCTTTAGCTGTATCCCACAAACTTTTAGTATGTTGTCTCATTATCATCATTTCTTTTAATGAAGTTATTGATTATACCTATGATTTGTTGTTTTACCCATTCATTTTTTTTTCAGATTAGATCATTTAGTTTCCAATAGTTTAGGAGTCTTTTTTCCATATGCTTTTATTGCATGTAGTTTTATGCAGCATTATTTGAAAAAATGCATCTACTATTTCTGCCTTTCTGCATTTGATTTTGAGGTTTTTGTGCCCTAATACATGGCCAATTTTTGTATAGGTCCCATGAATCACCACGAAAAAATGTGTTCATTCAATTTTTACCAGAGATCTATCAGACATAACATTCTGTTCACCTTCTTTGCTTCTTTCTTATTTTGTGGTTTGTTTTATCTTTCACAGCTTGACTTTTATGGAAATGTTTTCTGTAACTTTACATGTGGCTTCTTAATTGGGAGTGTGGATGAGGGAGAGAACCTAAAACTCAAAAATCTTAAAAACAAATGTAAAAAAAAAATTGTTTTGAATGTGACTAGGGAAAACATTAAATAATAAATAGTTCTTTTTTATTAAAGCTTTTTATTTTCAAAGCATATGCAATAGATTATTTTTAACATTGACTCTTGCAAAACCTTGTGTTCCAATTTCCCCCCTTCCTCCACCCTCTTCCACATGTTAAACCTGTGCAGTTCATCTATATATTAAATAAATAGCTCTAAAAAATTCGAAAACATCAATGTCCTCTCCTCCTCACCCCATCTACATATTCAAATGAATTTTTATTTCACTAGTAGTAGAGAATTTTTTTTTAGTGTGATCATTCAAAAGGAGAACTGCAATGTTTATATAGTAACAAATGGAATGTGGATTATTATTCATGCTTTCCAAAAAGCACAAAGGCATAACTAAAATAATGGAGCACATGAAATGGGGAAAAGGTCCACACTATGGAAATTTAAGGATGCTACTATTAATATCTTTCTGAAATTTTATATATATATATATATATATAGAGAGAGAGAGAGAGAGAGACATATATATATAGACATATATAACATATATAAATGAATAAGTAGTAATGCAATCAATTAACAAAAATTATGATGACTGAACATGTGAATGAAGCACTTACTATGTGCAAAGTTAGGGATATGAATTGAAAGTAAGATAGCACCTCTTCTTGAAGAACTTACTCTGAGGACAGAAGCATCAGTTATGGAAGATTTTAGCTATAAGACAGATGGGAAAATCCCATAGTCATTCAGGTACAGCAACAAAGCAGATGTTAACTTCTCTTCTTTAATGCTATTTTGATTGATAAAATGATACCAGCTTATGAGGGTGAACTATTTGACAGCGTCAAGGACTTTGTTTGCAAGAAGTTTCTTTACTTGGTCTTCAAGTACCTATGTCACAGGAATAGTTTCCAGGCTGCATCTCCCACAGGATTTATTTTTCAGGATGCTGCCATCTAAGGTTTCTAAGTTAAAAGCATTGCTATTCCCAAGGGTCTTAAGGTTATTGATATTTAAGCACCTATTCTGTAATTGTTAATAATTAAGTACCAACTCCTAGGACACATACAAAATCAAAATGAAATAAGTGCTTATAAAAGTAGTATCACCAAAATATTTGAAATTTAATCAATTCAACAAATATTTGTTAAATATTTAGTACTTTTGGAAGTACATATTTAAGCAGAAAGATAGGAAGGGGGAAGGGGAAAGATGATATTTAAAAGTAAACTGAAAAGTTAGAGAGGGGAGGTAGCTACATGATGAAAAAAGTCAAAAGAGTCAGGAGTAGAGCCTAAGAAAACCGAGGTCATAAATGGTCTTGGGATCCTCCTTAGAATGGAAGTCTGGAAAGAAACAATCATCAGAGGACCAGAGCACAGAATCCTTTCAATATGAGAAGTACAGGGGTATAGTGAATTTCTGAAGTTAAGAGCTTTCTTTGGTATAGTAGAGAAATCTAGAGCATTAAGAATGTGGCTCCGAGAGAAAAGACCTGGGCATTTTGTTTACAACCGAAGTTGTGGCAGAAAGCAGCCAAACAGTGGCCACAGGGATAGAAAACTCTTAAGGCACTTTAGTGTGAAAGATACGGAAGTAACTTTCTGTCAAATGTTTGGTGAGTTAATTAACATTTAAAAGGGAATGGACAAACTGATATTTCAATAAACTTAACATTTATTCATTTACTCTTGAGCTACCCAAATGACCCAATATTTAAATCCCTTTGGTAGATGCATTTCTTTCCTTGTACTCATTTGATAACAAAAGAATTAAGGGTAAAATTAAATAAAAACATAAGAAAATAACTTTTAATATGATGGTAAGGGGTTTTTTTTGTTTTGTTTTTGTTTTGTTTTTTACTGGAAGAAATTATTAAAGACTAAAATATCAATAAGACAGGTGCTAAAGTGGTACTCTGAAAGGTTCCTGCTAATATTGTGTTAATTAACAAAAACTTTAGAAATACAGGGGATGGCATCATATTTAACATAAGAAATTTGGGGAAAAAATTACACAATGCAGCAAAACTAGACTGGAGTCAGAAACTTATTATATAATATTATTAATATATATTTTACACAAAGCACTAATCCAGAATATCAGATTTTAGGGAGAGCAACATTATTGAGGATAAAAAAAAACTTCCTAAATAAATATTATTTCAGTATGATAAAAAGTATCTCATTATTACCTTAAGTAATTATCATTCAAAAATTATCTTTTTTTCTTGACTGATTTCTATTGTCCTCAACCTCAAAAAATTTATAATCCAGGAGAAATGAAAAGATATATACATAATCATAGTAGAAGCTAATATTTATTAAGTACCATAGGAAAAATCTGAATTCAAAATACAAGCTAGCTATTGATTAGAAAATGTGGGAAATTGGCAGGGATTTTGCATAGATCATAATTATATTAATTTTACAGACATTCACATTCTATAGTTGAATTGCTATAACAAGGGATTCAAAAAGGCATCTTAACAAAGCCATGACCTTCCTGCTAGTTAGAGAGATAGCAGTGAAGGGGCACAACCTGCTTAGAATAGAGATTCCTTTCTAATGAGATAATGTTACTAAATCATGACATTCCTACAATATTGTCTGCTATGTCTGTCCTGTTCTCATCACTGACAAAGTCACCAGTTTACTTTAGATGTTCATCATCTTTAGTCCAGAGTATTATAATAGCCTCCTAATGTGACTTTCTGATTTCAATTATCCCTTTTCTACTGAAGTCTCCATATAGTTGCCAAAGTGATCTTCCTTAAAAATAGGTCTGACCTTGTTACTCCACTATTCAATAAATTCCAGTGTTTCCTTATGACCTCAAATATAAAATATAATTTCTTCTCTTTGGCTTTTAAAGCCCTTAACAACCTGGTCCCAAATTTCCTTTCCAACCTCATTATAGATTATTCCTTTAATCCAAACTGTGGTTCAAGCAACCTGACCCTGTAATTACTATGGATACGTAGTTATCTCCCATCTTTTATTTTTATATTTTTGCATAGGCTAACCCTCAAAACTGGAATGCATTCCTTCCTCATCCCCAGTTCTTCAGAACCTATTCCTTAATACTTAGTTTGAGTTCAGCCCTTCTACATAAAGGTTTTTTTTTTTTTTTTAAATTCCACAGCTCCTAATTTTCTCCTTCCCAAGAACTACCTAATATTTATGCTACACAATTTACATATGTATCTGTCGTATTAACTGATTAAATGAGGGTAGGAGTCATTTAGTTTTGCATCCCCATGAATATTTAGTATATTCTTCTTTCTCTATTATGTTCTCCTTTTCCTCAAATTTGCGCCAAACCCCTAAAATATGATTTGTTTGGAAGACAAAAATGTATCTTGAATCAAGATCACATTTAGGTCTTATATGAACAAGATATTTTTCAGAGATAGGAGGGGAGAGAATGTGCTTTATATTTTAAATGATAGAGTAACTATTCAAAAATATATATTTCAAAGGAAAACATATGACAATCCGTTTGCTGTGAGAGTTCAATAGAAAAGAATATCATCAAATGTCAGAAATGAGCAACTTTCAGACAAATTCAGAATGCTTTTTTATTCCTAATTAAAGTGTAGTATATTTTTACTTGCCAGCATACCTGATATTTTTCTAATGTGTTCTATGCAAATGAAATATTTTGAATACCATGTAAAATTTGCTATTTAAAAGAGACCTACAATGACTTCTTTTGCAATCCAAATCCTTTCACTAGAAACATGTACATCAGTAGATTTTAAGTAAAGGCACGCATATTCTTTGATGGAACATGAAAACAAAATGAACATCTATAAAAAGAGGAATGAGCGATCAGTGCTACCTGGTAATGTGGTGATGTGTAAAGGCCATTTCTTTCTGAAGACTCCAGGTGGTGAATTGCATTGATAAGGTGTTTATTACCTTTTATACCAATTAATGATTTAAAGAAGGGAAGAGTTGTCCTTGGATTAACACTTATATGATACTCTTAAGAGTTTTTGTAAAACTTCAAAAACACACAAGAAATGTAGATAAAAGAAAAAAATTGTAATTGAAGGAAAAGCAAATTTGCAAAATTATATAGAAAATTATATTATGTGAATGCTTATTAGGTGACTCAGTAGCTAGAATGCTAGACCTGAAGTGAGGAATCCTCATCTTCCTGAGTTCAATTGTGACCTCAAATACTTATGGACTTTGTGATCCTAGGCAAGTCATTTAATCTTGTTTACTTCAGTTCCTCATCTGTAAAATGAGATGGAGAAGGAAATGGCAAATTATTCCAAGAAACCTCCAAAAGCAGGATCAGTCAGACAGGGCTAAACAACTGAATAGTAACTACAACAATGGTAATAATCATTATAATCACAATTAGTCTTGCTATAACTATGACATTTTACAAAAATCTTTATGAATATTTCAATTTATCCTCATAAAAATTCTAAGACACAGGTACCATTTTATGCTCATTTTGCAAACAAGGAAACTGAGGCTTACAGGAATTAAATTATTTTCCCAGGGTCATACTTCTAGTATCTGAAGTTGGACTTAAACTTAGGCCTTTCTAACTGTAGGTCTGATCCTTTATCTACTGTGTCTCTTAGATGCCTAATAATACAATAATGATAACAATGAAGACTTTTTTCAGTATTTTCACAATAAAGTAGTTCAATTTGTCTACCACAAAGTAAAATGCAAGGGCAAAAAAGAGATCAAGACAAATGTTCTAGGAAATTTCAGAAAGGCGAAGTCCCTTTTAAGGTGAATAACAACGCCTTATTTGATACCTGAGCTGGATTCTTCAAAGACAAGATATGGAGATATGGAGAGAATGTTTTCTGAGTTGGGCAAAGCCTGTACAAATGCTAGGATCAGGAGAACATAGGATGTGCCTGAGTTATCCATCAATTTGATGATTCAATAGGCTGAAATGTAGAATACTTAAAGCAGAAGAATATGAAATTAGACTAAAAATTGTTTGTAATCATATTGCAAAAGTCCTTAAATACCAAACTAAGGCATTTACACTTAGTTCTAGTGGCAACAAATGTCAATTAAAATTTTTGAGCAGAAGTTGACATAGTCAGATTTTTGCTTTGGAAAGATTATTTTGGTTTCAGTTTGAAAAATAGGTGGGAACAAGTAACCCTGGAAGTGACTTCTTAGAAAATAGGCACTATTCTTGTGTTTTGGTTATTTTTTTAATGTTCCCAGATTTTAGCACAGTGTAGGTTAATAAAAGCTGTTGAATGACTAACAGTTTGATATGGTAAGAAATACACCTAATTAGTAGCCTTGTTTTCATTATCTGGAAAATGACAGGTTTGGACTCCCTTGTTCCTAAAGTCACTTCTAGTACTGTATCTTTCATAATCTAGGTCAACAAAAATGAAAATAAGACTTGGATATACCTCCCTTTGTTTAGAGGGGCCAGTGGATAAAAATATAGATTCTATTTTGTGCAAGCAATAGCAAGGAGCCCAATGTGACTTCATTATAGAGGATGGAGAGCTGTGTAAAGTTATCTCTAATATACAAAATAGTGATAGTACTTAATATCTTTTTATGGATGTAAAACTTGGACCTAGTATATATTTTATCAAACCTAATACATTGACACAAGTTTTGAAGGATTCTAAAAGATATTTTTGCTCCAACACCCCACTCCCAAATCAGAATATAAAGCATTTTATCTTTGAAGACTGTGGAGGAATTGAAAAATTTCACATGGTTAAATATTTTGGTTAAAGTTATGATCAGCATAGAGAAAGCAGCTGAGGATATGGGACTTAGTTTTTGAGTTATTAGTGGATACTATCAGGGGTAAATATATGTAAAATATAAATTGCTCTGGGAAGTCACCATAATGGGAAACTTCAGTTAAAATATTTTAGTCAGGAGGTAAAAAGATGGTAGTGTATTATTGAGAAAAAGTAATATGAGTGTTAAAAGTGACATTGGGGGTGAGGATTATCTCAGCCAAATACAAACACACAGGCACAAAACAAATTTCATCTGCTTCTCTATTTTTCATAGGTCAGGATCTGTACATCATATCTGGTTTCTTAAGCAGTTGAATATGTGTAATCTTTTTTAATAATGAATGACAGAAAACTCCATTCAGAAGAACAAAGGTTATCTAAAAGAAGGAAAATATTCCCGATCCTTCGTCATGTAGAGAATATGGATGATAATTAGGCACCTGGCTTTCTGGCTTCCCTGAAGTCCCAGCTAAAATCTCTCCATCCACAATTGCTGTCAGGTGAGGTATAAACTGGTAAATAAAATCCTCTATGCAAGGTAATTGTTGAATATAAAGGTTATGGAAAGCCAAACTGAGAATTCTGCTGCTGAGAGGAATTGGGGCAATTGGAAGAATGACAAGATGAAGATCTTGAGAAAAAGAGCTATAGATGGCTGCTGAGCAATATCTGAGGAGACCTATTATACCTCTAGGGTATCTTTGCCATCCCTCTTATTGTTTCATGAGTGACTATCATAAGCAACCGGTATTTGTGACCAAATGGAGAGGAATGTGGCTTGTCCCCAAGGTGGATCTTTTTGGCCAACTGATCCACAAACTCTAAACCCCAAGGAGGAAATGGTAGGCAGAGGAATACAGTGATGAGGAGTAAGCAGAATGATACTCTAAACCGTGGGAGTAGGCAGTGTGTGTAGCATCTGAGATAATGAGCCAATTAGAATGAACAAAGGGGTGGAATGTCAGAGTGATAGTCCAAGACAAGCACAGGAGAATGAAGTTTATCTCTGCCTATAGATAATCAGAAAAGAGCTCCATAGTGTGAGGCTGGTTGTCCAGAAGATGCCAGGAGAGCATGTCTTCTTATGTTAACCTAGAGCCAAGATCTTATCATTCCACCCTATTTGTAACTTCTGGAGTTCGAACATATCAGACAGAATGGCAATTCTCACCAATACGTGAATATTTTTGTATTAGTAAAATTTGGTTAAAATAAACCTGAGTGCTAGCACTGTGAGTGTTGGAAAGCTATAGTTATAGTATTATTTAATTTTAGAGTGAGGAGAGACATTCAAACTCACCTAGGTCAACCCTTTGTTTCATATATGTATCTACTCTACAGAATTAAAATAAATGGTTCCAAGTACCTGTTTAAAGACTTCTAGTAATGAAACTTGTAATTTGCTATTGCAGAAATGAAAGGGGTCAGTAATGTCTTGTTTAAGTAAAGTGAGGGTTGCATATTGACACAAATTTTATGGAATCTAGTTAGTTTACTCCTTCAGGAACTGCAAAACTAAGATATATCAGAAAGGCTATGTACAATTTTGCATATTCACAAAAATAAATATAAATCAGACTCTAAGTATTAGCATTTATGTCTTTAAAGGACAATTATTATGTATTGAAATACTCAAATGTATAATGCATTTAATTGAAATACCCAAATATATCTGTGATACAATCAATCAATTATCAACAGGCTATTCCCTTCAACAATGTGGATTGCAACTCAGTGCCTGTTCATTTTGTCTAACTCTTATCAATGCCCTCCTACTAGTATGCCACAGGAAATAGGAAAATAGCCTACATGTTGGCTATTTCCACTCCCCTAAAGCTGGAAACATTCCAATAGCAATCAAGGAAATGAATATGTATTCACTCCCAAATAATATCGTGGAAGAAAGTGGAGCAGTATTATCTCAGTAATTCTTCTGATGTCCTGGGAAGTTTACCTATGACTGTCAAAGGAAATTTCACAATGGAACCAGATAATATAGAAGTAAACCAACATATAAATAAAAATAGGAATATACAGAGCATAGGTCATTATCTGTAATCCAAATGAAAGTTAAAGTATTTAGTGTATCCTAGGGATGTCTGAAGCTATAATGAAATGGAAATGCTTCCAGACACACATGCTTAGAGAGATTATTTTGAGGCTCATAGAAATGCAAAACATTTCAGTTTTAGAGCAAATATAGAATCTTCAATCAGATGAGACTAATAGCAAGTTCATCATTTTTGAAACCCTACCTAGATACTAAGGTTTTTCAGTGTAGTTTCAGGAGTAAGTTCAGCCCTCTGGCTTTTCATAAAACAGTGACACAGCTGTTTGAATATTTTGAAGGTGTGGCAATATGTGGTGGAAGCCATTAAAAAATGGAACCCCTGCCAAGAGTAGCTATTATAGTTCTCAGAATGCCTGTGGAGAAGGGAGGAAATCTCCATTAGAGTCTATTGCTTCTAACAGTTGCCTACTGAGGGGAATTATCCAAGAAGAATACCCTTTGCAGTATGTTCATCCCATAATTATTTGGGTGATTTTTAGATATGATCAGACTAGAAAACAACATGCAAAAGACAAGAAGTGTTAAATATGTGCTAGAAATGTAACTGGTCACAGATTTTTACAAGATAGCTTGAAATTGACATGATCAATTTTAGAAACTTTGATAAAATTCATGAACTTGGAAATTAAAAAAAAAAAAAAACCTAGAACATTTTTGATTTGTTCATGCTCTCTTTTTTAATTGGTGTTGGTTCCATGCTGTGAACTTATTCCCTGTGGTACCAATGGTAATGCTTTGAACTTACAGGAATACTGGTGTGAATGGAGAGAGGGGTATAGTGCCTTGTTACTTCTCTTTGTGTTCTCCATCAGATAATACATAATAGCAGTAGCATCACCTATTGTGCATTTGAAATAAAAGAGAAAGGACCTTCAAAATAAACATTCCTAGCAACGAGTAGTCAAATTGCCCAACTGTTTACCTACTCTAATAATGCAAAATTATCTAGAATTTACTACACTATTATGATGGAAACTCGAGTAAGTTGAATCATGAAATCAAAAATTTAGGCCTACAAGAGGCCTGAAAGGTTGTGAATAAATTGAGGTTCAGAAAATATATGTGACTTGTACATTGTCAGGCAGGTAGTACATGGGAAGAGTGTATTTCTGATATCAAATACTATATTCTTTTCACTGTACCACATTACCTCCATGAAACCAATGTTTCTAATATTTAGAAATTGCTGAAATGCACAATGCTTTTTTAAACTTCAAAACATCAAAAGATCTGTGATTTCCTTAGGGAAAGTGATCCTACACTAATTACAATCTCCCCTTGCTCTAGTTGCTGATTTGGGGTTGGTGCCATAACTCCCTCCTGTCTCCCTCCCTCCTTCCACCTCCACTTTGTTGAGGGAGGACAAAGAAAAAAAATTAAGTGATCAATCTTCTGAAAATGAGATTTTCTGAATTTAGTCAGGTTATTTTTTGGAAGGCAGACTTGATAGTGAAAACTTTACATTTGGATAAAACTTTAACAGAGCTTACATTCTCCTAATAGAACTTTTTAAAAAGCAAGTAGATGTGTGTGTATGTATTTGTCACAAACATATGCATTCTCTCTGTTTATGACTCTCTTTCTAATATATATGTGTATATATATATATATATGCATCTACATATATACATATCCATATATATATATATATACATATATATACAAGTATCTCTCTATATACATATGTGAATATATATATATATATATATGTTTATATATACACACACTGTCTATATCTCTTTCTTTAGCTAAAGCAGCAAGATGACCCAGTGGAGAGAGTGCTAGTTGTTCAATCATGTCCAATTTTTCTTGACCTTATGAATTATAATGTTCATGAATTTTCTTGGTAAAAAATACTGAAGTGGTTTGACATTTCCTTTTCAGCGAATTAAAGTAAACAGAGATTAAATGACTTACTCAAAGTCATACACCTAGTGTCTGAGACCAGATTTGAATTCAGGTCTTCCTAACTGTAGCTTCAGCCTTCTATTCACTGAACTATTTAGCTTTCTTTGGGTAGAATGCAAGTCAAAAGAATTGAGTTCAAATCTAACTTCAGAGACTAGCTATATGACCACAGAAAAGTCATTCAATTTGTCTGCCTTGTTTTTCTCAGCTGTAAAATGGGGATCATAACAGCATCCACCTCACATATATGTTGTAATGATAAAATGAGATAATACTCTTAAAATTCTTAGCACAGTGCCTGGCACATAGTAGGGTACTTTAAAAAATACTAATTCTTTCCCTTCATCTGTTTATTTGTTTTAGCTTGACTAGACTATATTAATTTGTTACAAGAATTGGGTTCTACTAGACAGTGTTGATAGAGATGAAAAAAAAAGGAAAGAAAATTAATAAAACATTAAAACAACTCAGAAGAAAACAAAAAAAATTAATTCAGAAGGGAATGTAAACAAATGGTAATTTTATTACTTTCTTGTTCAATTTAATGTGTACTTTAAAAAAAAAGTAAAGTAACAAAAAGTTCACAATTCATGCATAATCTACTTTTTTCTATATTGAAATATTTCTTTGATAATTATTGTTACAGTGATAAAAATTAAAAATATGGGTTTTTCTTTCTCCCAAAAGACCTTTAATGGGATATTATTTTTTCTGAAGCAGCAAGTTACACAGGAGCAATAAGAGGCATCTTGGACCAAACAACTCAGTCTAGCACCAATATGATCAATCCTCATATAATGGAGAGAATGCAGGACATTGAACACAAGTGTCCTGGGAATAGTTGTACAGACTCCTTCACCCTCCACACTCCCTAAATCAGGATACTGGCTTTTGGTTTTTTCTTTGACCCTACAGCCATTGTAGATGAGAGCAGTCACCAACATTAACTACCAGCAATAATAGGTAAGCCCAAATGGCTTAAGTGGAACACCTCAGACCCCTTGCCTATTCTAGACTAGGCCCAGGAGTAATCTTACAAGGAAGCTGATGAGCAAACAATATTACAACTGTTTCTTTAAGTGCTTTTTCCTTAATAATCAGAAGTACTGAAGATTTGGGAAAAAAATACTCACTTTAAAGTAATTGGCATTAATTAATTTACTAAGATTAATAAATTATCAATCAATAAATTATCATTTATTATATTATTACATTAAGTTTTAAGTTATATTAATATATATTATATATAATTAAATCTTATATTAAATATAATATTTAATTATTAGCTAATTAAAGTCTTGTTACTTTAAGATGGTTCAATAATACACTGAACATTGGAAAAAAGGTCTAAAAAAGAATTAACAACTTAACATAAGAAACAGTAAACTTTACCCAAATAAAAAATTCCTTAAAAATCATGTGTCAAATAGAAGTTAATAACTTTGTCAGACACTAAGATATATGAAACAAAAGTCAGAAGACTTTTAAAATAGAATAAAATACACAGCATTTCATACCAAAACCAATGAATTTGGAACACATATCAAAAAGAGATAGTTTAAGAATCATTGAATTATTTCAAATTCATGACTACAAAAGGAACTTGAATGCGAGAAAAAAGAAATTGCTCAGACCTGTTAGAAACAGTGGGAAAAATAAAAATTGAAAAAATCCACTTGTCACTTCCTGGAAGAAATATCAAAATGCAATATCTTAAAAAGAACATAGACAAAATCTAGAGCTTTTAGTTCTTAGTTCAAAAAAACCACACACACATATATATATGCATACACAAACATACATATATACATTCTCCACACATTCATATATGTATGCATGTGTGTGTGTCTGTATGAAAGCAAGAAAAAGAAAGTCTTCAAGTATTGATGATCTACAGTCAGGATCATACAAATTTAGCAGATACTAATACTATAAAAGTCTTTGAAATATAATGTTTCAAAAGGCATAAAATATTTACAACCAAGAATAACTTCCCTGGGAAAATTGAATATGATTCCATAAAAGAAAAATAGATCTTAAAATAATTATAGAAAACTTCCATGTATTCCTTATAACTAGATCAAAGTTGAATAGAAACTTTGAAATATAAATTCATGTCAAAAGAAATGTGAAAAGACAAAATATAAGTAGAAAAACAAAATTATCTATAAAAGAATGAAGTATTTTCATTCTTGTGGTGAAGTCACATGACCAACAAGAACCTTTTTTCCAATTCTCATATCTATCAAAACTCCTGAAAATAAGAATTATGAAAAAGGAGTGAATTGATTGCAATTGTCTTTATAGCTGCAAACACCAAGAAGTCTAATGAAGTAGCAGTCCATGAAATAACAGTAGAAAAATTAATTAATTTCAAAATTAAAATTAATTCCTAATGTGTCCCTTCAGCACTTCACCAGCGCCATGCTTTGTCAGGTCAGAATAACTGGATCCATAGGCATTTGCTCTGATATTCATTCATCAATTCCCTTGCTCCAATAGCTTCCAATACACTTTACTCCTGGCTTCACCCAAAATTCAGAGGCAATCCCCTCTTCCAATAGAACCTAGTTCTGCCTCTCCATATTTCAAATATTTGGAAGAAATAGAGGTATAAGAAAGCAGAATTATGTTCTATCTGAAATAACACCACATTGTGCTATATATAGAAGAGCTCATTCCAAAAACTAAAGAAAATAGGCAATTGGATCAGAGTGCCGGTATGTGTATAGAACTATGCTAAACCTGAAGGAAAGGAGAATGACTTATTTTGTCCCTCCAAAAGTCACTTGGGTGATGGTCTGAGACTGGTGAAAAGTGAATCCCCCAATGTAAAGGAGGGGAAGTCAGATTTTAGATCTAGCCCTGTGGGATTACCCAACAAAGGGGGAAAAAAAATCAGAAAATGAGTAATGATGAATTATAATGGGGAAAAATACTGAATTTACCTAAGATATCAAAAGGAAGAAAACAAAAATTTTAAGTGCTAGTAGATTAATCAATGAGGAAGATATTAAAACAGAATGGGAAATGTCCACTAGGTATCTAAAGAAATCCAAATATCTCCAAATAAATAAGACATGAAATCAAATCAAGACCTTATGATATAGAGAACCTTTAAATTTCTAGGAGTATATGAAACCACAGCAGGAGATTCTTAAATTTCTTCAAGAAAAAAAATAATAAGAATAATAAAAACAAAATTTATGTTCTTTTTATCAGAAACAATTGGCAGAATAGAAAATTTTGAATGCATGGTGATAAGTCTCTCCAAGGAAGCAAAAACAAAATTAAACAAAAACAAAAACAAAACCAATTAATACAAATATACAGAAGTAAAGAAAAATCTGGAAATAAAAGAGAAACAAAAACAAATACAATACTCCTATACAAGCAAAAATATATTAATCGTAAAGACAAGACACATAGAGACAATTGAAGGATCATTGATCTTCCATATAAACAGGATAAATTAAAAAAATAATGAAGCCAGAATGGTATAATGCAAAAAAATAATAGAAGAAACATTCTAGCAGGATCTGATGTTATAAATTGGATTACTGTCAGAACCCAAAAGAAGTCATCAGCAACTACAGAGTCAAATAAGGCAAGGCACCTGGAAGGTTTTGTTTGTTTGTTTGTTTGCTTGCTTGTTTTTTGTTTGTTTTGGTTTGTTTTGGTTTGGTTTGGTTTTGGAGGATCTTAAAAGGAAGGAGAAAGGAAAGGGAATACATTAGGAAATAAGGAGGAACAAAGATAATGGAATGTACCTTACATAAACACAGTATATAAATAGAAGGCAATACAAACTTGAGGAAAAGGGTGGGGGAATAGATGTCATGTATCTAAGATATTCAAAACAGGAAAATAATCACATAAGCACAAAGAGTTCTTATAGAGCTATGTTTGATTCAAAAGGAGAAAGAGGAAGGCATGGGGAAGGGGGAGGAAATGGAATTAGTCTTAAGAGAACTAACAAAACTAAGAATAACTTAAAAAAAATGTCATTTTCTAAAAGAAGAAAAATCAGGGGCAATTAGGTAATTCAATGGAACAAGCACCAGCTCTGAGGTCAGGAGGACCTGCATTCAAATCCTGTCTCAGACACTTAAACATTTCCCAGTTGTGTGACCCTGGGCAAGTCACTTAACCACAATTGCCTCTGCAAGAAAACAAACAAAAACAAAACAAAAACAATAACAAAAATATTATCATAGACATGGAAGAAAAAATAAACAAAATAATAGCATCAAAAATGAAAATAAAAATCAAATAAGTTATCCCAAAAGTTTTAGCACATTTTTAAGTTCTAAGACTTTTGAGACGAACAGATTGTACTTCATTTCATACACAGATTACACAGAGAACATAGGTTTAAAGGAAAAGGTTGTTATTGACTATGGGCATCAGGGAAGTATTCTTAAAGATATATCAAACCCAACAACTTTCCAATATCTCCAATAGAAAATGAAAAATAAACTCTTTGGAAGAGTCTTAGAAAGTTACCTATAATTTTTAAGTCTGAAGAGAAATTTTTGAGAAACTAAGTTTAACTTTTACTTAATAGAGAAAATACCGAGGAGAATTCATAAGAGATGTTAACTAATAAGGGTAACTAGATGGCCTAGTGGATTAAGCACTGGACCTGGAATCTGGCTAAGTTAAATTCAAATACCCCAATTCCCTTCCAAAAAAAAGGACCTCTAGCAATGTAACTAACATCCTTGGAGCACAGCATTATTGAATTATGGCTCCTATGTTTTAGAAGAGTCAGCAGATACATTAAGTGAGAAGTGACTGACTGTGATCTTTCCCATAGTTAAAAAAAAAAAAAAGTTGAAATATTCCTCTCTCTCTCTCTCTCTCTCTCTCTCTCTCTCTCTCTCTCTCTCTCTCTGTATATATTCATATATATATATATATATATATATATATATATATATATATATATATATATATATATATATATATATATATATATATATATACATATATATATGTATATAATGGTTTGCTATTAGTAAATTATGTGGCTAAATAATTATTTTTGATCCAAGTCAGTGGTTTTTAAATTATGGTTACTTTCAACAGTTCATCAATGTCAATCATATTCTTATTTTGAATAGAGCAAATATTTATAGATGTTATATACAAATATGTATATGTTTGTATTTGTATGTGTATGTATATATACAGATATATTTACAAAAATCCATACTCCCAAGTCACTCAAATCCATATTTGTCTAAAATGGAAGACTCTCTCTGGCACATGATTTTAAAATGAATGCTGAAATAATACCCTCCTAGCAACTGTCTTTTGCTCAGTATTAAGTAGACACTTAGTAGTTGATTTAGAGTTGACTAGTCACAAAAATCTATAATATTATATTCCCTGATCTTTCTATGATCCCTCCTCATAAAAGTGTGCTATGGCATAAATTAATACAAATTAAAATTAATGCTGTTCTGAGAATTTTGCAATCCATTGTAAGCCAGTTGGAGAATCATAACTGCAAAACTAGAGACAGACATCACAGATATAAAAATAGCATATTTAATTGTGAGAGCATCTCACAGTCCAATAGTGATGCCTCATGAGCTTCCCTGAACCACAAACACCACTCTGAAAGGAAAGCAAAAAAGAATATCCAGTATAAGAACCTTGTAGAAAAGCGAAAGAAATGGAGATGACAGAATTTGGATACAACATTTGAGTTTTTCCATACTCTGATGCCCTAATTCTATGTCTCTTTTTGCATATTGTGCTCCTGAAAAAATGTACTATTCATTCCCATAAAAACAAAAGCCTTTGAGGTTCCTCAATAATTTTTGATAATTAAAAAAGCCTGAGTCCAAAAAGTTTGAGAATTGCTGGCATAGCCTATGATTTCAGGTTTTTAGCAGGAGAAAGTTCACCAAGCTTATAATTAAAATGATTTCTTCAGTTTTTTAAACCCAAGTTAGGGGAGAGGATTAGACAAGATTAATTAAGTAATGAGAGAATTTTTACATTTTAAACACTTTTTTTGATGTAGCAGAACTGATTTCTAGATTCTTTGAAAGCAATAAAATAATTACTAATAGAATTAGTAAAATAGCCCCTGACAGATGCTATTGTAAGCAATCTTACACCCTACACAATCAAAAACATCAAAAAGAATGTCTACATGTAGCTCTTGTCCCTCTTACCTGTCAGATGAAACATGGAACACTGATATAAGAGTAAAATACAAAGACACCTTTCCAAGATTGGTATAAAATGAAAAAGATTCAGTGACATGAATTGTGATCTTTCTAGTATCTAAATGGTATGATTAAAAAATGGGTACCTGATTTCTCCTTAGGTTTATTCTCCAAGAATGTCCCACTGTTATGTAATTAAAAATGTACTAAACTCAGTATGAAGACATCTAGCTTCAGAATTCTGCCTCTGACATTTACTAGCTATGTGATCATGGGCAAGTCACAATCTTTCTGAGCCTTAGTTTCCCATCCACAAATATCACTACTAGGCGTAAATACCAAAAGAGATTTTTAAAAAAAGGAAAAGCACCTATATGTACAAAAATATTTGTAGCAGCTCTTTTCTCAGGGTTAAAAAATATGAAAATTGAGGGGATGTTCATCAATTGGGGAACAGCTAAATAAATTGTGGTATATGATTGTCATGCGATATTATTGTTTTATGGGAAAGCTTGAACAGGTTTCTTTCAGAAAAAAACTTGGGAAGTATTCCATAAACTCAGGCAAAGTGAAATGTACTGTATACAAAGTAATATCAAAGTTCTGGGATGGCCAGCTTGTAAATGACTTTGCTATTCTCAGCAGTATAATGATCCACAACTACTCTGAAGAATTTAGGATGAAAAATTCTATTCATACCCTGAGAAGAAACTGTGTCTGAATACAGATTAAAGCATTCTGTCTCTCTGTCTCTCTGTGTCTCTCTGTGTCTCTCTGTGTCTCTCTCTGTGTCGCGCTCTCTCTCTCTCTCTCTCTCTCTGTCTCTCTCTGTCTCTGTCTCTCTGTCTCTCTCTCTCTGTCTCTCTCTCTCTCTCTGTCTCTGTCTCTGTGTGTGTGTGTCTCTCTCTCTCTCTCTGTCTCTCTGTTTTCTCTTTCCTTTTCTTTGTCTCTGTCTCTATCTCTGTCTCTGTCTCTCCTTGTCTCTGTGTCTTTCTGTCTCTGTCTATCTCTGTTTCTGTCTCTCTGTCTCTGTCTCTGTTTCCTACTCTCTTTCTCCCCCCCCCTTTAGCTTTATTTTTCTTGAGGGTTTTTATTGAGATTGGAAATGTTTTCTTTCACAATATGACTTTTATGGAAATGTTTTACATCACTTCACATAAGATTTCTTAATGGGAGTTAGGGTTTGGGACAAGGGAAAAATATGGAATTCAAAACTTTTGCAAACAAATGTAAAAATGTTTTAAATATAATTGGGGGGGGCAGCTAGGTGGTGCAGTGGATAGAGCACCAGCCTTGAATTCAGAAGAACCTGAGTTCAAATCTGATCTCAGACACTTAACACTTCCTAGCTGTGTGACCCTGGGCAAGTCACTTAACCCCAGCCTCAGGAAAAATAAATAAATAAACAAACAAACAAATAAATAAATAAATAAATATAATTGGGGACATTTTAAAATAAAAACTAAAAGAAAAATAACTAAAAAAAGAAATAAAGTGCTTAGCACAATACTTAGTGCACATTAGGTGCTTAATAGATGCTCATCCTCTTCTTCCCTTTCCCTACTATTAGTAAGAAGAGATGATCATTGTCTAGTCTCTATTGGTAAAGATAATGAGTGCATATTGCAAGAATATACTCTGAGAAATCTCTGTGGTCACTTTATTTATCTTCTTTACTCTTCTGAGTAAGGCAGGCTTTCAATTTTTAATGCTATACTTCAAGATTCTCTTCAGAAAATGTTTCCTCATAAATAAATAATACCAAATGAGGCCGTTTGAAATGATCAGTCACCTCAGGGTGTGTCCTCGTGGAGCATTTTCCTAGAACTATTGGAAATATATCAGTCTTTCCAACTGAAGTTTGGAGAAAATTCTTGACTACTCCTGCTAGGACACTGGATGAAATCCCAGTGTTTTGGCCAAGCCAGGGTGTTGGAGAGAAACATGGGGCACAATGGTGATTGCTGCATAGGTTGCAGTAATGCCCAAATTTGTTGCAGCTGATTTTCAGATACTGAGGCCATTCTAATTATGTATTATTCTCACATTTATTAAAATAGTTTGCATGACATTTTCAATCCCTTGCTTCCTCTGTCTAATTGTTTCACATATTTATGTCTTTCATTTCCAAAAACAAAAAATACTCTTAGAGAGGTTGTCTGCAGTTTTTTAGTAGCTCTCCTCTCTACCAATTTTGGATACACATGTAAACTCAATAAATTGATTGAATAAGTTTTTATTTGTTCTCATTCCTCTTAAAAAATGATTTTCTCCTAAAATATCAGTGGCTTGAACCCCTGAGGCTAAAATATAGATGCTAAGGAATAAATAAGCCCAATTATAACAAAGGCCAAGGCTACCATGAAAGATACAAAAAGAGGGAGCTGTCAATAGACATGAAGCTCTAACACACAGGTGCATCAGCATCATCACTCAGTAGAACTGAAGCATCTCTCACCAGCTGCTATTTCCATTGGAAGCAATCAATGGCAGATTCTAAGAACCAGTAGCAGAGACATTTTGGGCAGAGGTGGTCTGATCAGGACACTCATCTTAGTCCAAATTAAATCATATTATTAAACTGTGAGAAAACTTTGTAGTTTTGCCCGTGGAAAGCTTGAACAAAGCTGAATAATTCAGACAATTATTTAACTGCATATTCCATGAACCCTGTCCCTTACTAACATATTTTACACTAAAATACTCCCATTTAAGAACAACTTAGGGAGATGTACAGTTTCTGTTTACTACTAAGAGATTAGAGGCTACTGGATGAGAGTCTTATTGGACTGTGTATGACTGTGTGTATTGTGAAAGAATGAGAGTACTGTCTGGAACTAGTCATATTCCTTGAGTTAATAACTACTTACTAGAATTAGGCTGATTAAACTCTTATCTAATTGCAAAGTTCTGATGAACAATGAAAGAACAATACCTAGGCAAGAAGGCAATAATCTCAAAGAAACATCATTACATCATTTTCTTCTGCCTTCCTCTGCCAACTCCTGGCTTGCTAGGGCAGTCCCAAATCCCCCCCAGCCCCTTCTAATTCAATCATTGCCAAAGATATGTAGACCTTTGACAATGCTCTTGCCATATTCTCTGGTTTTTTTTGAGTACACTTAGCATTTAAAAGACTGGAAATGTAAGAAATAAAGAAGGGTATAAGTATAAAAGCTAATGAGACATATTTCTTGCATAACATCCTAATCCAAAATACTAGAATCACTATGGTCTTAAGAATCCTCATAGACAGGAAAAGCTGGCCCTGGGAAAAATGTGAAGTGAGTAGTATCTCTACAGCATTATTTACAAGTTACATTCTTCTCATTCATTTAAGGGATCTCAGCTAGCTCAACACATAGCAAAGATCAATGCATTCTTTACAACAAGAAGTGATTTTTCAGCATTTGCTTGAAGAAGAGTCTTATTCTGCCTCAAGAGACCCATTCTGTATTTAGGATAATTCTAATTATTAGTAAGATTTTTGTGTTTGGTTTTTTCCAGACATTAAAACTAAATGTGTGTATTTTTCAAATTCCTCTTGTTAAACCTAATTCTGTCTCTGGGATTAAGCAAAAAGTCTAACTCTTGTTGCATGTGACAATCCTTCAAATACTAAAAGATAGTCATTATAACCTCTCTGAGTCTTCTCGAGGATAAAATATCTGATTTTTTCAACCAAATATTACATGTCAAGGAAGCAGTAGAGAATTGAACTAAGAGCAATGGCATCTCATTTTGAATTCTGACTCTACCTTTATGGATTCAGGTAAATCACATCACCTCTTTGGTCCACATTTCTTCTTCATCTCTGAAGTTTTAGAATGGATAAGCAGTAACGTCCCTTCCAATTCTTGGTCTATGATAATCTGATCTTAGAATTTGAGACCCTATATCATATTGTTGCTTTCCTCAGATCTCATATGAGCTAACCAATGTCCTTGGAGATAAAATGGCAGAGTGTAGGCAGGAATTCACCCAATCTCTCCCTCAAACCGCTCCAAATTCCTTTAAAGAATGACTCTAAACAAATTTCAGAGCACTAGAACACTCAAAAAATCAGAGTAGAACATTTTCCAGCTGAAAGCAACTTAAAAGGTCAGCAGAAAAGGTACTAAGGTGGGAGCCCAGTCCACAATCCCAGTGCAGGCTACACGAGCACATTCCAAGCCCCAGTTGCTGTCCCAGCATCAGCAGTGGGACCTTTAAATCAGTGGTGGCTTTTGGAGCTCTTAGCCCGGGGACACCAGGAAAGCCTTGGAAGGTCACTGGAGAGGGTATGTGGCAAAAGAGTGGGAGTCCTCTGAGCAGCCCTAACCCCAGCCCTGGTGTCAGCAAAGCAGGATTCTGTTGTTTGAGCACACTAGATCTTACAGCTACAGTGGGGCAAGGACATCTGATATATTCAGAGCAGAAAAGAGTGCTTGTGGTCAGGTCCCTAGAAGGAGCTCTGAAAACAGCTGCTCAAAAGTCCTGAAGCTTGAGATAGTGCACCCTCCACCCTGGACACAGAGCCCTGCTTTAACAGATTGAAAGCCGAGTAATAAGTCATCTAATATAAGGTATTGCCTCTTTAAGAGTTAAGTTATTTGTCTGTATAAAGGGACAAAATAATTATTTTTTTCTGCATAAAAAAGAGGAAATTAAGTTGCTTTAGAAAAAATGTAGAATAAAGTTCATTTCACATAGTTTGGGGACTGAAAGAAATAGAAAAAAAGGACTTTTGCTTAATGCTAATAAAAATGCTAACCCAAGTGGAAGGGGATAAAATTAACAGACAACAAGAAAAGTTTCTGACTGTATATGTATATCACTTAACATAAATATAATATTTTAGATGTGATCTTTACCAAGGTAGAATATGATAGAAATAATACTTTCCCAGTCTTGGACACTCTGCCCTCTGCATAGTGATATGCATCATATAGTTGATCAATGTTGACCGTCTGATTCAATAAAACCCTAGAAATCTTTTGAATATGACCTACTATGTAACCATATCTTAAATATTATGTTCTTGTGAAGTTAATATTTGTATTTGTAATTTTTATCTTGATCTTGTTTTTTCCAACTTATAGCCTAAAAAGGTCTTGAGTCTTACATCCAGTCAGCTTAGCATAAGTGCAAATTTGGTAGGTTCACTTGTCATCTATGATGTTATACTTCATTGACAAAACAATGGTAAAGAAATCAGGAATAAGCACGATTCATGAGCTATGACATCAAGTGCTTCCTTTGGGCATCCAAATATTAGTGCCTACAATTTGGCCTCAGTCATTAAAATAATTGTATCATCATCTAGCCATTTATCTCCTCACTTAAACAATAGATAACATATCATCTATCTACTGTACTTCCCTAACTTATCATGTAGTAATCTTGTAAAATAAAATAAACTTATTTTTGAAGGATCTGTACTGATGGGTTTTATATGGGGATTTGTGTAATAGTCATGCTACTTTCCCTGGTTCATATTTGTAAAACTTGTTTTAAATGCAAATGTGAAATTTTAATTTATTAATATCAAATTTTATTTTATTAAATTCATTCTGATATTTTGACCTGCTAAGTTCCCTTTGAATCCTAACTCTCATCCACTCTATTAACTATTCCTCCATCTTTGTGTCATCTACAAATTTAACAAACTTGTCATCTAATATAAGATATTGCCTCTTTAAGAGTTAAGTTATTTGTCTGTATAAAGGGACAAAATAATTATTTTTTCTGCATAAAGAAGAGGAAATTAAGTTGCTTTAGAAAAATGTAGAATAAAGCTCATTTCACATAGTTTGGGGACTGAAAGAAATAGAAAAAAAGGACTTTTGCTTAATGCTAATAAAAATGCTAGCCCAAGTGGAAGGGGATAAAATTGAGTACCTACTATGTGCCAGGCATTATGTCAGCTGATTTACAAATATATCTCATTTGATAATCACAATATACTTGTAAGGCAGGTGCTATTATTTCCCTCCTTTTAATACTTAAGGAAACTAGTTATACTTAAGTGTCTAAGATTGAATTTGAATTCATATCTGACTGACTCCAGATCCAGTATTCTATCATCAACTGTAAAGAAGATTTGTCTAGCAGATGAGGAGGGAAAAACAGAAAAAGGAGAATTAGCAGATAAGGAACTTCATTGGTGTAGATATTCCTGAATAGATAAATGACATCAAAAACAAAAGTATAGGGTCTTGAATTACCTAAAATCACACTCAAATGTTTTCCTGTCAGCTTTCTATAAGTATTCTCAATTTCATCTATTGAACTGCATTAAGAGGAGAATGTGCCCTACTTGATTATGGTACACTGGGTATTTTTGTATTTAATTATATGAAATGACTGAAATACATTGAGTATTTGCTTTTACATTATTGATAAGTGAATAACCAAAATAAGATCAAATGGTGTCATCATTATCAAATACCAGTTTTATGTAAATAGAAGTTTGTTGGTGGAGACTTATTACAATCATGATAAGTAAAGCAGCTGCTTATCATTCACAATATCATTACTTCTTTAACTTAGATAAAATTTGAGTATAATTATGGTCATTCTTCTCTAAGAAACTCCACTGTGAGAGATGGTTTGTGTGAGTGAGCTAGTTCAAAGTGTGAGTAGCTTGGCCAAATCTCATTTGAGGAGTATATATAATAGGGTTCATAGAAGTTCATGACATGCACATGTCAAACATGGCTTGTCCAATGCATTGGTTACTAATATTAAATAACACAGAGCTACGGCTACATCTTTGCCCACTCCAATACAAACTTCCTTCAAACTTTACAATTAAAAACTGGATTTCAGTTGTAAAGCTGATTGATTGATTGATGGTCTAGAGAACAGTTCACCACCACAAACAAGAAGGACTAACAAATGTCTGATAGAGTCTATGATGAAAAATGTTCAGTATAATCCATTCCATGAATGATTCAGAGCCTCACTCAGCCTGGTGTATCTGAACATAGTGGAAAAATTCTGGATGAAAGTTGGTGACAAGAACACAAGGGATATGGAATTTATTCCCACGGTTACTCACTATAGTTACTCAAAGAATTAATTTGTCTGTCCATTTAAATCAAGCTGATCCACTCTTTGTCTAATAGGTGCAAGAAGGAAGTTCACATCTCCTCCAGAACATATGATTCAGAAGATAGAGTGAACATTTTGAATACAAGGAGTGAGTTGCAGAAAACTTTGAAGGATTTATAGAAAGTTGTTAACCCGATGCTATTAGCTTGGGTCTATGGAGTTTTCACCTGTACATAAGTATCCTTTATATCTTCCTACCTCATCCCCATCTGCCATCAATGCCCCATTGTGCATCTGAGAAAAATAGCACTTTCAATATCCTGTGCTCAGCTGCAACTACTTGACTAATTGACTGTCTAGTTGGGTGCATGGGGAGATGATTAAATTATTTGTATCACTAAAGAGAATATTTTAAATATTTTTATAATCTTTTTATGCCAAAAATGTCAACTCATTTCTTTGAGTCTAATTATTCAATAGGTTTCATATCACATTAAATATATTATTTTCTAGTTCACCCATCTCCTATCTTTTCCAGAAGAATAATATGAGAGACTATTTAATGTATTTTGCTTAAAACAAAATCTAGACAAAGTATATCTACAACATTCCTCTGATCCCTAGTAAATATGTCAAAAAATAAATTAGTCTGTGGTTTGGAGACTTTAAAAAATGTTCAATTTGAAAGAACTCTTTCCTTCACAGTCTTTGAAAAGACTTAGCAATCATCTGTCAGTTTTTTTAAAGTCCCAAAGTGTAGTTCATGGAAGATTATTATGAAGGATATCTAGATACTCCTTTACCAGCTCCGTATTTGTCTTAGATATCAACAAATCCCATTTTCTAAGGAAAGTCTTTACTAATCCTCCAGTTTTATTTTCCCTTCTCCAAATACTTTCCACCAACTCTGTATCCATTGCCTCAGTACATTGTTAGCATATAGATCATCATAGTACAATAAGTCTTTTGCAGTTAGTGACCATGTTTTTTTTTGTTTGTTTGTTTTGTTTTGTTTTGTTTTGTGTTTTGTTTTTTTCAGTACTTTATTGTTGTTGCTCAGTCAGGTCTCACTCTTCATGACCCAATTTGGAGCTGTCTTTTTTTTAAAAAAAAATTAATTGATTGATTGATTGATTTACAAAACATATGCATGGATAATTTTTCCAACATTGACCCTTGCAAAACCTTTTGTTCCAAATTTTCCCCTTCTTCTCCCAATCCCTTCCCCTAGCTGGTAAGTAGTTCAAAATACATGTTAAATATGTTGAAATACGTGTTAAATCCAATATATGTTTGCATATTTATACAGTTATCTTGATGCACAAGAAAAATCAGATCAAGAAGGAAGGAAAAAAAAACTGAGAAAGCAAACAAAGTGCAAGCAAATAACAACAGGGAGAGTGAGAATGCTATATTGTGGTCCACACTCTGTTCCCACAGTCCTCTCTCTGGGTGCAAATGGCTTTCTTCATCACTGCACAAGTGGACCTGGTCTGAATCCTCTCATTGATAAAGAGAGCCATGGGCATCAGAATTGATCTTTGTATAGTCTTGTTGTTGCAGTGTATGATGATCTCCTGGTTCTGCTTATTTCTCATAGCATAAGTTCATGTAGACCTTTCCAAGTCAATCTGGGGCTTTCTTGATGAGGACACTAGAATAGTTTGCCATTTCTTTCTCGAGTTCATTTTATAGCTCAGGAAGCTGAAGCAATCACTGGGAAATGGTTTTCTCGGGGTCATTTTGTTAGTAACTGTCTGAGTTTGGATTTTAGTTCAGGTCTTCCTGACTTCAGGTTAGGTACTCTTATCTACTGAACCACTGCTGCCCTGATAGTGCCTTGCATATACCAAGTAGTTGATAAATATCTATTGATCGTCTATTGCCATCTTTTTTTCTAGACCAAAATATAATTATCTGTGGCAGACAAAATGCAAATAAGGTAAGAAATGAGCAATTATGCATTCTCCAAAGTCACCTGTTATCCTCAGTCCATATTTTCTAAGTATGGCAGGAGATTGACAGTCCTTGGGGAAGAGAGCTGGAGCCACCTGTTCCTTCATTTATCTCACCTTGGTGTTTAAGGCCTTTCAGAGTCTAGTTTTAATTTATTTTTGCAAACATGTTTCAGATTATTCCCCTTCATGCACAGTTCATTCTAGCCAAATTGTTCCCTAAATATGGCAGTACATTTTCTTTCTTGTTGCATTTGTAAAAGTTTTCCCTCATATTAGAAATACATCTCTGCCTCACATTGTAGAGAGTCAGAACTCTGAAAAGGTGTACTTGAATCAAGGACAGCAGGATGCTTATGATTAAGCACGTACTCAGTGTTCGATAATGGTTCTCTAAACATATACTTAATATGATGGTGATGTAATGGGCAATTGGCACATGCTCAGTTGTTGTGGTGATATACTGAGATATTTAAGGGCTGGAGGACTGGGAACTGAGAGTCTCTCAGACAGACACAGAAGGAGTCTCTCAGACACAGACACAGACACAGAAGAAGTCTCAGACACAGGCACTCCATCTTTGACCAGCTTGCTGGTCTTCTGCTTTCATCACTTCTCCACCTAAAGACCAAGAACCATCTAGAGAACCTTCAGAAAGCAAGCCTGAACATTACATTGAAAGCTAGCACAAACTTTATATTTTGGTGCCCAATGTTGATCACACCCTCCCTGACTTCTCAAGAAGGGAGGTTCACATAATCCCCATTTTTTTTCTTGTTAGTTGTCATTTTCTCTATAAAGAATTCCTGAAATTCTCTAATCTTTTATATTCTCTCTTTCTTTCAATGATCTTGCAATTATTTGTTTATTTCTATGTTGTAGACTCTCCATTAGACATCTTTTAAATGTAAACTTCTGGAAGAAAGCAACCAATTTGTTTTTGTCTAGTACCTTGCTTATTGTAAGTATGTAAAGCATATCAATTAATTAATTGAACAAAAAGACAACTGTGGGGCTCAACAACCAAGATCTGTCAATTATTCATACTCTTTAATCCTGCAGTGGCTCTAATGGGATCCTAAAGAGATCATAAAAAAGGGGAAAGGACTCACATGTGCAAAAATGTTTATAGCAGCACTTTTTTATAATGACAAGGAACTGGAAAGTGAATGGATTCCCACTTGGGCAAGGCTGAATAAATTGTGGTATAAGAATGTAATGGAATATTATTGTTTTATAAGAAATAATTAGGAGGATGATTTCGGAAAGGTCTGGAGAGAAGTGAGCAGGACCAAAAGAATACTGTACAGAGTAACAACAAGATTATGTGATAATCAACTCTACTGGACTTGGATTTTTCTCATCAATGAAGTAATTCAGGCCAATTCCAATAGACTTGTGATGGAGAGAGCCATCTGCATCCAGAGAGAGAACTATAGGGACTAAATGTGGATCACAACATAGGATTTTCACTTTTTTATTTTTGTTTGTTTTTTTCTCATTTTTTTTCCTTTTTTTGATTTGATTTTTCATGTGGAACATGATAAATGTGGAAATATGTTTAGAAGAATTGTACATGTTTAACCTATATTTGGATTAGTTGCTATCTAAGAGAGGGAGTGGAGGAAAAGAGGGATAAAAATTTGGAACACAAGGTTTTGCAAGGGTGCATGTTGAAAACTATCTTTGCATGTATTTTGAAAATAAAAAGCTATTATTATAAAAAAGAATCAAGATCTGTGTGTCCACTTCCTCTCAAAAACTGTCTTCATTTCATGAGTTGGTATATATGTATGTATGAATGAAAGAGTATGATTTATTCAGATTAAGATGGCATTACTTTTGATAATGTTTCAAAGGTAGTACAAAGCCATACAAAGAATAAAATAAATAAGTTTTTAAAAATTAAAAGATTTTCCAAAAAATATTTTTGAAGTCTCTTTGAGAAGTGAAAAAGTATAATGTAGTAAAAATGAACATTGTCTTTGAAGTCAGGAGCTGTAGCTGAGTTACCATGGGCAAATTACCTTGGCCTGAATTGCCTCCTGCATAAAAGAGGTGTAGTACTAACTTCAAGGACTTAGAATCATATGAAAAAAAAATATATTGAGCATTTTGTAAATATTAAGTTTTATGAAAATGTCAGCTCTTATAATTACTGTGATACTCTTAAATGGAGAAAACAGAGATGAAATTTGTTCCCCACAATAGAATCCATCTCAGTTAAAAGTTTTTTTTTCTTTTAGTGCAAAGGAACTCATGATAATCTTTTAACAAAATTTTTTGAAAATTAATTTTCTATTTGACCAAGAAGCTGCCTTCACAGGCACCTCACAGAGTAAAGAATCTCTTGTGCAGCCTCAATTTCACTGTGTATTCGAGGAAACTACCCTCATGAAAGAAGGAATATGAAGGAGTTCTGCTACTTTCTCAACTGGGTCAGAAGGTGAATGAGGTAAAAGAGAGGCCTATTAAATGGAAATCGTCTGGTTCCCCTCATTGTGCTTTTTTCCATTTGTGCCTACAAAAGCAGTCACTTCACAAAAAATGGCATAAGCCAATAAGGAAAAAGAGACCTAATTAGAAGGTCAGGGACTTGGTGTTCCCAGGAGATTGCCTTCAGAGGATAATATTATTGTAACCAAGGAGAAACACCATATCTGATAGTCAGCTTAAGAATTCTAGGGGTAGAGAAAATGGAGAAGTTAGCTGATAACTCATGTATATTATTGTCCTTCCGGCTAATCTTAGGTAAAAGCTTACCTATCATATCTTCTTACCTGTGATGTTGCCTCCTCTAATCCTCTAGCATTTATTCCAAGAACTCAAATGCCAAGGCCTGCCCTCCCTGACCTTAGGCAGCAAGATGGCAACATTATACATTTAATAGGTTAAGTGGACCAAAGAAGGGCATCCTAGCTGAATTCTGAGAAGACTGTTACCAGACTTTCTGTCTTCTATGTATTAGGACCCACTCTCCAATTATCAATTTTTTTTTTCAAATTGAAACTACTTGTCCCACATTTCATATCTTCCTTGCCAAGTTTTCTATGACTTCCACTAACTAATTTGATAAACGAACCCAGGTTCCTATGCTCATGGGGATATAAAGAAAATCCCAGGACTCTTTTTTCCCCTTATAGATAATAAGCATTATTTTACCAGTGTTGTTACTAATCATAATTATCTTAAGAATTGTCTTCCTCCCTGTCCTTTTATGTAACCTTCTAAGGTAAATACTATAAGAATTATCCTAATTTTTATAGATGAGGAAATAGATCACAAGGCTAGTGAAAGAAATCAAGCTCAAAAGGCTCCAAATTTAACACCCCTCTTTTATTATTTGAAGAACTTTGGAACCCATTGGTAGACATAGAAGACACTGACACAAGGTATGCCCATATCAAAGAAAATGCTGTGTTTCATAAGCAATGCAGAATTTCAGCAGCTCACAATAAACACAATCTGCTCAAATTTAGAGACATCTCCACTCAAAATGTTCCCCCAAATTATTTGTGCCCAAACTGAGGTAGAGCCTGCTAAACTGATATTAGTCTGATCAGCCATAGTCTGACACACTGTACCTTGACTCTGACATGGTGATATTATTTTGGTTCTCTTCTAGTAATAGGATTATAATTAGCAAACGGCAATGATGTCTGACATTTTTATTGTGGTTTAAGACTTCCAAATATTATTTGGTCTTCATAGTAATCCTGGGAGCTAAGTGATATTATCATACAAAATTATCAGTTCCATTTTACAGATGAGAAAACTGAGTCTTCCAAGTGATTAAGAATTATGCTCAGGGTCACACCCCTAATGAGTGTCTGAGGTAGGATTTGAATATAAATCTTGCTTGTTTCTAATCCAATACACTATTCACTGTATAACCTAGTGGGGATTCCAGATTTTATAGGATGAAAGGTTTCAGGATATCTGAACAATGGAAAGATATTTTGGATCAGATAAGGAAACTCAGAGAGCATTTTCTTTTGTAAGCAATTAATAGTTAGTCAATAAATATTTGTTTATCTTGTTCACCTACCATTTGATTGGCTGCCTACCAATTTAAGACTGATAAGACTGAGCCAACCGCTCATTTTCAACCATCTTCTTTTTCATCATTCTTATTTGTTATGTTCATAGAATGAAGGTCCCAGTTCCAAATTCAATCCTCACTTCCATCTTGACCCCCTACCTTGGGTTCAACTTCCCGGCACCTTAACTTCATTGTCTGTCCTGATCTGGCCATATCCTACCTTTCCAGTCTTCTTTTACTCTCCACATCCTATTCTGAGAACCACTGATAATGACATCTTTGCTATTCTTTTCATAAGACTCTCCATTTCCTGCTACCTCTAGTTTGTTATGGTTTTTCTTCAAATGGCTGCTGAAATCCTCCCCCTCTACAGGAAGCCTTTCCTGGTCCTTTTTAACTCTAGTATCTTCTGAGAGTATAGACTATCTTTGCTTTGCTTTGGCTCCCCAATGCTTAGCACAGTGCATGGCACATAATAGTAGGTGTAACCTGGATATGCCAGATTTACCTTATATAGAAACATAAACCATACTTCCTCCTGTAGAAAGCAAGATATTAGCAATGACTTGAAAAGCCAGGGATAGAGGTAAAGAGGAAGATTATTTCAGAAACTCAAGAAAATCAGCAAAAATATTTGCAATTAGTAGATGGAGAATCTTTTGCAAGGAACAGCAAGGAAAATAAGTGAGGAAGGACATTAAAGGTTTATATATTTCATCACATATAAAATACTTATCATATACACACATATGTATATATAGATACATGCATATATGCATATAGTGTGTGTATATATATATACTTATATACACATATGTATATATAGATACATGCATATATATGTGCATATATATATATATGTATATATATATATATAAATTTTTTTTGAGGTCCTAAAGATGCACTGGAGTTTATTGTGCAGGACATAAAACATGAAGAGAATCACTGTAGCTCAAACTTTTAATATGTGAATTTTATTACAGAAAAATAATCTGATCCAAACAACTTTCTGAGGCAAGGTGAAGTCCATATCTAAAAGAAATTCCAGATCATCATGAAATTTAATTTATACTTAGCTAAATTTCCCCTTAACATTCTTCTACAGGGACAACAGTCATGGAAAATACTTGGTATATATCAAGAAGGCAGTTAGAACAGACTGAATTATGGGAATGTGTTCCTAACTAGTAGTTCCTGAGCAATAATAACAGTCACAAAAATAAAAACCCATAAAATTGCACTACTATAAAGGACTTCTGAAAATTTCTGTTCTAACTACTTAGCACGTGATTCCTATCTACAATAGTCTTAACAAGTAGTCATTGAATATCTGATTAAAGTCCTCCAATGATCCAGATGTTGCTGCCCCTGAAGCAATCCAATGCAGTTTTGGACAGCTCTAATTATTAGAAAGCTTTTCCTTCTGTTGAGCCAAAATCAATGAATTAATAAGTCTTATTAAATACCTATTCTGTAGTAGGTACCCCCTCCCTCTTACTTCTAGGCAAATCCAGTAAGTTTAATTGTCTTGAATAAGTATCACTATGATATACTTTAAAATCACTATAACTTAGTATATTTAAACAGAGACTGTTCTCACCTATGGGAAATCTCACTCTTGTTACTGACTCTTTCCTTTGCCTGGAATGTACCATTTCCTCAATTCCATCAAGTGATTTTTAACTGAGTTAATTAATTTAACTGAGTTGGGGGAGGATTTTTGTTTTGTTTTGTTTTGTTTATTTGTTTATTTTTAGCAAATGGAGGTAAAGGGAAGAAGCCAACAATCAAGAAGAGATTGAAGATAAGTAAGAAAGCAAGGATGATAGAGGGGACAGTCTGTTGGAGAAGATGTTATGCAAAGGGATCACTTGTCTGAACAGAAAGGACCACTTCTTCATGTGAGGCAGGATTCAGGAGTAGATCATGACAGAGGATTGCTCTCAGTGAATAGCCTCCTTTTGTTCAATTAAATGAGATCTTAGCAGAGAGTGTGAGAAGAGAAAGAGCCATGGAAGTTTTGAGAATAAACAGGTTTGGATAAACCTCAGTGTTGCATGGGATAATAAGTCAATAAGGGAAGTCTCAAATGATCTTGCAGTAGGAAGGACATAATTGAGGTTACTTAACCCAAATTTGTAGCAAACCAAGTCAGCATGGTTTCACAATTTTCTCCAGCTTTGTTCAGCTCATGCATAGAACAAAGGCAATAATCGATTGTGGGAATAATTTAAGGCTAAGTCTTTCAAGGTAAAATCACTGACAAGATAAAGGAGAAAAGCACTTGAAATGGCAATGTAGAATTGATCTAGTTCTCCAAGAGACCCATATAGGGAAAAGAGAAGAACTATAGTAGCTAGCTCAGGTGTGAAAGTCTAGGAAAGAACTGAGAGGTTGAAGAATTGGAGAAAATGATAAGGATGAAGAACCAGATTTAAGATTTCAATGCAGAAGAACAAAATGGAATGACAATAGATCAGATAAGGGAATTTCAGAATTCACAAATATGGAAGTG
This sequence comes from Sminthopsis crassicaudata, assembly GCF_048593235.1. Lineage (NCBI taxonomy): Eukaryota > Metazoa > Chordata > Mammalia > Dasyuromorphia > Dasyuridae > Sminthopsis > Sminthopsis crassicaudata. The sequence goes on along the minus strand of NC_133617.1, from coordinate 240,245,166 downwards.
ATGCATTTCTCCGTGATATCAAGATCAAGGGTATGGTCATCTTCCTGTGTGACTGCAGTGTGATAGGGAAGTGGGTCATAGGAAACAAATAAGTTGGGGAAGTCAGAGGTTGGGATATTTAAGGGAGTTCAACATGGGTGTCTAAAGTCCTCTTTTTATAAAGACAGAAATTGAGTAGAAAATACTATGAGCCAGGTATTAAACTCAGTGATGATTGAGCAGAAATTTGAAATTTGATCAGGTGATAAATGCATTGGATAAATTGAAAGAGAGAGAGAGAGAGAGAGAGAGAGAGAGAGAGAGAGAGACAGAGAGAGACAGAGAGAGACAGAGAGAGACAGAGAGAGACAGAGAGAGACAGAGAGAGAGACAGAGAGAGAGAGAGACAGAGAGAGACAGAGAGAGAGACAGAGAGAGAGAGAGAGAGAGAGAGAGAGAGAGGAGAGAGAGAGAGAGACAGAGAGAGAGAGGGAGAAAGAAAGAGAGTGGAGAGAGAGAGAGAGAGAGAGAGAGAGAGAGAGAGAGAGAGGAGAAGAGGAGAGAGAGAGATTAGTGAGCAATGATGCTATCCTGCGGACCTGGATCCTGGAGTTGCGAGAAGATACAATATGTCTCAGAAAGGACCGCAAGCGAGTATTACAGTTAAGGGCAATGTCATAATCCTGAGTTACGGGAATGATGAAAGTACAACAGTAACAGACAATTTTCCGATGAAGAAAATTAAACCGTTTCTAATCATATGAAAAATACTCAAAATCATTATTTATCAAAGAAATACAAATTAAGAAAACCTTGAGGTACCATTACATACGTCTCAGATTGGCTAAGGTGACAAGGAAAGATAATGCTGAATGTTAGAGGGGAAGTGGAAAAACTGGAACACTAATACATTGTGTGTGGAGTTTTGAATTGATCCTACCATTCTGAAGAGCAATATGGAATTATCCCCAAAGGCTATCAAATTGTGCATACCCTTTTTTCCTGCAGTGTCTCTACTGGGTTGTATCCCAAAGAGATCTTAAAGGAGGGAAAGGGACCCAGGTGTGCAAAAACGTTTATGGCAGCCCTTTTCATAGTGGCCAGGAACTAGAAAATGAGTGGATGCTCATCAGTTGGAGAATGGCTGCATAAGAAATAATATATAAATGTTATGGAATAGTATTGTTTTATAAGAAATTCAGGGGCAGCTAGGAGGCACAGTGGATAGAGCACCAGCCCAGACAGGAGGATTTGAGTTCAAATCTGATTAAAACTTCCTAACTGTGTGACCTTGGGCAAGTCACTTAACCCTAATTGCCTCAGAAAAAAAAAAAAAAGAAAGAAAGAAACTCAGCAGGACATAGCAACAGTTTTATACAACGATCAATTCTGATGGACATGACACTTTTCAACAGTGAGGTAATTCAGATCAGTTCCAATGATTTCGTGAGGGAGAGAGCCTTCAGAGAGAGGACTGTGGGGAGTGAATGTAGATAACTGTAATGTTCTGTTGTCTCTAAGTTGTGATCGTTCTCTGGGAGCAGGTTTCTTGGGGAGCTTCTGGAGGCAGCCTTCCTTTCAGTTCAGTAATCCCAATATGCATCCAGGAGTTAAAGTCCAGATCCTCTGTTGTGTCCTTCAAAATTCTGAATCTTCAGTCTCTAGCTCCTTCTGAATCCAAAGTCTCCAGCCTGCACAAAGGTTGACTTGGGAATGAATCAGACTCTGCCTTCCAGAGTGTGAGATTGTGGGTTTCCCAGAAGTTAATCTTAGTTATGATTCTCCCAAAAGTCCATGAGCAGGCTTTTCCTTTAGACTTGTGAATGTGCTGGACTTGGAAATCCACTGAATCCTGGCTCTGAATATCCTCGAGCTTCCCTGTAGTTCTCCCGATAAGTCCTCTCCTTGACCCAAGCCAGACTGATTGTCCCCCCTGAATCCTGGCTCCTTATATCCTCCCAGAGAATGGGCTTGTGGGTACTCTCTGGGGTTGTGAGAACTGCTTAAAGAACCAATGAGCAAACTCCTTTAAAGGTGTGAACTCCTTTTAAAGGTGTGAACTAAGCACATTGCCCAGTCTCAAGTTCTGGCCCATAACATCTGCAAGAATCCTAACAGATAACAATATAGTATTTTCACCTTTTTTGTTTTTGTTTGCTTGTATTTTGGTGTTTTCATTCTCATTTTTTTACTTTTTGATCTGATATTTCTTGTGCAGAATGATAATTGTGGAAATATGTATAAGAGAATTACACGTTTAACATATATTGGATTATTTGCCTTCTGGGAGAAAGGGTGAGGGAAAGAGAGAGAAAAAAATTGTAACACAAGATTTTTCAAGGGTGAATTTTGAAATCTATGCATATATTTTGAAAATATAAAGCTTTAAAAAGCAAAAAAAAGTACAGCTAATTCTAGTAATGGAGGCTTTGTCATAAGGAGGAAGCTAGGGTTCATTAAAAATCAGAAGATGGAAGAAATAAGAAAGGAAAAGATGAAGGTTAGTGTGTTTTCTTAGGAACAGACATTCCAGACACCATAGTAGAAGAGATAGGTAGCATTTAAGTGGGACAACAGGTATAAAAAGAAAAGAGATCTATTTAAGAAAAATGGGAATAAGGGATCAGTAAATGAATGACAAGGAAGAAAGTTTGCTTGATGATCACTAGGGATTCAGAATCACTATGATGGAGATAGTATGATCAAGGTGGATTCTGTTAATCATTAGGAATAATTTTAGGTATATTTTTAATTTTCATAAGTGTGTGGGCTCAAGGGGAAGCCTCTAAGCTCATTGGGAAGTTCAGATGAGAGGACCTGTGCTTGGAGCTGAAGTTGTGCCATTACTACTCTTCTACCAAAGCAAGATTCCAGGCTGGAGACTTGATGAGATGATCTTTCCCCACTTTCTTGGAAGGATAGACTCTAGTGCTATAGATAGATAGATAGATAGATAGATAGGTAGATAGATAGATAGATAGATAGATAGATAGATAGATAGATAGATAGATAGATAGATGGTTCTTCTTTTCCAGCAACAGACAGGAAATCAGGCCGGGAACATACTGTGTGATGAAATGGCTTTTCTCTTCTTTCAGAGGGAGGATTTCCCCAAGAAATATTTATGAGACATTTTGTTTTATTTGTTAGGATAGTTTCAATGTGTTGGGATTTGCAGGAAGGCAAGCAAATTACACACTTAGTGGGTATAAATATCCCACAACACATATAGTCAAAAGTTTGGCCACCACACCTCTAGTACCACACTGGTACTAATTAAATACAATTAAATAAAATTAAATGCAATTAAAAGGAACATCTTGGAAAGCTTGAATAACTTCTAGCACAACTTGTCTGTCAGATTCCACCTGGACTAGATTCTGCTGTTTGCTTTTACCAACTTTATGTTGTTTGGTTGTGTTTTTTTTTTTTTCCTTCTCTGATTTGCCATTTAGAACCCCAATATGCTTCCTGCTTACCTTCTTCCACCCTAAATATTTTTATACAGACTTTGATTATAACTCATCCTAACTAGCAGTGACATCAGGAACCTACCTCTTTGATCAAAGACCTACCTGGAGCTTACCCACCACATTGTAATCTAATTTGTCACAACTGAGCAGTAAAGTATGCAGAGTAAAGAATTGAGACATTTATGACTAACAAAGAATGAGGGAAATTTGCAATGAATACATAAGTTGACTGAAGTCAAGTGTAACCAGGCATAGAACACCTAAGAGTCTGAAGCAAGGTACCTGTCTAGGGAATTATTGTTTGTAAAAATCTCTAAGAAGCTACCTCAGTAAATTCACTTTCAGATATTGAACAAGACAAGAAACTGTCTTTCTCTTTTCTGCTGCTCTGGTGGAATGAAGGGCAAGCAGGAGAGAGGAAATATTGAAAGGTGATGATATCAATTAACAATCTATCTTTGACATTTTTATTATAATGTCTTTTCTTTTCACCTAGTTTGTTTCCATGAAGTTATATTTGGGAAACTATGTTTTATAATGAATCATGTATGCTTGGTTCCTTAAAGTATATCAGACAGATTATCTATTCATCATATATTTAGAATTTCATTGAAATAATACTGTAGCTCTGTGCAAGACAAGGCTTCCCTGGGATTTTTATGCCTCTGAGATCATTAGTTAAAAACCTTTTCTTGAGAATGGAGTAGCCATAGTCCATGGTACTTAAAAATATAAAGCTATATCAATGCTACCAACAAAATTCAGCAGGTCAATTCAATAATTTAAGTTCCCATAATGTTCAGGTTACTGGATAAGAGTCAAAGTATAAAACAACTTTTACTTTCATAAAGTTTACAATTTACTTCCAACCAATAGATTATAAATATATCTGTGAATTGATTCAGCATCCCATGACCCTTGTGGCTTTGTCAACTGGGTAGATCTTGTGAAGTCTCTAAAGTTACTCAAATCTTCCTGAGAAGAAAAAAAATCCAAAAATGGGTAGGGGGAAAGTGTCACAGTGAATAGGTAAATGAATATCCTCCAGTCAGAATGCCAGAAAATGAGACATATCCATAATGTACCAATGTGGTGCAGTTTAAACATCAATCCTAGTACCTGACAATTACATCATTTTGAACATTTCCCTATCTTTTCTGAAGGTCAGTTTTCCCCTCTAAAAATGAATATAATAATTATAATTTCCCTCATAGGGTTATTATGGGGATCAAATGAGGTAGTATATGTAAAGCATATTGCCAACCTCAAAGTTTATGATGCGGGCCTAGCCCCCTTTAAGATTTCTTGTACCTTTGATTTACAAGATCTGTATCTGAGCCAGTTTGGGCTATACCCATCCCCCAGCTGGCTTGGGTTTTCAGCCTCCATTCTAATGATCTGAAATTCCTTTTTGGGGAGAGACAGAAGGAGATAACAACAGAGAATTCCTGTCTCATTTACAACAAGAGAATTCCTGTCTTATTCACAACAATAGAGAATTCCTGTCTTATTTACAAATACCTCTGGAACCTCTTGGATAACATCTCTGTGCAATCATTGTTTTGATGACTCTAGTTATGTATAAAAGGAAGGTGAAAAATGGAATCTTTGTATTTGGTTCATACCAGCCTAGTGCCTGCCAACTGGCATCCCCTTAACCTTGCTTCCAAACCTTGCAATAAACATCTTTTTACCTATCTAGGTTTTCCGGCCTGTAAATTGATTTACAGGGGGCTCTTGCCGCCACTAAACCTTATTTAACTTTGTATTCTTGCACCGAATCCAAAATATACAATGAAGTTATTTTGTTCATTTTTTTTGTTTTCTTTTTTTCCTCTCTCTCCTTCCAAGCCTAAAGGTGACTATGATTAAATACAAGTAAGTAGATAGATAGAAATAGATATATGTACAATTATTCCAGTTTATTTTTCAGTTTTTTATTACTTCTTTCTCTGGATGAAGATAATATCTTTCTTCATATTTTGGAAAAAAATTTTTTTCCATCTTAGCAGGTTAGTAATAGAAATCTTGACACTGGGGAAGGGCTGGTCCAGGATAAACACACAGCATCATCAACAGCCTTCAAACATGGAGGTAAGAGCAACAGCAAGAGTAACAGGATCTTCTGGATCTCTCAGTTCAGAGATGGTATAGAATTGGACAACTGGTCATAAATAGATTCCCTTTAGCTGACACTGGATTTAGCTCATTGTGATTAGAAACTCTTGTATATATGAAGTTCTAGGTCATAGTTGCAGGGCAGAGAGGAGCATTTATGTTTGGTCACAAAAGAGTAGGGGTCCTGATTCCAGTGTCAAGGTAAAAAGGATTACTAGTGATCGTGATTGCAGGACAGTAAGGGACCTGGTTGCAATTTCAGTGACAAGAGGAGGACTAGTTCTTGCAGCCCCAACTTTGCAGGGACCCTCCCTGGGTAGAAACCAGAGAACAGATCAGGAGGCCAGTGACCACACCTCTTCCAGGATCATAAAATCTTGAAAGCATTGAAAACTTTTAGATCCTATAATTAGCTCTGAGAACAGAACCACAAAAAAGCCCAAAGCTTGAGAGAGTACCTCCCCACCCTGAGGGAAGCAAAGCTCAATTTTTAAAGTAAAGTTCAAAGATAACAAATAGGTTGAAAAAATGAACAAACACACCCAGAAAAAGTATTTGACCATAAAAATATTCTGATGCAGTGAAGATCAAGACATAAACTCAGAATAAGACCCCAATTTTTAAAAAGCTGTAAACAAAGTCTCAAAAAAAAAAAATAACTGGACACATACCCAATAAGAATTTTGGAAGAGTTAAACTTAAGAAGAAAATTATGAAAAAAAGAATGAATAGTTTGGGTTTTGTTTTGTTTTTTTTTTTTTTTTTTTAATGGCACAAAAATAATGCTTAAAAAGTAGAATTGGCCAAATGGGAAAAGATTTACAAAAGCTGAGGTAAATAATTCCTTAAAAGTTAGAATTAGACAAGTGGAAGTTAATGCTCAGTAAGATGGCAAGAAACAATTATTTAAAAACTCAAAAGAATGAAAAAAATAGAAAAAAATTGAAATATCTCTTTGGAAAAACAACTGACAGAAAATAAGTTAAAGAGAAATGATTTAAGGATTATTAGACTACATGAAAGATGAATTCCCTGATACAAGGGTAGAATGTAGAGAATTTTCTCAAATAAATGGAGACATGGCAGAAAGATCTTTTACAGTGAAGGAGGGAATAAAGAAGTTGGTGGACAATGCTTGAACCTTACTCTCATTGTAGTTCGTTCAAAAAGGGAAGACTACATATGGTGGGGTATAGGAATCTATGTTATCCAACAGGATAACAAAAAGAAGAAAGAAAAAGGTAATAAAGTGTTGATCAAAAGGAGGCAGATTAAAGGAGGCAGTGGCCACAACCAAAACTAACTTTTAAAGAGAGACAGGATTTTTTAAAAAAGAATGGGAAATACTTAGAGAGTAATCATAACTCTGAATGTGAATGAGATTAACTCATCCATAAGATGGAAACAGATAGCATACAGGATTATAAACTAGAGTCCAACAATTTGTTATTAAAAAAAAATAAAACCCTTGAATCAGGAAAACCCGTACAGACATGAAATAGGAAAATGGACTAGAATCTATTTTTGCTTCAGCTGAAGTAAAAAAGGCAAGGGTAACAATCATAATCTTAGATAAAACTAAAGAAAAAATAGATTTAGTTAAAGATATAATGAAGAAAACTACACTTTGCTAAAAATATCATAGACAATGAAGTAATATCAAAAATTTTATAGCAAAGTTCTATGATAAAGATCAAATTTCTCAAATATATATACTGCATATAGAACTGAGTCAAATTTATGATAATAAGAACCATTTTTTAGATAATCTTGACCAAAGGATATGAATAGACAGGTTCTAGAAGAAAAAACAGAGATAATCATTGTCATATGAAAAAAAAAAAAAAACTCTAAATCACTAAAAATTAGATAAATTAAAATTAAAGCAATTCTGAGGCATCACCTCACACCAGAAAATGCTGGAGGAGATGAGGCAAAATAGGCAAACTTATGAATTGGTGGAGTAGTTAACTGGTCCAACTGTTCTGGAGAACAATTTAGAGCAATGCCCAAAGAATTACAAAACTAAGAAAATCCCTTTGACTCATCAATACCACTATTAGTTTGTATTTTAAAAGACTTAAAAGGAAAAGGAAAAGGACCTATGTGTACAAAAACTATTGATAATAGTTTACTTCATTGTGAAAAAGAATGGGAAATTGAGGAAGTGTGCAACATTGCAGCATATGATGATGAGGAGAATGATTTTAGGAAAACATGGGAAGATTCATATGAACTGATGAAGAGTGAACTGAGAATGACTAGGAGATCATTGTATCTAGTGATAACAATATTGTAAGCATGATCAACTTTGAAAGACTTAGTTTTTCTTAAGAACTTGTGATGGAGGCAGCTAGGTGGTGCAGTGGATAGAGCACCAGCCCTGAATTCAGCAGGACCCCAAGTTCAAATCTGAACTCAGACACTTAACACTTCCTAGCTGTGTGACCCAGGGCAAGTCATTTAACTCCAGCCTCAGAGAAAAAAAAAAAAAAAAAAAACTTGTGATGAAAAAATACTATCCATTTCCAGAGAGAGACAGACACAAAGAGATGGAGAACTGATGAACTCTGAATGCATGTTGAAGAATAATTTTTCACTTTATTTTTCTTGCTTTTTATTATATTGCTAGTACAAAAATGTGTTATACATATTTTTACATGTATAATTGATATCCTATTGCTTATTTTCTCAGTGAGTGGGAGGGAGGAAATTTGGAACTAAATTTAAAAATTTAAAAAAAATCTTAAAAAATAAATAAGAAAACATTTAAAGATTTAAAAAAAAAGAAATTTAAAAACTCTGCGGGGACAGGTAACTCATTACTTCTTGAGGTATAACTTCCATTTGCATTTAGCTATAATTGCCAGATTCCTAAAATCATTCTCCTCATCATCATATGCTGCAATGTGTTGCACACTTCCTCAATTTCCCATTCTTTTTCACAATGAAGTGAAAGTCTGTATGTAAGTATGTAAGTATGTAAACTGAGTAGTTTTTGTACACATAGGTCCTTTTCCTTTTCCTTTTAAGTCTTTTAAAATACAAACTAGTAGTGGTACTGATGAGTCAAATGTACTCTATAATTAATACAAAATAGACTTTCCTATAACTTTCATATATTGGTCCTAATTCTTCAATCCGAGTCGGTGTAAATAAATCTGTTCTGTTCTCTTCTGGTAGACATTCAGATTCTTGAAAAATAAGTTATATCTCTATTGAACAAATCTCTACTCTAGGTAAAACATTTATAGGTCCTTCAATTTATTGTTATATAACACAGCTTGACCCTTCTCCATTCTGATTTACCTCCTCTGCACATATTCCAGCCTGACATACATCAAGGAGATTCTGATAGAATACTTATGAAGCATGAACAGGCATGTGCTGGAGTCTGTTTAAACTACTAATAAGAGGTTATTATTAAATTTTCAATATTAGCATTTATACCTTGGAAATTGGCAAATGCTACAAATCAAGGCTTGATATATTTTTGTTGGTTACCTAGACTTTAAAAAGTGGTAGAAAAATATTAATAATTTTGATTAAACTTTATAAAGTATGTCATGTGTGGAATATGAATATAATTATATACATATATATATATATATAAATGTATTTATTATAATTTATAATATATTAATATAATACATTGGTATATAATATATTCATTATATTCAATATAATAAGTATATATATATGTAGGTAGTTGTATTTGTGTGTGTGTATATATATATATATATATATATGTATATATATATATATATATGTTTACATACATACAGAGAGAGAGAAAAAGTGAGAGTGAGAGATAGAGAGAGAGAATAGTTGTTAAATATTAGTCAATATCTCTTTACCTCTGTGGGCACATGAATAATGGCCTATGCCTCCAGTTGCTTCATTTCCTTGATAAATGTGACTGAAAAAGTATAGGGTTCAGAGTAACATAGAATAAATACAACTTTCCCTATTTCCCTCAAAATTGCTACTAGTACCATTTGTTCCATATGTCTTAGGTTCTCATAGTCTTTTTTTAAAAAATAATTTTGGAAGTCAGTGCCCACTGGGGAAAATATAACTAAAGAATATGGTGGCAGAGAGAGAAGTAGTGTTTTATGAGGAAAGAACATGGGATTTGGAATCTAAGGATTAAAACCTATTGCTGGGCTCAAGTCGTTCTGTTTAATTGCATTTGATTGTAAACAGTTTACCTTTGATGAAAGTATCACGATGTAGAAAGGGAAAACAGTGAGTCTTGGAATCACGATTTTTTAAAAAAAAATTTTTTTTATTAATTTTATAATTATAGCATTTTTTAACAGTACATATGCATAGGTAATTTTTTACATTATCCCTTGTACTCCCTTCTGTTCCAAATTTTCCCCTCTTTCCCTCCACTCCCTCCCCTAGACAGAAGGTATTTGGAATCACGATTTGAGCTTACGTCCTGGCTCTAACAATATTAGATCTTGATAAATGTAAAAACTGAATTGAAATTATTTAATTCTTCTAAGTATCAGTTTCCTCATCTAAAAAAAAGCGAGTATAATAAAATCCACACAATTGACTTCATAAGTTTGTTCCATTGCATTCTTAGATCAAAGATAAGAAGTTATCTCAGAAATCATCTAATACAGCTCCTATGTTTTAAAGTTGAGGAAACTGAGAACCAGGGATATTATGTGACTTGCTCAAGATTGTGATATAACCATTTAACAACCCATAAGTCTATGTACATATTATTTATTATTGACTCAATCACAGGCTATGTCAGAGGAAATCTCAAGTGATTTCTCTCTTATTTGAGTGATAAAAGACAAATTCCATGGCTTGATATTTAAGATCCTCCACAATATGTCTCCAAACGGAATCACATATTTCTGTTTAATCTACTTTGCCTTTTATAATGGCTACAGGAAGACAGGAAGGCAGGAAGAAGATGTGAGATAAAAATAATTTACTTCCTTCAGGGGTCTACTTGACTATCACCTCTTAAAGGAAGACTTATCTGATTCCTTTGTCATCTTGGTTCTTACTCCTCAAATTATCTTGCATCTCCTTATTCATGAAATATTGTAGAATGTAAGTTTCTTTTGGACTAGGGTTTTTGTTGTTATGTTTCATCTTTTTTAAACTTGCAATGCCTCACACATAGTAGGTACTTATTACATACTTAATAATGGATTAAGCATCAGCATGCTGCTTCAAGGATAAATTTGCAAAAATTAGTTATAATGTTAAAAGTTATCTATAAATGCCAAGAGAGAAATTCAGAAATAATCCTATTTTTAATTTAAGTGGGAGAACCAAAGAGCCATATTTTTAATAATTGAAAACTAGAAAAGTAGACAATTTGAAGCATACTGCAGATTTAAAAAGAAATTTAATTCATTTTGAAAAGACTATCAAAAAGAAAAAAATAACTTTGTGAGCATTCTTCTTACCAGGGCAATATCAATTGTTCTGTTCAAAAATGAAATATTTGATATAGGATGATAATATGAATTGGTTTAAAGATATTTCAGCATATTGAGAGTTTCATTAAAGATAAGATAAAAATTTGAAATGAGTAAGGAATTCAGGTGTGAAAAAGAACTTGGTGGGAGAGATTAGACAATTTCTCAAACACTTTTCACGTAATGAACTATATTGAGGAAAACTCAAGAAAGCATTTAAGTGTCACATACTGAGATCATGAAAGAGCAGTGGTTCCTATGTAATCATTGTCATAAGACCTTAATATATGCAAACTGTTGGAGAACATGTTGTAACAAAAGGAAGCTGGACAGGTTTCAACAAATCAGGATGAAAGGAGAGAAGTGACAAATGAATTAATTGGTAACTTTTAGAACTGTTAAAAGAAGAGATAAAAATGGGTTTCAAATTTCAAAGAATGATGAAGACAAAACTGCTGGAAAAAAAAAGAATGAAGAAGAGAGCAGGAAGATTTTTTCCAGAAGAAAGGAAAAAAAAAAAAACATTCTTTGCTTCAGCAGAGAGTGCTATGAGTGAAGGTTAAAAAGGAAGAAAGAAGGAGGGTAAGAGCTTTCAGGGAAATCAATGAAAGAAGAAACTAAAGGGAAACAAGAATTACAGGTTGGTTGTAGATAGAAATTGTCCCAGAAAATTATGTAGACTGTAATCCAACTATTCCTTTTCATCACATGTTGTCCATGTCTTCTCACTAACAATTTCCTGAGTGTCCATCAACCCTCTATGTAGTCTAAACCTCCTGATAATGTGGAAAAAATTATCCATATATTAGCCTACATGTTTGCTATATTGCCAATTCATTCCTTTTTCTGGCCATGCATTTTTCTTATGATTTTTATTCCACTTATTACACAGCATTCGTCATTAGTAATATGCTGCAACCTGCATCCATTATGGAACATTCCATTATCTTTCTGATAATCTATAATTTAAATTCTTCAGAGATTTTAGTATTCCATGATTCATATCCAAAAATGGAAAACCATTGGTGGTTTTTTTAAAAATACTTTTACTTCAGATAAAACTTGGAAGTCACTAAAAGCATTGAAAAATTTCCTAAAAGAACTAATTTACTCAATACCTATTATTTAGAAAAAACACGTTAAAATAGGACTATGACTATAATATGTGAATGCTATTATGCCATAAAAGTGACACAAATGGGAAGACATATGAAGTAATGCACTAATACAAATAACAAGAACAATACATGTGACAATTTTAATAATGTAAATGAAAACTAAAAGGCAGCCAAATTCTGATTAAATATAATAACCAATATTGATCTCAGAGAACAAATGATGAAACAAGGTAAAACTTTATAGAGAGATGGTGGATGCATCTAATGCAGAGATCCTTGGTTAGTTGTTTTTGCTTAAAATTTCTGTATGAAAGAATTCAAAGTAGATCAGGAAGTTGTAGAAAAACTACTATGATATAAAATATGTTAATAAAACTTCACTTAATTTATTAATAAGATTCTATACCACTGTAAGAAAACACCTACCCTAATGTTGGTAGGGAAGATTTTGATTCCTAGAAAATCAGAAATTTTATACAATTGATCAAAATGAACAATAGTCCTTTCTCCAGGAATCCTACTTAATGTAAACATAACCCTAATTCTGATCTCTATAGCTCCGTTTTAGGTAAGAAACATTTACCATTTTAGTCAATGAAACATTTGGACTGGATGAGAGGTCTAGTATCCTTAAGTCACCTTTGCTCTTGTTCCTAGTCATGTATGTTCACTATGCCTATTGACTATTAAACTCCTTTCCCACATTACCAAATATTGAGTTCAGTGCTCCATTTTCACTGAGTTTATGGAGAAAGAAGAGACATCTGATTCATGTATATCTATCTGTATGTGTGTCTGTCTGACTATCTATCTATTTATCTATATCTCTATCTATCTATCAATCTATCTTTGGAAGGCTTTAAAGGAATCCAGAAATGGAAGAAATATATAGATGTCACCCATTATAGACTGGTTGGTTGTATTTATACAACTATGGTCCCCAATCCTAGATAGGTTTATCATGGTTCCCTCGACTTTTTCACCTTTCATAATCCAAATTAAGAATGATTATTTTCCCTTATAAAGCTTTACTTTTAATATTCTGCAGGCAGACTGATTTTTGCCTTAAACACAATGCATTTTCCAAGGAGGTAAGCATCTAGGGAGGCATTGGTATAAAAGGAAAAGAACATTGGACTTGAAGTCAGAGAGTCCTGAATGAGAATTCCATCTCTCATATTTACTAATTCTGTGATCATGAGCAAATCACTAAACATCTTTGTGCTTATCTGTAAAATGCTGATAATAATATCTATAGTACCTACAAAATTATGACAGTTAAGTTAGTAAATCATCTATTCCCTCCAAATATGTGAATATAACTCCACCATAACTTCTCATTCTGTGTCAATTTTATACATATCCTCCTATAAGTCTACCAGTGGTGGGTCACCCACTATCCTGGGGAGTTTTCAACATCTTGACATTGCATAGATAGCAATGGAATACAGAAACTGTTCATCATTTAATCCTAATAACCAATATTTGCTCAATCACTTTTTTTCAGTCACACATGTTATGGATAATACTTTTTAGATCTCTTCTGTGTAATTCTTCAATTATAATTTGTAATTACAGCAACCTAACAATATGTCTGTTACACACTTTTCCATCATAATCTGTGATTTAAACCTATATAGTATTGCTAAAAATACTGACATTAAAAAGATGAGACTATTTTGGTGAGAAGCTTGGGATTATCAAAAACATCACACAATTTCACAAACATAGTCTTGTCTAATTTGGTCACCTCTTCAATTCTTCATTTAGGTCACTGTCCATCCACAATGTAAGAACTATGTACTAATGGATAAATGTTACAGATTGTTCACTTAAATACTTATTGTAGTCTAGAAAAGGTGTATTCTTAATGTAGTTGATTTTTATAATTGAAATATTTTGTGTAATTGTGGGTCTCATTTAGAAGATTGATGAATTTTAAAGATTGATGCCATCATCAAAATGGTATCTGCAACCAGGAATAGGAGTCACTATCACTTATATTAGGATTATTAATCTTTCTTATAAGACATTTTTTTAGCACTCTGATGAAGCTTATGACTTCCCTTGGAAAAATGATTTTGAAAGCAGAAGATAAAACATATGAATTAAGATAACAGGAATCATATTCAAAATACTGTTATCAAAGAATATTTTTAAAAACATCTTCACTGATCCTAGATTAATATCTGAGCTATACAGAATTCTTCTATTTGGAGTTTGCAAAGTCTTCATCCATATATCTTTGGCAAGTATATTTCTGGTTTTCTTTCTTCACCATTTTGTATTTTATGTTAGTTCCATTGCTTTGAAATAATAAAAAGCAAAAAAAAAATATTATCCACTGCTTTTACTTTATCAGTAAATAAGACTCTTCATGCTTTACTAGTAGTTCTCATATTTCAATGACTCTGTTCTTGACAATGTACTTAAATATTTTCTAGGATGTTATCCTCTCCACCAAGGAACCCACAGAGGGAGGGAAAGCATTAACAATGTACAGACACATCCCTTTAGAAGACTCATTAGTTCATTAGACAGTAAATGGGACTTAGAAAAAAATAGTAGATAAAACAATGAATAAATGTGCTTTTAATTATTTCTCAATGCAAAGATCAATAGTTCCAACAGAAATGTACTCTGGATGATAATATATGGTTGGAACCTCAAACGTTGACTATTTTTAAGGAATCAAAGCTGTTTATGACCCCAAATGCCATGGTGATATGTGGTACTAAAACATATTTCCAATGATGAACTGTACTTTCAAAAAGTGATGCAAAGGGTATCCTAGAGGAAAGATATGATCAGAAAGGAAGGTGTGTAAGTCACATAGCATGAAGAAAAGGATATCAGATAAACAGCACAAAGATTCAGTTAGCACCCGCAAAACATTAAAAACAACAATAAAATCAGTCACAAGCAACCAGAAGAAAGTGTACTATGTGTTGGGTGGTTCTTCCTAAGATTATCTTTTGAAGAACATTGAGGAAAATTTCTTGCAAAGCAAGAAATCATAATGAAGTTACCCACATCCATTAAATCTCAAATGGATTAAAATACTGATGTATTGAAGAAATACCTATTTTATGGAACTGTGAGGAGAGGATGTACCAATGTGCACAAAGTGTTTTTCAACTTTAAAATACTGAATAAGTGCCTTTCATTCTTTTTTTTTACCTCTTAGACTCAGAAGAACAATTTAATATTACTTGTCCTTTTGTCTCCCACCTTTTGAATCCTTATTTTCTTAAGCAATCACCAATACCCCCTACCCACCTCTAAGGAAAAAGGGAATATGATTTGTAAAGAAATGCAAACAAAGGAAGTTCATTTTCCTGTCCCCTTAAACTCATTGCACAGCAGTCCAAAAGTGCTCAGACAAGCTCATTCTTCAAAAATACCAATAATATAAGAATGGAGAATTGGAGAGGGCAAGGAATATAGGCTATGGGGCTTTGAGACAAGGGAAACTGGATTCAATTAGAGTAGAAAAACAAGTCTAAATGTGAAGAAGTTGATTTATTGCCCAAATAGGATACTGAGTTGGTACTTTTCATATTTGTCCTCTCTGTATGAGAAGAAAACTATGATGTTAAGAACTTTTGTTTAAAACAGTAGATATTCTGAAAAGACATTGTTTGGTTGCTGTATATAAATATGAATAAAGAATGAGGAAAATATGGTATTGGACATATATGTGCTCTAAGATGCCTGATAGGCAATGATTTTTCTTCTTTGCCTTGGAAGATTCAAAAGTCATGCAACTTTAGAGCTAGAAGAGATTTCAGAGATAATTCAATCCAATCTACATCTGAACAAGAATTGCATTTATAATACTGCTGACAATGTCTTTCTTTATCTACAAGCTTGCAGAGACAAGGAACTAACTACTGCCCAATACAAGCCATTTTCTTTTTAATTGTTAGGAAATGTTTTTTTCAATTTCTGTCTATTCAGGATTTTGTGTAAAAATTTAACAACTGGCTCTCTGAAAAACCAAATTACTTTGAATCTTAATCTACATTATTAATATTTTTCACATCCCTTTCTTAAGACTGAAGAAATTAAGCTGGAATTTATAGCATTTTCTGATTTCTGAGTATAAAATGTTCTCACTGAAAATTTAACAATCTGCCCTATTAAGCTAATCTGACTCCAGCACATCTACGTACCTTTTGCTTATTTCCTACAGCCAGACAAAAAAAAAAAACTAATTATACTCTTATGTGAGGTATTATTAAACATAAGATCAAATCATACCCCACCTTCTATGTCTCTTCTTCATCAAATTAAAGCTATTCAGTTTCTTCAGTGGAATTACACAAGATATGGCCACGTAGTTCCGCATGGTTCAACAACAATTTATTAAAAACTTATCTTGTACAAAGACTTTTACTGGACACTACAGATTTTATATATATATATATCACATACCACAAACACACACATGCTTTGAGATCAAAAACCTTTTAACCTAATTTGGTGAGAAGAATTTTCTTCCCCCTCTCCAATAGTATTTTATTTTTCCAATTACATGTAAAGATAATTGCCAGCATTTGTTTTTATAAGATTTTTGAGTTCCAAATTTTTCTTCCCTCTTCCTTGCCTCCCCCTCAAGACAGCAAACAATCTTATATGTTATACATTTACAATCACTCCAAACATATATCCAGATTAGTCATATTGTGAAATAAAAATCAGAACAAAAGGGGAAAACCACAAGAAAGAAAAAAAACAAACAAATATCTGTATTAAATTTCCATAGTTCTCTTTCTGGATGAGGAAAGCATTTTTCCATCTTAAGTTTATCAGAGTTGTCTTGAATTACTGTTTTGCTAAGAAGATATCTTGCTTTTACTCTGAACAATATTCTCCTGGTTTTGTGCATTTCATTCAGCATCAGTTCATATAAGTCTTTCCAGAACTTTTCTGAAATCAGCCTGTTCATCATTTCTTAAAAAACAATAATATCCCATTACATTCACATATCCTTATGTGATGAGAGATTCGGCAGGTCAATTTCAATTTAGAGTATAAATTCATTTTTAAAATATTAAGCAGAAGGGTGAAAGAAAAATAATAATAATATTGATGAATTTATATATCAGTTTAGATTTTGAGTTTTAAATACATTATCTCTTATGGTTCTGTCAATAACCTTATAGGGAGGGATCCCAATTTTATCCTAATTTGACAAATAAGCATGCTGAGACAGAAGAAAAATGATTTAGCCAAATGATAAACTCCTGAAGCAGAAAACAGCAAAAACCTATTCTCTTCTTATGAGTTCATTGCAGTCAGTAAATTTCAACCTCCTTCTATTAAAGTGAATGGGGTAGGAGAAAGATGTGACATCTCCAAAATTAGTGAGGACTGGCCTATCATCCAAAGAAATATGGAAATAGAAGCAAAAGCAGATATTACACCACATAGCAAGATAAGCATTTCTATACCTGTTTAATTCAGATAAAGAGTCTTTCAAAAGTATGTTCCCTTTGACTCCAAAGCAATAACCTTTTGCAGATAATAAGGCATTACTGGAGAGGAAGAAGGTTGACCCCTCTGAAAAGAAGTTGATTGCTATTGTGGAGACTGAAACCCTTTTTTTGTTGTAATTTTCATTTGTTAGTGACCTAATCACGGGTGAAAATAAAGATAAAGGCATTTCAGCCCCTGTCACATGCCTACATTTGATGAATAAGTAATAAAAACAAAATAATAATAGTGGCAATATGGATAAATTAGTGAGACAAGTTTTCCCAGACAGCCCCTTATACTAAGTAAGATGCCTTGCATAACAAAACATCTATCATAGTTGTTAGAAGTAGAACATAAATATAGAAAATGGATAGTATTGTGCAAGTTTAGCCTAGTTATAACTTATGCCAGAAACAAGGCCCTAAGAGAAGAAGGACAGGAATAAAATATATGAGATTATGACAAAAAAGCTGGAAAAAAGTGCAAACAAAAATATAGAAATGCATCAAACTGAGGAAAAAGTTAAGTAAAGAAGTTTTTCTTATTGTTGAGTCACTTCAGTTGTGTGCAATTCTTCAACTCCAATTGTAGTTTTTTGGGCAAAGAAACTGCAATGATTAATATTAGGTGCTTGATTAATATTAAGTGCTCTTGGATAATTTGAGTGAATATAATAAAGATGACAATACTACCTAAACTGATGTATTTATTTAGTGCTATACCAATCAAACTCCCAAGAAACTTATTTTACTGACCTAGAAAAAATAACTACAAAATTCATCTGGAAGTACAAAAAGTCAAGAATTTTAAGGGAATTGATTTTTTAAAAAGGGCAAATGAAGATGGCATAGCTGTATCAGATCTAAAACTATATTATAAAGCAATGGTCACCAAAACTATTTGGTATGGGCTAAGAAATAGAGCAGTTGGTCAATGGAATAGTTTAGGTTCACCGAACAAAATAGTCAATAACTATAGCAATCTAGTGTTTGACAAACCCAAACACCCAAGTTTTTGGGATAAGAATTCACTATTTCACAAAAACTGCTGGGGAAAATTGGAAATCAGTATGGCAGAAACTAGGCATTGACCCACACCTAACACCCTGTATATAAATATAAGGTCAAAATGGGTTCCTGATCTACACATGAAGAATGATATTATAAAAAATTAGAAGAATATAGGATAGTTTACCTCTCAGATCTATGTAATAGAAAAGAATTTGTCACCAAAGAAGAACTACAGATCATTATTGATCACAAAATAGATGATTTTGATTATATTAAGTTAAAAAGTTTTGTACAAACAAAACTAATGCAGACAAGATTAAAAGGGAAGCAACAAACTGGGAAAACATTTTTTACATTCAAAGGTTCTGATAAAGGCCTCATTTCTAAAATATATAAAGAATTGCCTCAAATTTATAAGAAATCAAGCCATTCCCTATATCCCAAAGAAATACTAAAAAAGGGAAAGGGACCTATATGTGCCAAAATATTTGTGGCAGCCCTTTTTGTAGTGCTAGAAACTGGAAATTGAATGGATGTCCATCAATTGGAGAATGGTTGGGTAAATTATGGTATATGAATGTTATGGAATATTATTGTTCTGTAAGAAAAGACCAGCAGGACAATTTCAGAAAGGCCTAGAGAGGCTTTCATAAACCGATGCTGAGTGAAATGAGCAGATCCAGGAGCAACAACAAGACCAAATGATGATCAATTCTCATGGACATGGCTCTCTTCAGCAATGAGATGGATTAAAATGAATTCTAATTGCAATTGTTCAGTGATGAAGAGAGCCATCTACACACAGAGAGAGAACTATGGGAACTGAGTATGGACTACAACATAGCATTCTCACTCTTTCTGTTATTGCTTCCTTGTATTTTGATTTCTTTCTCAGTTTTTTCTTCCTTCTTGAACTGATTTTTCTTGTTCAGCAAGATAACTTTATAAATATGTATTCATATATTAGATTTAACATATATTTTAACATATTTACTGTATTGGACTATCTGACCTCTGGGAGGGGGAGAGGAGGGATAATTTGGAATAGGAGGCTTTGCAAGGGTTAATGTTGAAAATTTATCCATGCATGTTTTGTGAATTTTGGGGGGAACTATTTTTTTACTGATAGTTGTCTGACTCCCTTATCAACTGTGTGCTAAGAACTCAGAATCACTGCTGTTGATTTACTTGCCCATAAGACCTGCTGCTGGATTGCTAGGACATAGCCTGTACTCCATTCTTACCTTGGTGCAACAGAACTTTCTACCAATTTTCTAAGCTTCTTGGGATGAAAAATGATTTCACCCCATCATTTTATTGGTTCTGTTACTATAGAATGAATTTTGAGATATTATTTTAAAGTTGTTTGGAGGGAAATTTGGGAGAGACCAGGTGAAAAAGTGCCTTTTCTATGCCAGCTTGCTTCCCTCATAATTTCTTTTAAAATGCATATTGGCTTTAATAAAATTGAATTGAATGCCTACTTTTGTCATTGGTGTTATTCATTTTTCAGTGATATCTAGCTGTTTGGGACACTATGGAACCTAGATGTCTGTGAGGTTTTCTTTGCAAGGATACTGGAGTAATTTGCCATTTCCTTCTCCAGTGAGTCCTTTTATCAGGCAAGCAGAAATCAAGTGACTTTTGAGGGTCACACAAATAGGATGTATCTGAGACTAGATTTGAACTCAGGTCTTTAAGCTTCCTGATTCCAGTCCCATTTCACTATTCACTGAGCATAGCTGTTTCTTTCTTAATTTTAGAGATACCTATAAAAAGCACTATAAATAATTCATGAAAAAATACTTTCTTTAATGGACATTCTTTGCAATAGTTTATACAAAACTAAAGTTATATGTGATACTTAGTTTTAAAACTTTTTCTACTTAATTTCTTTTGTGAATTAATAGGCACTTCTTCCTCGGTTTTCTATGTCATTTTTGTCCTTCAAAGTATTTGGTTTTACTGTCTTATCTGGGCCGTTTTTTCCATCTCCTTCTATTTTCACTTTAAACCCTCTTATGATTACTTAGTATCTGAATAATCCATTACAAAAGATTTTTTAAGTCATTCAGTGGAGATTATTGGGAGTGGAGCTTGGTGGAGTTGGATAAGTGGTAAAGCTACAGTTACAAGGAAAGTGTTTATGGAGTCATTAAAAGGAAAGGGGAAGAGAGAGCAAAGACTGGCAATCTTAGCGATAAAAACTCCCTGAAATAGCAAAAATGTTGAAGCTTATAAAATATCCAAAAGAACTAGGAGAAAAACTAGTTAGACTGGCCAAACAAGAAATGGGTGAACAATGACAATTTTAAAGTGTTGATGTGGTGAGAGACTGGGATATGCTAACTTAGTATTGGGAAAAGTATACTCAATGCGATCTCAAAGGTTCAAATCTCAGTTCTCTTACTACTTTGTGACCTTAGCTGCCTCAATCTGTTAGATAAAAAACTCTATTCAACTGAATTCCACAAAAATGTATTATTTGCTAAATACAAAACTAGGTGTTAGAAATGTAAATGCAATAATGAAACTACCTACTCTCAAGGAGTTCAAATTCTACTAGAAGTAAACCACAATCACACAATAATAAATATGAAATATATTGAAAGTAATGTCAGGAGATAGGCAGAGATCACTAACAATCATATTAACATGAGGAACCTTGTATTTGATCTTTTTAAGGAATGAAAGAATTCCACAAAGTAGAAGTGAGGAGAGAAAGCAGTTCTAAAAAAAGAAACAAGTCTATGTATGTAAAGGCATAGAAAAGACATGGAATATTTTCAAATATGAGAAAAACTAAGTAAGCAACTTGGCTAGAATGAAGAAAACTTGATGGGAAGTAGTATAAATCAGTCTAAAAAAAGAGAGTTATGTGTGAGAGACCTTTCATAGGAAAAGGAAAAGAAGTTTTATTCTATTCTAGAAGCAATAGGAAACAATAGCAGGGGAGTTGTTTGAGCAGGTGAGTGGCAGGGTCAGACTTGTCATTAAGGAATTGATATTTGGCAGTTGTGTGGCAGATGGATTAGAGAAAGGAGGTACTTGAAAGAGGGAAAACTGTTAAAAGATTATTACAATAGTTTCAAGGAGAGGTAAGGACAATCTGAACTAGGATGGAAATCATGAATGGAGAAGGTGAAATCCATCTGTGAGATTTT
This sequence comes from Sminthopsis crassicaudata, assembly GCF_048593235.1. Classification (NCBI taxonomy): domain Eukaryota; kingdom Metazoa; phylum Chordata; class Mammalia; order Dasyuromorphia; family Dasyuridae; genus Sminthopsis; species Sminthopsis crassicaudata. Next base: position 240,223,367 of record NC_133617.1, on the reverse strand, counting down.
TTTTTTAGAAGTTGAATCAACACAATTTAGCAAATTATTATACATGGAGGAGGAAAGGTATGGGGGGGATTTGAGAGTCACTGAGCTTATCCTTGTAGATAACTGGAAAGATGGCAAAACTAAACTAAAAAAGAGGGGGTGTTGGGGGCAGAAGGAAAATATAATTAATTACATTTTGGACATATTGTTTGGGAAATTCCTTTGGTAAATGCAGATAGAGATTCAATTATAATAAGAAATTGATGATATAGGCCACTAAGTAAGGAAAGGATTGAAAGATGGGTAAGTAGATTTGAGAGTCTTCTAAATACAGGATATAGTGAATCCACAGACATTAATGGAATCATTGAGATACAAAGTATAGAAAAAGAAAAGAGAATCTAGGACAAAGATCTGAGTTATACCAAACCAATAGTCCAGGAAAAGGGTCTCTTTCCTACTATGAAAATTCATTACATTTCTAATCTTCCCATACTAGAAATATACCCTGCCCATGTAGTACCTTCAACTGATTGTTCAGTTCTTTTTAAAAGTGGGCAGCTAGGTGGTGCAGTGGATAGAGCAACTGTCCTGAAGTCAGGAGGACCTGAGTTCAAATCTGGTCTCAGACACTTAACACTTCCTAGCTGTGTGACCCTGGGCAAGTCACTTAACCCCAGCCTCAGGAAAAGAAAAAAAAAAGTGCCATTTTAAGGAAAAGTTCTCCAGTCATCCAGATTTTTAGCTAAAAGAGAAGAAAGTATAATAACAATAGACCTTCAGAATTTAAAGGATGAATGTTAAGAAGGAAAAAGGATTAGTGACAAGAAGCACAATTTTAACTAGGACACCACAGAAAAGTCAGCTGAGTGTGGATAAGAACCAGAAAAAGCTTATGTGAGAATTGAATAGCAATTCAAAGAGCTGCTTTAAAGGGGAAAAAACCTGGCAAAATAGAAAATCAAGTAAAAAATCTTCTAGCCAGGGGATTATATAGATAAAGCAATGGACCTGGAATCAGAAAGAGCTAAGTTCAAACCTGTCCTCAGACATTACCACCTGTATGGTGCTGGGCAAGTTATTTAGCCACCATTTGCCTAGGCTTCCTCATTTGTAAAATGAGCAGGATAATAATCACAACTTTCTTATAGAGTTTTTGTGAAAATTAAATGACATAATGTTTGTAAAGCACTTATCACTGTGCCAGGCGTAGAAAGCCTATATAAATGTTAGCCTCTGGTGGTGGTGGTAGTGGTAGTAGTAGTAGTAGTAAGAAGAAGAGGAGGAGGAGGAATAGTAATATAGTAAAAAGACAAAAAAATTCTTCAAACAGTGTATAAAAATGGTCTAGAATAGCAAGGAGTTAAAATATTTTAACCAAAAATACTTAACTTGATAAATTAAAATATGTTAAAAAATAAAGACAGACAGGGTGCTTAAGTAATCCATTATCAAATTTAACTAGAAACTAGATTTTAGAACAAGAAAGAGACACAACTGTGGATTATTTGAAACAGGAAACAATAGAATCAGAATGTCAAAATATAGCTCTGAAAGAAAAATATAATCAAAGACAAAACTAAACCTGGATCAGAAGGTCATGAGAACTTTATAAAGCAGAACACTTTGTTAACCATGTTGAATAAACGGTAGAAAGAGAAACTCTAAGAATGACAAATTTTCAAGAAATGCATAATGAAAACGAAAACCTGATTGCCATTCATGCAGAATTAAAATGCTTTTTTGAGGTCAGTCCCTGTGAGATAGACTCTTAAAAATGGATCAAAGGAATATTGAGGAATGAGTTATTGTTGCTACAGGAGTAGAACCTTTTAGTCCTACCTTGTCTTTTTTATCTCTCAATAGAAAGCATTTTTTGATAACATTTTAAGAATCTTGACTACTTCAATACTGTCAAACCAATGAATTTTTTGAAGATTAAAAAAATTCTATCATTGATACAAATATATAAATATGTGTGTGTTTATATGTATGTATACATATGTATATACCTTCCTTCCCAAAATCAATTATCCTGGTCTCCTGAGCTGGACTCTTTTTAATTAAAGGAGTTAGAGAGAGAAAGGAGTCCATCTGGTCTGTTCTGTCTGAAGGAAAAGGAGAAAAAGTTCTTTCCATTGCATCCCCACATTGACTGAACTTCTAAAGCTATGAGAAGACTTCATCTTAAGGCCAAATCTCTAGGGATGTTAATAAGCTACCTGAACTCAAACCCCACTACGGTTTGATCAATTTCTTACCATCTCAAAGTTTCTGAACTCCTCTCTGATATAATTCAAATCCTGTGTTCTACCTCACCCCACAATTGGCCCTTATTCCTAATCTCTTCTATATTCCACTATAAACCTCTTTGACTTTGCTCTCTGGAATGATTGCCTCTCATCACTCATCACTTATCATTTTCAATATCATACCAATTTGAACTTTTTCAGCACCTCCTAATTATGATCTCAGGGCTTCAACAATTTTCCTCTTGCTTTGGGAGTTTTATTCAGATGCTAAAGCCCATTTTGTAGAAACTGATCACCTACAGTGTTCAAATTCCCTAGTACAATTCATTGTTAAATCATTTTTTCAACCTTTCCTGCTTCTGCTGATGATTTCACAATGTTTTTAAATATGTCCTTTCTAGTACACTGAATTGACTCTCCTTCCTTTGTGAACTATGTTTTACTGACTGAACCACACTTCTATCATCCCAACGACAGAGGTAATAACTCAAAGTTTCATGCCCACCACTCTTTTCATGTTCCTTTTCAGATATGAGCTGAAGATGGGGAAGGTTGGATTCCCCTATTACTTCAATATATATGTAAAACTGATTTAAGAATGACAGAAATAAAAATTTCCCCCTGAAAATAGTTTGCTTTATTCAGCAGCTTTCTTGATAATTTTTTCATTTTAATTTTTGCTTTTTATTTTGTTTTAGCCTATAAATGATGAGTGATGACAGGCAATAAGATATAACAACTAGAAAGGCAACCTCAAATCAAGAAGATCTGAGTTCAAGTACTGACTCTGACATATACTGATTGTGAAACTCTGGAAAAGTCATTATACTTCCCAATGACCTGGAAACTCTATGGTTCTAAGTTGCTGAAATTTCCCTTCTGCTTTGGTAGATGGTGTTTCCTCCCCAGAAACTTTCTTACAACAAGAAAATCATAAATCTGGGGAGAAAATAATACAATGGAAAAGAATATGATCACATTTTAAAACACTTCCCACCAGTACCCTGATGCCTTCATTGAAAATTAATATTCTTGGAAATAGATTGCCTGGTGCCCTAAAAGGAAAGGGAATGATCACAATATTTCTTATGAAAATTACAAATTAATGTGATTTATATTAAGAAACAGATGACTTAAAAAGGAGGAGGGAGAAAGTACATAAATCATGTACCATAATCCAATTTAAGTTGGGGAACAACAGAGAAGAAAAGAAGGGAAAGGATATGTACGTTCCTATTTTCCTTCTGACACATACTGGCTGCCTCACTCTAAGCATGTTATCTATCTATCTATCTATCTATCTATCTATCTATCCTATCTATCTATTTATTCCTTCATTATATTTATTTATTTATTTATTTTTATTTTTATAATTATAACATTTTCATTGACAGTACATATGCATAGGTAATTTTTTTTACAACATTATCCCTTGTACTCCCTTCTGTTCTGAATTTTTCCCCTTCTTCCCTCCACCCCCTCCCCTAGATGGCAGGCATTCCCCATACATATTAAATATCTATATAGTATATCCCTAGGTACAAATATATATGTGCAGAACCGAATTTTGTTGTTGTTGTTGCAAAGAAAGGATTGTATTCACAAGGTAAAAGTAATTTGGGAAGAGAAACAAAACAAAACAAAACAAAACAAACAATGCTCACAGTTTATACTCATTTTCCAGTGTTCCTTTTCTGGATGTAGCTGATTCTGTCCATCATTGATCAACTGGAATTGGATTAGCTCTTCTCTATGTTGAAGATATCCATTTCCATCAGAATACATCCTCATACAGTATCATTGTTGAAGTGTATAATGATCCCCTAGTTCTGCTCGTTTCACTCAGCATCAGCTGATATAAGTCTCTCCAAGCCTCTCTGTATTCCTCCTCTTGGTCATTTCTTACAGAACAATAATATTCCATAACATTCATATACCATAATTTACCCAACCATTCTTCAATTGATGGACATCCATTCATTTTCTAGTTTCTAGCCACTATAAAAAGGGCTGCCACAAACATTTTGGCACATACAGGTCCCTTTCCCTTTTTTAGTATTTCCTTGGGATATAAGCCCAATAGTAGCACTGCTGGGTCAAAGGGTATGCACTGTTTGATAACTTTTTGGGCATAATTCCAGATTGCTCTCCAGAATGGTTGGATTCTTTCACAACTCCACCAACAATGCATCAGTATCCCAGTTTTCCCACACCCCCTCCAACATTCATCTTTATTCCTGTCATCTTAGCCAATCTGACAGGTGTGTAATGATATCTCAGAGTTGTCTTAATTTGCATTTCTCTGATCAATAGTGTTTGGAACACTCTTTCATATGAGTGGAAATAGTTTCAATTTCATCATCTGAAAATTGTCTGTTCATATCCTTTGACCATTTATCAATTGGAGAATGGCTTGATTTCTTATATATTAAAGTCAATTTTCTGTATATTTTGGAAATGAGGCCTTTATCAGAACTTTTAACTGTAAAAATGTTTTCCCAATTTGTTACTTCCCTTCTAATCTTGTTTGCATTAGTTTTGTTTGTGCAGAAACTTTTTAATTTGGTGTAATCAAAATGTTCTATTTTGTGATCAATAATGGTCTCTATTTCTCCCTTGGACACAAACTCCTTCCTCCTCCACAAGTCCGAGAGGTAAACCATCCCATGTTCCTCCAATTTATTTATGATTTCATTCTTTATTCCTAAATCTTGGACCCCTTTTGATCTTATCTTAGTATGTGGTGTTAAATGTGGGTCCATGCCTAGTTTCTGCCATACTAATTTCCAGTTTTCCCAGCAGTTTTTGTCAAATAATGAATTCTTATCCCAAAAGTTGGGATCTTTGGGTTTGTCAAACACTAGATTACTATAGTCATTGACTATTTTGTCCTGTGAACCTAACCTATTCCATTGATCAACTAGTCTATTTCTTAGCCAATACCAAATGGTTTTGGTGACTGTTCTAAGCATGTTATTTAAATACAAAGAGCTCCAGATCAACAGTATTGAACTCAAATAGAAATGGATACCACACAGTTGTATCTTGACTTTGAAAAGCTTCCTGATCATCATCTTCATCAGCTTCCTGAGGCTACTAGATTCTGTCTTTTCTTCTGGCTGTAACTATTGCTCCTAATTATAGGACCTTCCCCTTCTTCATTCTGACTAATCATTATCTATATGTCAAACATTATTTAATATAGTTCAAGAAATGTGATTTATGTAAATAAGATAAAAACAAAATTTAAAGTAGAAATATTGGTGAAGAGGAAATGAAAATATATCTATAAACAGATGACATGATGTGGTACTTAAATAACCCCAGAGAATCAATGAAGATATTAAGATTATCAATAGCTCAGCAATAAAGGAAGTTCCAAAATAAATGTAAAAATAAGTTTTTCTAAGGAGTAGCAATTACAAAATCACCTCTATACAAAATAAGTCTAAAATGCATGAAATGCATGAGTTAACCTACTAAAACACTGAAAGATTTATATAAATGCAACTTCAAAACACTCTTGAAAGAAATATACAGAGGCAAATATATCAAAGATATATTCTCTGATCATGGTTGGCCAATAAAATATTAATTTGGAAATTTACTGCTATACCAATCAAATGACCTATTAAAGAACTAGAAAAAAGAAATGCATCATAATCCATTTAGAACAAAATTCATTAAAAATGTAAAATATTTAGAGTCTTAAAAAGAAATTAGAAATATTTACAAAATGGAGTACATGGTGATATCAGATTACAAATATAAAGAAGTAGTCAAGAAAACTATTTCATATGAGTTTTAAAAAATAAACATCAAAAGATGTATGGTAAACACAATAATAAAAATTACAGGAACTGCTGGGGAAAGCACAGAACAACTTGACAGCAAATCGATTAATCCAGCATTTTACAACAGATAACAAAAGAAGATTTAAATATCTATTTGACTTGAATAGAAAGGCCGAGAGCATGGAAAATTTAAAAAAGAATGAGAACAGGTACATTACACACAACTGTGGTTCATAATTATGGTTCAGGAGAGAATGCTTTTCAAGTAATTAAGTTAAAAGAAATCATAAAAGATAAAATAGCCATCTTGATCACACAGAATTTAAAAGAGCAGCACCATTAAAATTAGTGAAATTTTAATTAGAAAAGAAACTGGAAAGTCAGAAAATATGTGTTTACTGTCCCTAATTTTACTAAATAATTCACTGTCAAAATATAAATATACCAAAAGATAAGTGGTTAAAGGAAATCTTTTAACAATTTTCAAAAAAACTACAAAATATACTGCTTATGTGAAAACCTGTTCCAAATCAATAATTATAGGAAGAATACCAATTAAATAATTCATGTTTCATATCCCCCCTTATAGATTAGGAAAAATTATGAAACAGTTGATTATTATGGTTATAAGGATTGTGGATGGACAAATAAATGCATTATTGGTTGAGTTGTGAATTGATTCTAAACTTTTGTTAATTTGAAATTATGATTGCATAATTCCAGAGAGACAGAGAAAAAAATAAAGATACAGAGAGTGAAGAGTTAATCAAGTGGCTAGAAAGGGTGATTGGAAATTACATTGTAGAAAACTGAGCAGTCAGAGTTTGGACCAGATGATTTTTAAGATGCCTCCTCTCTATCTATTATGGTAAGAACACTGGTGGGGAAATAATCAAATACATACACACACACACACACACACACACACACACACACACACACATATATATGTATATCTATGTATATGCATAAATATATACATATATACACATACATATGCATATATATGTATATATTTATATACATTAATACATTAGTTTTTAATTTATCTTTATATAAATATAATATGATATCATATCATATAAATATAATAAATATATAAATATAAGGTATTTTGGTAAGCCTTACATAAAAGTTCATCTGTGTTGACTCCTTATAATATGGCCTTAGGTTCTCAATAACCATGCAAGTGAAGCATAAAATCTGCCTGGTTAATCTAGTTAGAACTTAATCATCTTCTCCAGGTCTTTCACTTTAGGATCAAACTAGCAAAATTAGGAGAGGCTCATTGTTTTTCCCCATTTTTTTACAGATCTATGGGGCCATCTCTAAAGACATACATTGCATATACCAAAGGAAAATGCAATTGAATCATAGGATCTGGAACTCAAGACTTCTGATAGAACCAAGATGACAAAATAAAGCCAGGAAGTTGTTGGAGTTCTCCCAGTTTCCCCTGAAAAGCCCATGAAATCAAACCTTTGAACAGTCTGACAAAATTAAACCACTCTCCAGCTCAAGATGGATTGAAAAAACTCCTAGAAAGATCAGTCTCACTGAGGTGAAAGGAACCCAGCTCAGACAGTGAGTCAGACTCACTGGCTCAGAACTAGTGAGGGGGTCTGGAATCACAGAAGATCACCAACTTAGATCCTTTGTCCTGCCTCAGTAGCAGTGCAAAACAGTAAGAGAATCCCAGTCCCAACTCAGAAGGAAATGCTGGGAAACCAGGCTGTTTCCTGGAAAGTTCAAATAAAGCTACTCCTTGTAACCAGAAGAGACCTTGTGTTCAAAGCCAAGGCTCAGGGCTGCACAGGAAGATGGGGACAGCACTCCCTTTACCCCAGGAGCAGAGCTCTGCCACAAAAGCAAAAAAAGAGGACATACCAAAAGGATCTGGAGCTAAAAGGGACCTTAGAATTCATCAAATCTAAGTCCTGATTTCTTTTCTTTTCTTTTCTTTTTTTTTAATGTACTTATTTATTTAAAATTTAAATGCAAAAAAAAAAAAAAAAAAAAAAGTAGAAAAAGAATGACAGGGAAAAAAATTCTTCTGTGCCCAGCAGGACATCAGAAGATTCAAAATATATAATAACAAATTTTCATTTCAAGGAAGCATATATAATAATGACATTTTATTATAACTGTTCATCTTATTTTTGCTTCCTTATAGCTTTTGTTCCATTCTCTATTGTTCACTTTTTACTTTATTTTTTTTCCTCTTTCTTCTCCCCTCTACTTTACCCAATCAAGCTAACAATTAAACATGGATATATGTATGTGTATATAAATATATATATATATGTATATGTATACATATATATACATATACATATACATAAATGTAAACATACATATATATACATATATAAACACACATACACATATGTACACACATATATGTACCTATACAAATATACGTACATTTAAAACTAAAAACAATATTAATATGGCTGACGTTTCATGTACATTTCTCTCCTGATTGAACATTTTTTGTTTGACTTTGAAATTGATGATTCCTACCCCGTACTTCCTAATAAATTCTTCTCCTGATTATTGTTATTTTGCTTGGATGTATACCTCTTATTTCTTATCCTTCCTAACTCTTCTACTTTATTTCTATCTTTTAGCTTGCCTTTACTCCCTGATTTCACAGATGAGAAAATTCACCAGTGATTGTTAAGCGATCTATTTAAGTTCATTCAGGTTATAAAGTAGCAAAACTAGGATACAAGACCAAGGGATTACAAGACTTGTTTCTCAGTCATTCATTAATCAGTTGATATTTATTATGCCCTTGCTATGTGCCAAGCACTGTGTAAAGCCCTAAGAATGCAAAAAATATATAAATAAAAAATAGTCCCTGCAGTCAAGGAGCTCATCATCTAATGGAAGGGATCACAAATAAAGCAAATGTGTACAAACAAGTTATATAGAGAGTAAATTACAAAGAATCAAGAGAGGGAAGACACTAAAATGGCTTAGGAAAAAGCTTCTGCAGAAAGTGGTATTTTAGTTGGAATAAAAAGAAAACCAAGAGATGAAGAAAAGGAAAGCATTTCAGGAATGGAAGACATAGAGAGGAAATATCCAGAACTAAGACTTGAAGTGTCTTGTTCATAGAATAACAAAGATGCCAGAGTTATGGATAAAATGAGTGCAAGACAAGGAATATGGTATAAAACTGGAAAGATGTTGGGGTGTGGGGGATAGTGGTTTTGCTTAGAAAGGTCTTAAATGAAAACCAAATTATTTTATATTTGAACCTGGAAATGCTAGGGAACTCCTGGAGTTTACTGAGTGGGATGGAGGTGAAATGATTGAAGTGTACTTCAGGAAAATTACTTTACCAATTGAATGGAGGATAGATTAGAGTAGGAACTTGAGCAGAACCATCTGTAGACTATTATAATAGTCCAAGTGTGAAGTGATATGACCATGCACTAAGATGGCAGTAGTATCAGAGGAGAAAGGGAGTATATTTAAGAGGTGTTAACAAGGTGAGTGCTTGGAAACAGACTGAATATGAGACGTGAGCAATATTGAGGAGTCAAATATAACACTTACACTGGTTGGAGCATGGCAGTGCCCTTGATGATAAATAGAAAAAAGTTGAAAGCAGGGAGAGTTTAGAAGAAAAGATGAATTGAAATTTGTTAATGTTTCTTTTGAAAAGTCCACTGGACATTGAGTTTGAGATGTTAGAAAGGTAATTAAAGATACAAGACAAAAAAATCAGCAGAGATATTAAGATAGAATAGCTAGGTTTAAGAATCATTATTGGGCAGCTAGATGGTACAGTGAATAGAGCATCAGCCCTGAAGTCAGGAAGACCTAAATTCAAATTTGGTCTCAGACACTTAACACTTCCTGGCTGTGTGACCCTGAGCAAGTCATTTAATCCTAATTGCCTCTGAAAAAAAAAAAAAAAATCATTATCATAGATCAAAATCTATCTATATAACTAAATATATATATATATATATAAATAAATAGATATAAGATATATCTAAATATATATGTATAGATCAAAATATATCTATATATCGTAACCATATCGAAGATACGGTTACGATATATAGAGAGATTATGATAATCAATTATCATAGATATGGATATTAAATGAATCATCAGGGTTGATCCACTGAGTGTTGTAGGGAAAAGATAAGGAGGTCCCAGAAAGAGACCTGTGAAACAGATTGCCAAGACCTGCCTCCAACAAAGAAGACTGAGGAGAAGAACTTTAAAAGATAGGGAGATAACCAGAAGAGATTACAGTCCCAAAACCATAGAGAGAAGAATCAAAGGATAAGGGGGACTCAAGAGGAGTGAAGACTAAATAAAGATCCTTAGATCTGGCAATTTAGGAGACCATTGGTAATTTTAAAGTGAGAGTTTTGATGGAATTGGTGACAAATTGTGTTGTGGGAGGTTAAGGAGAAAGTGAGAACAAATAGAGACATCCAATGTAGATGGCCTTCTCAACAATTTTAGCCACAAGGCAGAAGAGATGTGGGACAATAGTTAGGAGGGTTGGAAAGAACAACTGATTGGTTTTTTTGAGAATAAGTGAGATTTGACATGTTTAGAGATGGTAGGGAAGGAGTCAATAAATAGGAAGCATTTGAAGATTAGAGATAGATTAAGAATATGAGAGAAATCCGCTGGAGGGAGATGAGATAGAATGGAATTGTTTGTTGCAGGTAGGAGGTTTAGCCTTGATAAGGAATAGGAATTCTTCTTCATGTAAGATATGGTTATAGGAAAAGCTAGTAGCAGAAAGCATCTGAGTTATAGTAGAAGAAGAATAGTTATATATTAAAGGGTATTCAAAGCAAAAGACTTCATTTTTGCTATAGAATGAGTGAGTGGACTCACAGCAGTGAATATTGTATTGAATTTGTATATTGTTGTTGTATATTATTCTATTATTGAAGCTGTATAATATAAATTGGTAATGGACCCAGCAAGAAGAGTTGCATAATTTTAATTACTTTGATTCAGCAATATGTATGTATTAGTGGAGGCAGCAAATGGTGGGAGTAATCCAATGCTGAGGCTTAGCTATTCATTATCAGTGTATGGTAAGGAAGCTATTGACTAAAGAAAAGACAATAGGAGAATGTTGAATTGGCTCAGCAAAGGATACAGATGTGAAAAAGAGGAGAGAATGACTAGTGAAAATATGATGGCCTGGGAGAAAATTGAGTTACCAAAGGATTAGAAATCATAGTATAAATGAAGAATAGAGTTTGTAAGGAAATTCCAGGGAAAGGTAAAATGCAATTTGATTATAGTCAAATATGGAGAGTTCAGAATTCTTAAACATGGAAGTGTTGCATTTATAGTGAAGGCAAGATCAAAAATTTGGACTTTTTTGTGTAATTGAGGAACTAAATGGTGAGGGGTTTTGAAGGAGAGTTAATCAGTGTGCTGAAGTCTCTAAGTGCAAGGAATGTGTTGGCGAGGAGAAAAAAGTTATGATTCAAATACTGAATTTGTTGAGGGAAGAAATCTGTCTAATAGCTATCAAGATTGTGATTGTGTGAAAGAATTGAATTGTATTTATTATTTTCTGATGTATAGTTGAACTTTGAACATGAAAGCGCTACTATATAAAGATAGAAAAACTAAGACCTATTGAAAATTCAGATTAGAAATACTCCCATTATTTTTATTCTTATCTCCTAGAAATTATCTAACAAATTTCAATAGTCATTTAAAATCATATGGCAACAATCCCTGCTTCAAGATGTTAGTGGAATAGAAATGCTCAAATAATGCTTTAGTAAATTCTTCACTTTAAATACAATTCAAAAGTTATTCATTTGGTAATTTTATATTTCCAATTGATGATGTAAGTATGTATAATCTACTAGGCAACTGCCTTATATGACTTTTCTATTTTTAATGCAACATTTCTGAAAAAAATTTACAAAATACATTTAGAATATTATTATAAGAACTTCTTTGGCATATCTTTTGATTTGGAGATTTTTGTTTTTATAAATAGAAATAACTTTATTCATGGTAAGTAAATGGTATAGCTATGACTTTGGCGTGATAAAATTGAACACCATGTCATATATCCAATATCTCAGAAGTCCTAAAAGCAATAATTACTCCTGCCATATTCTCATTTTTCCTTGGATTTATTATATCACTGATTCCAAGAAAAGCTTTGTCATTCAGAAATGATTGGTGCTACTGCCCTCAAAAATATATCTACCTGAAAATCTAGCTGCCTTAGTTACATGTTACATGTCAGGATGTTTTTTTTTTCCTAATTTTTTTTTCAAACTAAAATTGTGCTCAATTGGGGAGAAAAAATCTATTACTTCCTATTAATCATAACTTGAAGTTATGTTGAATTATAAAAGGTTTTTATTCATGTCTTTGTTTTTGACATCATCTACCCTTCCCAGTTTTTCCTTTTGATTTCCCTGAGATCTATCTCATGTATAAAAAAAGAGGTAAAGGAAGTTCATCAAAACTAACATATGAAAATATCAGACATCTAATGTGGTATTCAATACCCAAAGTCTGCACATAAGAAATACCATAAGGTCTTAGAATATTAAAGAGGTCTTTTGGTTCAATCTCTTATATTTTATAACTGAGAAACTAAGGCTTACAAGAGTTGTTACCTCTCAAAAGGTATGCTGCTGATTTGTGTCAAGATCTGACTATAAATTTTGATGCATGAACGATTGTTCTTTTTAGTTTATCATTGTGTCTCTTTGGTTGCTGCCTCCTTTACAACTAAGTTATAATATCATACTGTTTATGATGACTGCCCTCATTGCCTCTTCCCATAACAATGACAACCCCCTTCTTGGACCATTAGTACCATTAGTACAACTTCTTTATCTCATCTCTGTAATGCATTATCTATTTGAATCTCTTGCAGTTATTAGTGTACAGGGCAAAGAGAAGAGAGCAGATTTTGGGCAGCCATCTAGCTCAATTCTCCTAACATTTCCCTCCTCCAAAAAACTTTCAAATAATGCCTCAAATCAAATTTTGAAGGAGCAGTGCCCACAAAAAGGTTGAGTTGAGAGATTTTTCTAGCCTAAGAAAATTTATGAGATTGGCAGAAATTTATGGCGCCAGGGTTGGCGTGTCCAGAGCTTAAAAATGCAATTGTAGTAGTCACAAAGGCAATAGTGATGGCAGCAACAGCAAAAAGATTTGGAAGCTGTCAGCCCACTGATGGTAGAAATCAGCCAATTGGTCAAAATAAAGATAAGATGGGACACTTTTCTGGCACTGCATATATCTTGCATTGACTGACAACTTTTTTTCTCCAGATACATACAGCTCTTTGGCAGAGAGGAACACATCACAAAGGATCAGGAGGCATAGTCACAATACCAAAATAAGTAGGGGTTCTAGCACTAATGATTGAAGGGAACCAGGAGCTCTTCTTTGAAATACCAGAATGCAGACCAGGGGAGCAGTGATCATAGCTCTCTTAGAATCACATTGTCTTGGACATTATCTTGGTGTATGGTGTGAAATATTAGTTGATACCTGGGTTTTGTTGAACTGCTTTCCAGTTTTTCCAGCCGTTTTTGTCAATTGGTAAGTTATTTTCCAAAAAGTTTATATCTTTGCATTTATCAGACATAATTACTATGGTCTTTTCCTACTGTATTAATTACCTAATCTATTCCATTGCTCTATCACTTGATATTCCAGTACAATATTGTTTTGATGATTACCACTTTATAACATGGTTTGAGATCTGGTATGGTAAAGGTGCCTTTCTTCATTTTTTCATTAATTCCCTTGATATTTTTGAACTTTTATTCTTCCAGATTAATATTAGCTCTACAAAATAATTTTTGGTTATTTTGGCATGGCACTAAACAAATATATTTAGGTGGAGTTGTAATTTTCATTATCTTGGCTTGGCCTACTCAAAATCAATTGATAATTCATCAATTGATATTTTTTCAGTTGTTTAGATATGACTTGATTTGTGTGAAAAGTATCTTATAATTAATTGTGTCACATAATTCCTTGGTTTTTTGACATATAGAGTCCCAAGAATTATGTTGTCTACAATCATTTCACTTCATTTCATTTTTTGTTAATTAATTTCTAATGCACATTGTTTTATGAATCATATTGGGAGAGAAAAATCAGAACAAAAAGGAAAAACCATGGGAGAGAAAAGAGAAGAGAACATAACATGTTGATTTATATTCAATCTTGATAATTCTTTTTCTAGATGTATATGGCATTTCTATCCAGTCTATTGGGATTGCCTTTGATCATTGAACCACTGAGAAGAACTAAGTCTTTCATAGTTGATTACCACACATTCTTGCTGTTACTGACTTGCCCAGGATCATACAACTTAGGAAGTATTAAGTGTCTGAGGCGGGATTTGAGCTTCAGAGCCAGCACTCTATCCACTGTGGCACCTAGCTGCCCCTGGTTCTGCTAATTTTGGTCAACATCAATTCATGTAAATCTTTCTAGACCTTTCTAACATCAACTTGTTTATCCATTTTTTTCTATAACAATAATATTCCATTACCTTCATATACCACAATTTGTTCAGCCATTGCTCAATTGATGGTTGTTTACTTATTTCCCAATGTGATGGCAATTTTTGCTATCACAAAAAAAGAGCTATTACAAACATTTTTGTACATGTAGGTTCTTTTCCCTCCTTTATGATTTCCTTAGAATACAGACCTAATAGTGGCACTGTTGGGTCAAAGGATATGTGTGCATAATTTTCCAGTTCTTTGGGCACAGTTCCAGATTGCTCCCCAGAATGTTGGATAATTTCACAATTCCATCAAGAATGCATTAATGTCCACATTACCTCAAATATTTATCATTATCTTTTCCTGTCATATTTATGTTGTAGAACGAATTTGACAGACTCCATCTATACTTATTTTTCCAAATAATTTACACAGTATTGGAATTAATTGTTATTCAGTTAGCCTTTTTATCTCCTTTTGCATTTGGTCAACTCAACTTTTACACAGGGTGTTTTGTTCATTACATTTTTTTTTTCCATTTCACAAATTCTATTTTTCAATGGATTGGTTTCTTTTTCATATCTAATTTATAAGGACTTGTATACTTTTTCCATTTCATCAAATCTATTTTGTAGGGAATTATATGCTTTTCCCATTTTTAATCTATTTAATCATATTTATTTTTATGGGATTTTCTTCAGATAATTTCTATTTTTTTCTTTTCCATATCTCTTACAAAGATCTCATTTCCTTTCCTTATTTTTCTTCTCTCTTTTAAGATCCCTTTTTAATTCTTCCAAGAGAGGCTTGTGAAATGGGAACCAATTCATATCATCCTTTGGGGCTTCATCTAAAGGATGATCATTAGAGTTTGAAGTCTGTTCTTTTTTTTTTTTTTTTGCTTTTTTATTCATTTGTCTTTTTAAAGGTTGAGGTCCGCTCTTAAGGCAAAGGAGCTACAGCCACTTTAGTTTGCCCTAGAACTGTATTGCTGACAGACTCCTGGTGCTGGGTAGGTGTAGCTAGGTCCCATTTTTCTGAAGTTCTGGGGTTCAGAGTCTCACAATTTTCCCTTTGTTTTTGCTTTGGGTGTCTCACAGCAAATCTGCTGAACCATTGGCTTGTAACCAGGACAGAGTAGTCTAAGAGCCTTTCAATAAATTCCCTGGTATGTGTATGTCTCAATACCCTGGCTCCCCAACCCAGGTCCTTGCCCTCGTCTCCGTTCACTATGTTCTGGGGTCAGCAGCCTCTCCCCCTGCCTGATTGAAATAGACCTTTTCTGAAATTCTTCCAGAGTATCTTCTTCTGGAAATTTGTTGTACTCCAAATATTTGTGGGTTCTGTCACACCAGGAGCTCAGATAGAGACATATCTACTCTCTGCCATCTTGGCTCCTCCCCCCACACCCCAATTAATTGTTCTTTAAATCTTTTAATAGAATTCACTTGTAAAGCCATCTAGCCCTGGAGATTTTTTCTTAGGGAGTTCATTACTAGTTTGTTCAATTTTTTTTTCCTAAAATGGGACTAAAAGTAATTTATTCTCTCTTCTGATCATCTGGGCAATTTATATTTTTGTAAATATTCATCCATTTCAGTTAGATTGTTAGATCTGCTGCCATGCATTTGGAAAAATAGGTCCTAATTATTGATTTTATTTCTTTTTTTATTGGTGGTAAGTTCACCCTTCTCATTTTTTATGGTGATTTGGGTTTTTCTTTCCTTTTTCTAATCAACTTAATCAAAAGTTTATTTTGCTGTTTTTCTCATAAAACCAACTTTTAATTTTATTAATTAGTTCAATAGTTTTCTTAATTTATGTTTTATTAACCTTTCCTTCAAATTTCAGAATTTCTAATTTGGTATTTAATTGGGGAGGTTAATATGTTCTTTTTCTAGCCTTTTAAATTGTATGGCCAATTCATTGATCTCCTCTTTCTCTATTTTATTCATATAACTATTTAGAGATATAAAATTTCCTCTAAGAACTCCTTTGGCTGCCTCCCATAAGTTTTGATATTGTCTTATTATTGTCATTCTCATGAATGAAATTATGGATTATTTCTGTGATTTATTGTTTATCCATTCATTTTTTAGAATTAAGTTATTTCATTTCCATTTGGATTTTAGTCTTTCCCTGGCCCTTTACTGAATATAATTTTTATTGCATTGTGTTCTGAAAAAGAGGCAATTATTATTTGTATCTTTCTGCATTTGATTGTGAGGTTTTTATGCCCCAATACATGGTCAGTTTTTGTGCATGTGCCATATACTGATGAGAAAAAGGTGTATTCTTTCAATCTCTATTCAATTTTCTCCAAAGGTCTATTATATCTAGATTTTCTAGGATACTATTAATCTCCCTAGTTTCTGTATTATTTATTTTATGGGTAGATTTTTTTGATTCTGAGAGAGAAATTTTGAGGTCCCCCCCAACAGAGTTTTACTTTCCATTTCTTTTTGTAACTGGCTTAATATCTTCTCTTGGAATTTGGCTGCTCTACCACTTGGTGCATATACATTCAATATAGTTAATACTTCATTATTTGAGGTATGCTTTATCAAGACGTATTTTCCTTCCTTATCCTCTTTTAATTAGATCTATGTTTACTTTTGCTTTATCTGAAATCAGAATTTCTACCCCTGCTTTTTATTTTTTGCTTCCACTAAAGCATAATAAATTCTACTCCAACCTTTCACCTTTGCTCTATATGTATCTCTGTTTCAAATGTATTTCTTGTAAACAATATATTGTAGAATCCTGTTTTTTAATCCAATCTGTTAGTTGCTTCCATTTTATAAGAGAGTTCATCCCATATCCCATTCATAATTATGATTATCAGCTCTGTACTTCCATCCATCCTATTTTCTCTCCTGAATATGCATTTGTTCTTTCTTTCTACACTGTCATTAATAGTGGTTTGGTTTTTTTGGCCCTTTCCACCCACTGTCTTATCTTCTATCATATCTTTCACTTCTCATGGTAGTATTGTGTTTTTTAAACTCAACACATTCACTACCCTATCTTCTATCATCCCTCCAACCATCTCTTACCTTTGTTTTTTCTAGTGTTTCTGCCCCGCCTTCTATCTATACTCTCCCTTTTCTTTAAAATTTCTCCTCCTACTTCTTTACAGAGTTAGATAAATTTGAACCAAAACTGATAAGAAAATAACCACCCCTCTTCCTTCTTTCCCTACCATGTAACAATTCTTTTATGTCTTTTCATGTGATCTAATTTGTTCTATTATATCTCCCCCTTCCTCCTAATCCTGTAAAATACTTTTTCCATCCCTTAATGTCTTTTTCTTTGATGTCATCATATCAGAGTCCATTCACAATCACACAATGGCCCACTGTTTCCCTCAATAACAGATACAGTTTTCAAGAGTTACAGATATAATTTTCCATCTAGAGATGTAAATAGTTTAACCTTTAAATAATATATATTTTTCTGCTTTTTATCATTCTATGCTTCTCTTGAATCCTGTCTTTAAAGATTAAATTTTCTGTTTTGTTCTTTTTTTTTTCTTTTTCTATAATCCTTTATTGTATAAGCTACCACATCCTGGATGATGCTGACTGTTACTCCTTGATATTTGAATTGTTTTTGTGTGGCAGTTTACAGTATTTTTTCCTTGAGATTATAGTTCTGGAGTTTTATAACAATGTTCCTTGGAGTTTTCCTTATGAGATCTCTTTCCAAAGGAGACCAATGGATTCTTTCAATGAGTATTTCCTCCTCTGTTTCTAGAGTATCAGAGCAATTTTTATTGATGATCTATTGAAAAATCCTATCCAGTCTTTTGTTTGTTTGTTTGTTTGTTTGTTTGTTTGTTTTTTGTTTTGTCATGGCCTTCGGATAGACCAATAAATTTAAAATTTTCTCTTCTGGATCTATTTTCCAGATCAATTGTTTAATTAGGCATTTCACGTTTTCTTCCATTGTTTATTCTTTTTAGTTTGTTTCACTAATTCTTCATGTTTCACAGAGTCATAACCTTCCATTTGCCCCATTCTAATTTTTAATGTGTCATTTCCTTCAGTTAGCTTTTGTATCTCTTTTTCCATATGATTAATTCTACTTTTGAAAGTGTTATTTACTTCAGTGGAATTCAGAGGAGGTGCAGGGAAACAAAATTTGTGAATTAGAAAAGGTTAAAAAAATCACAGGAAAGTAGGATTTATGAATTGGAAAAAGAAAATAACTCACTAAAAAAATTAGTGAAATGGAAAAAAAATTCAACAGAGCAAAATAATTCATTTTAAAACTCAATTGGGCATATACAAAAAGAACTAAAAATGTGAATAAAAAAATAACTCATTAAAAATCAGGACTGAACAAATAGAAATGAATGATTCATTGAGAAACCAAGAATCAGTCAAACAAAACAAAACAAAACCAAAAAAAATGAAAAGCTGGAGAATAATGTCAAATACTTACTGGGAAAATCTATAGACCTGGAAAATAGATCTAGAAGAGATAATCTGAGGATCATTGGACTTCCCGAAAATTATGATCAAAAAAAGAGCCTAGATTCTATTTTACAGGAAATCATCAAAGAGAATTGTCCAGAGATAATAGAAACAGAAGGGAAAATAGGCTTGGAAAGAATTCATTGAATACCTTCTGAAAAAGACCCTAAAAAAAGACTCCACAGAACATTGTGGCTAAGCTTCAGAACTGTCAAACTAAGGAAAAAATATTGTAAGCAGCTATGAAAAAACAATTTAAATATTAAGGTGCCACAATAAGGGTCACTGCCTCCACATTAAAGGATCTGAGGGCTTGGAACCTAATATTCTGAAAGGCAAAAGAACAAGGATTGCAACCAAGAATAAACTACCCAGCTAAGTTTAGCATTTTCTTCCATGGAAGAAGATGGTCATTTAATGAAACAGAGAAATTCCATTTGTTTCTAAGGAAAAAAAAAAACAGACTTAAACAAAAAAAAAAAAAAAAAAAAAAAATGATCTACATCCACAAGACTGAAGAGAAGCAGAAAAAGGTAAAAAGAGCTCTTGAGAACTGTATCTCTATTGTGGATATACAGAAAGTCTGCATGGATAATTTGATTTTACTGATATAATATAAAAAAGGGAAGTAGTAAAGGGAAGGGGATAGTATCAGAAAAAGGGGAAGGAGAGATAAAAAGAGGGAAACTACAACCCAGGAAGAGGAATAGAAAATCTACCACATCTGAGGGAATTTAGAGAAGGGGAGAAACATTGTAGCTGATTCTGTCCATCATTAATCAATTGGAATTGGATTAGCTCTTCTCTATGTTGAAGATATCCACTTCCATCAGAATATATCCTCATACAATATCATTGTTGAAGTGTATAATGATCTTCTGGTTCTGCTCGTTTCACTTAGCATCAGTTGTGGTAAGTCTCTCCAAGCCTCTCTGTATTCCTCCTGTCGGTCATTTCTTACAGAACAATAATATTCCATAACATTCATATACCATAATTTACCCAACCATTCTCCAATTGATGGACATCCATTCATCTTCCATTTTCTAGCTACTACAAAAAGAGCTGCCACAAACATTTTGGCACATACAGGTCCCTTTCCACTCTTTAGTATTTCTTTGGGATATAATCCCAATAACAGCAATGCTGGGTCAAAGGGTATGCACAGTTTGACAATAATGTTATTTTAAAAAATTACTCATGCATATGTACTGTCAAAATTAAATTTTAAAATTAATAAAAAGAAAAAAAAAAAGAAAACAATTCATATCATTCTTTGAGATTTCCTCTGTGAACATTTTGTCCTTAAGAATTGGTGTTTTGGTCTTCTTCCCTGTCACCATAATAGCTTTCAATGGTCAAGATTCTTTTCGGTTTCTTGCTCATTTTCTTTCCTTTTGTTTTGATATTCTCTCTCTCTCTCTCTCTCTCTCTCTCTCTCTCTCTCTCTCTCTCTCTCTCTCTTTTTACTTTTGTGGTCAAGCTTTGCTCCTGAGGTAAAGGGTGTGCTATTCCAAGCTTCTTAAGCAGCTCTGAGCCTCAGTTTTGAGCAGAGTGCACCCTTGTGTTTGTAGGGGTAATGTTATCTGCTCTTTCCAAGAAACAGCCTAGTTTCCCAGAATTTTCCTTTTGAGCTGGGACTGGGGACTGCCCCAATGGTTTGCTCCACCACTGAGTTAAGACAGAGGGTCTCAATTGCTGATCTATTGTGATTAAGACCCTCTCACCAGGCTGAACACCCCTTTTACCTCAGTTAGACTGATCTTTCTTGAAGTTTTCCAAAATATCTTGATGTGGAGAATGCTTTCATTCCAGGAGATTCTGTTCAGAGATTTGGTTTTCAAGAGAAACTGCAGCTTCTTACTTCTTTCTACCATCTTGCTCTATCCCCAGAGGCTACAATCTTTTTAAATGGAACTTCTCTTTCTATCTCTTTCTTCTGGATTTTATTGGTAATAAATAGAAGTGCTTATTTGGATTTATTTCCTTAGATTTTACTAAAGTTGTTAATTATTTAAACTAGTTTTTTTCATTGATTCTTTGGGATTCTCCGAGTATATCATCATATCATTTTCAAAAAGTAATAGTTTTATTTCTTCATTTTCTCTTCTAATTCCTTTGGTTTCTTTCTCTTTCTTTTATTAGTAAAACTACCATTTTACTATAATATTGAATAATAGCAGTTATATTTACAGTATCTCCATTTAGTATCCAAAGCTCTTCATTATCTGTGTTCTACCTTGGCAGTTTTGTTATACCTAATGTTTTCTTCACTTTTTCTGAGATTTAATAATATTATCTTCTTGCTGGACTTTGAATGAGACAATATATCTCTAGATTCTTGCCTTTTCTGCCACCTCTTCCCCATTCCTGGCATGATCTCCCTGCTTATCTCTGCTTCATGTATTCCCTGGATTCCTTTAAGTCCTACCTAAAAACCTATTTTCTTTTTTTTTTAATTATTATTATAGTTTTTTAGTGACAAAACCTATGCATGGGTAATTTTTAAACATTAAGCCTTGCAAAAACTTCTGTTCCAACTTTTTTTCCCCTCCTTTCCTCCATTCCCTCCCCTAAATGACAGGCAGTCCCATACATGTTAAATATGTTAAAGTATATGCTAAATACAATATATGTATACATATTTATACAGTTATCTTGCTGCACAAGAAAAATCAGATTTAGAAGGAAGGTAAAAATAACCTGTGAAGAAAAACAAAAATGAAAGCAAATAACATATCTCCAGGACTTACCACAGTGCCTGGCACATAGGCACTTAAAAAACTATTATCAACTGATTTTAAAAAAGGGTAAAAGAAATTTTAAGTAATAAAATCAGCAACTTGATTAAAGCAAAATTAAAAAGCCTATGCATGAAGAAAATTAATATGCCTACCAAAAAAGAGAAATAGTTTTAAAAATCCTTAAAAAAAATTTCTCTAATAGAATTCTTATATGTAGTTCTTGTATACCAGAAGCCATTCTCCCTTAGGTAAGTAATCAAAGGACAGTTTCCAGAACAAGAATTGCAAACTTAAAGATCTTAGGAAATAGTATTCCTAATTACTAATAATAGGAAATACAAATAATCCTGAGGTTTTTTCTCTCATACTTTGCAAATTGATGAAGATTAAAAAAAAAAAAAAAAAGCACGGAATATTGAAGAGATTTTTGGAAAATACTACATTAGTTATTTTTTTTCCTTGATAGTAATTTATTTTTTCCTATTGCATATAAAGATAGTTTTTAACATTCATTTTTATAAGAATTCTAGTTCCAATTATTTTTCTCCTTCCTTCTTTTCTTCTAAGACAGCAAGCAATCTGATATAGGTTGCACATGTACAATCATAGAAACACATTTCCATATTAGTCATATTGTGAAAAAAAAGTAATTTCTTCCTCTGAGTTCAGGCATCTGGACTGGGTTTCTGCATTGATTCTCTGGGACTGTCAATTTGCCAACTGCACTAATGCATCCTAACATACTCACACCTGTTGTGCCCTGGATTCCAAGCTAGTGGTCTCACAGTTGAACTGGTATGCCACTGATCTACTAACCCCTGAGCCTCAGTTAGTGATCTGTACTGTGACTAAGAGCCTCCTGCTAGCTTTCCTGGATATCACCTGTAATGAATGGGCTGTGCTCCTCTTAAATCCACAGAAGACAGACATTTTTGAAGTCTTTCCAAGTTATCATGGACTATAAATTTGTTTCATTCCATCTTTTTTGTGGATTGTGTTGACCAGAACTCTTTTAGAGACTTGACTTAATGTTGTTTCTAAAAGAAACTAGGGAGAACCCAGGCAACTTCTGACTTTTCTCTGTTATCTTGGTTCTGCTCCCCTCACATTAGTTCTTTCTTGATGGACTGTGAAAAAATCTAGAATTTAAATTGGAATTATGCTAATAAAGTGACCCTTGATCAGAGATTTCACTAACTAATATCCAAAAGATATAATAGGTAAGAATAGTCACCATATATATACCAAAACATTTATAAAATCACTTCACAATAGCAAAGAATTGGAAACAGTAATAGGTGCCCATTGTTTGAGAAATAGCCAAATAAAGTAATATACATGAATATAATGGAATATTGTTTTAGAGTAAGACATAACAAATGTGATGAATTCAGAAGATCATGGAACATTATACGTGAACTTATTCAGGTTAAGGTAAAATCCAGAAAATTATTTATGCATATATATATATATGTGTGTGTATATATGTTTACATATATATATATATATATATATATATATATACACATATATATGTAGATACACATGTGTATGTATATGTGTATATATGTATCAATAATCATTATAATTATTATTATTGTAAAATAGAAAAAAAACCCTACTCCCCCAAATTTTAAATGAATGTTATAAAGTCAGGAAGAGTAAGAATTCCTTCAAAGAAGGAAGATGAAAAAATATTTCTATTTTAACCCTCTACAAAGATGGAAGAGACACAAATGTACATCTTTGTATCCACTTTCAGACACTGATGTATTTATTAGTTATGCTCATTTCTCTTCCTTTAATATTTACTCTTTTTATTTAGAAAAAATGGTATTTATTGCATGAAATGACTTCTGGTACATAAAGGGGGAAAAATCCTAGCACAAGGTATGAAGATGTAAAAAACAAAGACATCAATAAAAATATTTAATAAAAAGAAAAGGGATAACAGGGTAATAGTGGGGATAAGATAAAATTATCCCTAGTATTCAATTAGGGGAGGAATAAATAAAAAGGCCCTGCCCCCACTATGTCAGGTCTTTGTCCCACTTTTTTCTTCCAGTATTATGCCCAAACTTGTATAGTTATTTGTGACTGATCTGGGACATTTCAGGGGAGGAGTAAAGGGTCCATTTATGTAGAATTATATTTTAAGCAGGAACAAAATCTCCATTGGGATTCTGGAAGTTCCCTTAGCTAGAGAAGCATTATCTCCCTAATGTCTGCCTGTTTGTGAAAGTCACACAAATATAGTAGCAGGACAGTCATTAATAATGATATACTAGAAATGATTAGAATGCAAAGAACAGTCTCATCAGATTACAGCAATCTGAAGATAGGTCAGACTTCAGCTTTAAACTACATGAAAGGGACTCCTTAATTATGGCCTCATTATTAACTACAACAACACATATCTTGGCAAGACTTCTTTATTTTTTCATGTCAGAGTTAGCTTGAAGTTGCCTACTAAAGAATACTTCTAAATAAAAGTAGTTTCTCTGATCTATCATCTAAAACTTTTCAGGCCATTACCCTCAGAAAAATCAGAAAACTTCTGTAGGAAGTGAATTTAATGCCTAATTTCTTTATCTTTTCAGTCCCTTGTAAAATTTATGTGGAAGGGGTTTTAAATGTCCTCCACGTTACTGCGAGTGATCAGAGAGGTCAGCAGCAGTAAGATGATCTTGTCAGAGGCAGAAGCACAGATGATATCTAAAGCATGCAAAGTAGTCCCTTTGCTGTGAAAGTTGATAGTGTGTAACCAAGTCACACTTCAGCTTAGCCTTCAAAAAAAAAAAAAAAAATCCAGAGTCTGCGACATGGATTTAATAATCTGATAGAGCTATGTGGGTTTAAATATCACTATTCAAAGAAAGATGGATTTTTCTCTCTATCTGTCCTACAAGCTAGCTCAAGGGGAGTTGGATTTCATGAAGAGTTGTATTAATATGCAGGAAAAATGCATACTTATTCTTTGGCTTCATATTGGTGTTATCCCTTTTTAATGAAAATGATCTCATAAGTACATCTAAGACTAAGTTAAATAAGAATATATTTTCTTTTTATCACCTCATCATATTTTTTTACCTCCTATCCTTCAATTAAAATGGAATGCCCAGTGACCAAAAGTATAGTTTCATTTACTGACACAGTAGATAAAAAAAGTGAATAAGAATTAAATATCATTCCGAGACAACTTTCATTTTTAGTTCTGCAAAATGACTAAAATGGTTCATAGAGATAGAGCAGGCCAAAATTGTAGATTTGGGCAAAGTATTCCTGTTGTCAAGTGTCTCACCTTGTA
This sequence comes from Sminthopsis crassicaudata, assembly GCF_048593235.1. Classification (NCBI taxonomy): domain Eukaryota; kingdom Metazoa; phylum Chordata; class Mammalia; order Dasyuromorphia; family Dasyuridae; genus Sminthopsis; species Sminthopsis crassicaudata. The sequence continues at coordinate 240,198,309 of NC_133617.1, read as the reverse complement.
CCCTTATCTTAAATCTTGCTGAGCTAGATTGAAAGATAGAGAAGATATGAACTTGGAAGATTTTTTTTAATATTCTAAATTCAATTTTATAAACAAGTTTGGTGCATTTAATATAGATAAGGCTTTTGGGTAGCTGCTGACCATATCATGGTGCATAAACTCATAACAATGATCCTTGATTTCTATATTCATCCATTCTATTGAAGGGAGATGACACAAAATAGTTACACAAATATGTTGACTAGTACTCCATGACCTAAAGACAAGTGATGAAAGAAATAACTGGGGAGAATGCTGCACAGAGGAAGTGCTCCTTCAATAAGCTTTGCTGAAAGACAAAGAGCTTTGAAAAATGGAGAATTAGATCACGCTTCTTTTACTCTGTATCTGAGGAATGGTTTATGCTTGAGCCCAGAAGCAAAAGATAGAGGATTTCATTTGGGGAAAATCTTGTAGTCTATATTATTCATATGTTAACTTCATTAAAAAGAGTAGTATGGAATATACTGAATATAATATGGAATATAGCTGAAAAGGTAGTTGGGAGGCATGCTGTGGGAGGTTTTTTGTTATAATCTAATTAGTCATTCAATCTAAGACATTTCAGAGTAAAACTGATGACTTCATGCAACTTTTCCTCACTGAAATCCAATTCATGTATAGGTCAAGATTTCATCCCATGACCTCATTAGTCTTCTCCAAAAACAAAAAATAAACAATTACAATTTTTCGCTTTAAAGCATTCTTCTCATTGGATTGTGGCACTTCCTTTTGTATTACTCTCATTTCTCTTCCTAATTTTTCCTTTACCTCTCTTACTTGATGTTCAAAATCCTTTTTGAGTTCTTCCATGACCTGAAACCAATTGTATTATTCTTCTTGAAGGCTGTGGATGTAGAAGTTTTGACTGTTATTTTTGTCTGAATGTGTATTTTGATTTTCCTTTTCACTATACTAACTTTCTATAGTCAGAACTTTTTATGTTGTTTGCTCATTTTCTCAGCCTATTAGTTTACTTTTCACTCTTTGTTAAAATAAGACTCTGCTTACAGGGTGAAGGATGTGCCATTTCAAGCTTCATGGGTTTTGTGCAACTATTTTCAGAGATACTTCTAAAGACCTGGAATTATTCAATTCTTCCAAGATGATATGATCCAAGTGTATTCACTTCTCTCTTGTGACCACAAACACCTTTTTCTGCCCTGAAATTGAGAGGAAGATCTCTTTTCCATTATGGCTGTGAGTTCTAGTGTACTAGATCTCTTTTACTGAAGTTCCATTTCACTTATTGAAAACCATTGAAGGTACATTTTTTTTTCTCATTCAAAATTATAGATAATTTTGCTAGATATATTTTTGGCCATAAGCCTGGTTCTTTTGATTGTTGGTAGATATGATTCCAGGACCTGCTGTCTTTTATTGTAACTGCTGATAAGTCCTGTACAATTCTAATTGTAATTGGTGAATTTTTTTTTTTTTCTAATTCTACTTTCTCCTCATGTTCTATCATACCAGGACAATTCTCTTGGATTATTTTTATGCATTGTTGTGTCAAGGTTCTCTTTTTGTTCACAACTTTCTGGCAGTCTAATTATTCTTATATTTTCTCTTCTTAATCTGTTCAACATATCTGTCACTTTTTGTATAAGATATTTCACATTCTGCTCTATTTTCTCATTCTTTATAATATGTTTTGCCTCTAAGGTCACTATGATGACAGGAAAAGATAATGACAAATGCTGGAGGGATGTGGGAAAACTGGGACACTAGTATATTGTTGGTGTAGTTGTGAAATGATCCAACCATTCTGGAAAGGAATTTGGAACTATGCCCAAAGGGCTATAAAACTGTGCATGCTCTTTAATCCAACAGTGCTACTTTTGGGTCTTTATCCCAAGGAAATTATAAAGAAGGAAAAGGATCCACATCTTCAAAAATGTTTGTAACTCTTTTTGTGGTAGCAAAGAATTATAAAATGAGTAGATGTCTATCAATTGAGGAAAGGCTAAATTAGTTGTGGTATATGAAGGTAATAGAATGTTATTGTTCTATAAAAATGATGAACAAGATGATTTAAGAAAAGCCTGGAAAATTTTACATGAACTGATGCTGAGTGAAACAAGCAAAACCAGAAATATATTATACACAATAACAACAAGATTGTACAATGATCATCTTTAAAAGACTTGCTTCTCTTCATTGGTTCATTGGGATAAGGCAATTCTAATAAACTTTGGATAGAAAATGCCATCTGTATCCAGAAAGAGAACAATGGGAAATGAATTAAATCAACACATGCTATGCTAATTTTTTTCCTGTTTTTTTTTTCTCTCATGATTTTTCCTTTTTGTTATTTTTCTCTTCTAATATAATTCATGAAGAAATGTGTATTTAAAACCCCAATATACATGCATAATCAGAAAAAACAAAGCAATATTATTTTTTTTAATAGTAATCCCTTTATTGTTGTTCAGTCATTTTTCATTCATGTCAGATACTTCACAACCCCATTTGGGGTACTGTATTGGTTCACCATTCCTTTTTCCAGCACATTTTATAGATGAAGAAACTGAAGCAGTAAAGATTAAATGACTTGTCCAGGGTCTTAGTAAGCATCTGAAGATAGATTTGAACTCAGCAAGATATCTCCTAACTACAGTCCCAGAACTCTATCCACTGGACTATCTAACTGCCCATGAATAATTCTTGGGGAAGGGAATTTTCCCCAATGGTTAGATTAAAAATACCCTGATGGATCAAAATCTGCCTTAAAAAATGAAGATTTGAGAAGTTCCACAAGTAGGAAATGAGGGAGAATTGGAATATAATGGTTGAGGAGTAGATGTGTTATTGTAGATGATAAATTGCGCAAACTGGCTGCCCTGAAGAGAATGGGATACAAACCATTCTCTCACTATTTGATGGTTTAACTACACAATCAAATCCAAATACCCCTGCACACACAAAATTTACTTTTCCTCATCTCTAGCCCCCAGAAGCCCTAATCTTCACTTTGGAGATCACTAGCCTGGAGAACCTTAAATCATAAAGGGGACAATACACGGTGCTAAAGATCTAAATAAACTAATAGTTAACTAAATAATTGGCTATTATAGTTAGAATATGCAATATTCTTTACTTCTAGGAAGCAGACACTACAAGAATGAACCACTTCGTGTGACTTCAATAGATATAAAATTGCAATAGATATAAAATCAGTGTTTGAAATTTTAAAATGAGCAATAGCGATTGTTACCATACCTGTCAGGATCCTACAGAAGTGAAAGGGTAATTTTGGCAAATTTTTTTTTTTCTTGGCAATATTTGGTAGAAAGAAAACTGGCTATAAAAGTCTTTTAAAGCAGACACTGTAAAGGTCATTTCAAGCAGTGCTTTTTTTTTTTTTTTTTTTTTGGCTTGGGTAAGATAAAGTACTCATATTTTTATGGAACCAACATAAAGTCTGCAATTCAGGGAGTAAATTTCTTCACATCTAGTGATTCTTTTAAGTAACAGACAGTGGTTTCATTTTTTTTTTTTTTTTCACTGCAGCTCTCTTTATTAGAATAACTGGGACGTGATTTTCTTTCTATGTGTTGGCATAGATTGTCTGTCATGAGACACTATCCTGGCAAGAAATCATTGCTGAATGACAAAAATGTTGGCCTCTATCAAACATGTCTAATGTGCAGAGCTGTGCATTTACATTTTGTGCCATATATGTGGATATAAATTGTTATCAATCATTCATTAGATTCCACAATTTTATATTAATTACTATGATTTCTTTTTGCAAATTGTGTGGATTCCCCTATGCAAATATCCCAATATGTAAACAATCTAATTTGTTGTTTAGCATACAAAACTGATTATAGCTGAGTTTTTTTATTGTAAATTATTTTATGTCTCATTCAGTGATTATGCCTTTTTTATTCCTTTATAAATAGTGAGAGAGCTTTGATCCCTACCAGTTTTATTCTTTTGTCTTTCTAGCAGATGGATTTGATCCATCAATTGTTTTAAGCTGTGTTTGGAGGCCTATATTTGTAGCAAAACCTTTACAGTCAGATAATTCAGAGTGGATTTGTAAAGTCCTTATGTAAGAAAAGAAAATCTGATTTTTATAGGATATCTTGACAAAAGAGTGAGATTTCAATTATTCCTTTTGTAAGGGAAGGGAGTGTCCATTGATTCCTCCCCCACCACTTAAAGGTAATTACTTTTATTTGGCAAGAATACTTCTTGATTGGATCAATCAGAATCTAAGTGGGAACAAAAGCCAGAACACCTACCTTAATCAAAAGCATTTGAATTAAATGCTATAGGAAGCCTGTTATAATAAGTGAGAGACTTGATGGAATCCTGAGGAGCTAGTATAAAGTAGGAGCTAGGTCAGAACCAGAGAGAGGAAGTGGAGATGAAGGAGGGAAAAAATCAAGGAATGAGCCAGAAAGAATATACAGCAGGGTGCAAACAGATGAAGGAAAAAAGAGAAAAGAGGAATGGCAGAGTAGAGTAATATTAAGTGGATGCCGACAATTATCTCAGAACAACAAAAAAAGTAGTTGATGCCACTAGGAACAACCATTTACTCAAATCAGGAAAATTCTAAAAAATGGTCTGTTCATCCACTCAACTTCCCTTCCTGGCACCTATCACAAATAGCATGATCTGTTTCATCACTCAAACACTGCCAGTAAGTTGAATATTGCCTCAACCACAAAAAGGTCAGCAGCTAATTAGCAATAGACAGAAATGTAAAGTAAGATAAAGCATTCAATCTCTATCTAAATGTTAGAATTTTCCAAAATGGAGACTTGAAGATATTATTCTTATACTCCTGATATAAATCCAATAAAGCAGCAGAGAAGGGAGTCAGGTAGCCCTAAAGGGCCAATGACCCCAGACTTAAAATGAGCTAATAAAATTTAAAGGTGTTAGATAATCTTGGAAGATGTGCTATTGAACTATTGAATTGCAGGGTCAGTAACCTATGAAAAGTACATTTTTTATGGTAAATGAGCTAACACTGCATACAATGCTGGACTCTCCTGACTCAGTTACCTAGTCCAAATCAATCCCACATCACTTTGAAATCTCAGCAGGTCTCATGAACTCAGCTCTGTGATTGTTGTCTCAATTTTCTTATCTGGAAAATTAGAATGATAAAACTTGAAATAATATTTGTAAAGCACAATGCATACTTTAAAAATTATGTATATACTAACTGTTATAATCATATTGATGTATAAAGTTATGTAAACTACACATAGTTTATATATATATAAAATATATATAGTTATTTATGTAAAATATTAGCTATTGCCTACTTCACAGAGTTATTGTGAAGAAAGTTCCAACAAATTTAAAACTAGATTGAAAAAAATATAAACATCATAAAGCAAATCCTCAGCTAAGTAAGGTATCAGTTCTTAGTGGGCTGGATTGATTACAGGATCAGTTTTTTGTTTTTTTTTGTTTTTGTTTTTTTTAATATTAATCAATGGATTTCATAGATCCACAGTCGTCATACAAATTGGAGTTATTATGTGTTCACAAAATTTATACATCAATTCAAATCAATTAAACAGCATTAAAATATATAGAAGCAGATAACACGGGCTGAGCACTGGAGATACAACACAATGTGTCATTAAAAAATAAAAAAAGTAATATATTTTTCAATATAGTTATTTCATTAAATAATTTCTAATTATATGTCTAAAATTAACTTTAAAAAAAATTATGACTTCCAAGTTTTTTCCCTCTCTATCAAATTAAGCAATTTGATATTGATTATACAAGTGAAATCAGGCAAAAAAATGTTTCCCTGTTATGTTATAAAGCAAAACAGATAAAGTACAAAAATAGAGTTAACAGTATTCTTTATCTGCATTCAGAATTAATCAGATCTCCCCCAGAGGTGAATAACATTTTTCATGAATCCTTGGAATTGTATTCAATCATTATATTGATCAGGTCTAAGTCTTTCATAGTTAATAATCACTACAATAGTAATATTACTGTATATGTCATATTACTCTTCCAGTTCTGTTTACTTTACTTTGCATAAATCCATATGAGTCCTCTCCAGGGTTTCTGAAACCATCCTACTGGTCATTCTTTATGTCACAATAGCATTCCCTTATAATCATATGCTACAACTTGTTTAGCCACTCCCCAATTGATGGAGATATCTTTAAATTCTAGTTCTTTGTTGCCACAAAAAAATGCTGCTATAAACATTTTTTAATAAATAGCTTCTTTCCTCCTTTTTCTTTGATGTCTCTAAAATACAAATGTAGCATTATTAAAGTTTTATACCTCTTGTGAGCATAGCTCCAAATAGTTCTCCAGAATGGTTGGATTAATTTACAATTCTATCAATGATGTCCCAATTTAGTGTCCCAATTTTTTTGTATCCACCTCAAGCATTTGTCATTTTTCTTTCTTGTCATGTTAGCCAATATGATAGGTGTGTTATCTTAGCTTGCATTTCTCTAATGAATAGTGATTTGGGACATTTTTTCAAATGACTATTGGTAGCTTTCATTGTTTCTGAAAACTGTCCATGCTCATCCTTTGATTATTTATGACCTGGGGAATAGTTATTATTTTTATAAATTTGGCTCAAGTCTCTATATATTTGAGAAATGAGGGCTTTATCAGAGAAACTTGCAGTACAATTTTTCCCAGTTTCCTGTTTTCCTTCTAATTTAGGTTGCCTTGGTTTTGTTTGTGCAAAAGTGTTTTGTTTTTATTTCATATAATCAAAATTAACCAGTCTACATCCAAAAAAGTTTTCTATCTCTTGTTTGGTCACAAAATCTTCCCTCATCCACAGATATGATATGTATATTCCATGCTCCCCTAATTCACTTATTATAACATCATTTATCTTTTTTGACTTTATCTGGTATATGATATAACATGTTATTCTGTACATAATTTGTATTGAACTGCTTTCTGGTTTTCACGGCAATTTTTGTCAGATGGTGAATTATTACTCCTAAAGCTTGGATCTTTGGATATATCAAACATTAGATTACAACTGAAATTTACTACAGTATATTATATTACTAATATATTCCACTGACCACTTTCATTCAAGACTGTTTTGATGCTTCTTTTTTTGCAATATAGTTTAAAATCTAGAATTGCTGGGTTTTCTTCCTTAAATTATTTTATTGATTCCTTTGATATTCTTGAACTTTCAGATGAATTTTTAAACTACTTTTCTATATTTATAAAACAATTATTTGTCATTTTGCTTGGTATGGCACTGAATAGGCCAATTAACTTAGATAGAACTATCATTTCTCTTATTATTGGTTTGACCCATGAACAATTGATATTTCTGTAATAGTTTAATCTATTTTTTATTTATAAAAAGTATTTATTAGATCTGTCTATATTTATGAAAACTATTTTTAATTGTATTCACATAATCTTTGGCTTTGTCTTAGATTAGTAGACCTCCCAAATATTTTATATTGTCTATAGTTTTTTTTTTTTTTTAATGGAATTTCTCCTATCTATTGCTGCTCAATTTTTTTTTTGTAATATATGGACATACTAATAATTTATGTATTTATTTTATATCCTTTAACTTTGCTGGAGTTATTGATTATTTCAATTAATTTTTAGCTGCATTCTCTAGAATTCTTTAAGAATACCATCATATCATCTGCGAAAGTGATATTTTTGTTTCTTTATTGCTTTAATTTCTTTTCCTTATCTTATTGCTATAGCTAACATTTCCAATAAAATATTGAGTAATGTAGTGATAATGGTTATAGTTAGTTCAACACATCATATTAGGAAGGTTTCTAGTTATTCCCACTACATATAAAGTTTGTTCTAGGTTTTAGATAGATACTACTTACTTTAAGAGAGATTTCATTGATCTGTATGATTCTAGTGATTTTAATAGAAATGGATGTTGTACGTTGTCCAAAGCTTTTTCTGTATCTATTGATATATTTATATCTTTTTGTTATGGATACAGTTAGGCAGATTGTTTTCTTAATTTTAAGCCAATTCTGAATTCCTACTATAAATTCCACCTGGCCATAGTGTATTATACTGGTGACAAATTACTGTAATCTCTTTGCTAGTATTTTATTTAAAATATTTGCATCAATATTCATTAAGAAAATTTGTCTATGGTTTTCTTTCCCTATTTTTATTCTCCCTGGTTTAAGTATTAAAGCCATATTTTGTCACAAAAGGAATTTGTCAGGATCCTTTTGTATCAATAAAAAAAATAATAAGTATAATAATATTTGTATTATTTTTCCTTAAATTTTTTAGGAGAATTCACTTGCAATTCATTTGGTCCTTGGAATGTTTTTCTCAGACATTTAATTTATGGCTTATTCTATTTCTTTTCCTAAGAGAGGGTTATTTAAATATTCTATTTTCTCTTCTGTTAATATGGGCAATTTATCCCTTTCTCTCCATCTCTAGTGTTTTTGCTTCTCAAGTACTGTTTTGTTTTTTTGTTTTTTGGCCCTTCCTTCTATCACTTCATCCCTTTCTCTTGTCTCTTCCCCTTCTACTTTGGCATTTGGAAAGATAAATTTGAATACTATTGATTGAGTGTGTGTGTGTGTGTGTGTGTGTGTGTGTGTGTGTGTGTGTACTCCATTTTTTATCCAATTTTGATGTGAGTGAGGTTCAAGTACTACCCTCTATGCATATTCTCCTCCATTGTAAAAGCCTTTTCTTGTGGGGGTCTTTTATGTGAGATAATTTTGCCAATTCTTCCTCTCCTTTCTCCCTTTCTCCAGGACATCCCTCTTTCTCACCAATCAGTTTTTTCCACATCATCCCAACATAAGCAATTCATTCTTGGATTTTTTTTTTTAATGTAGCATCCTTCTAATTGCCCTAATAATAATTAAGTTCTTTGAAGATACATATTCCAACTCCCTATATAGAAAGGTAAACAGTCTAACCTTATTGAGAACCTTATGATTTCTCTTTCATGTTTAACTTTTTATGCTTTTTTTAAGTCTTTGAAAATCAAATTTTTATTTATTCCTGGTCTTTTCATCAGGGATGCTTGTATGTTCTCTATTTTATTAAATATCTATTTGCCCTTTGAATGATAACACTCCATTTTCTTGAGTAGAGTATTCTTGCTTATAATCCCATCTCTTTTGCCTTTTTGAATATGATATTTCAAATCTTCCACTTTTTAATGTGGTAGTAGCCAAATCTTTTGTAAATATTACTGTGCTTATACAAAGGCAGGAACCATATTATAGCTAAAATCTATGGCTCTCGTTTCCAAAATATGTAGAGAATTGACTCTAATTTATAAGAAATCAAGCCATTCTCCAATTGATAAATGGTCAAAGAATATGAACAGACAATTCTCAGATGAAGAAATTGAAACTATTTCTAGCCATATGAAAAGATGCTCCAAGTCATTGTTAATCAGAGAAATGCAAATTAACAACTCTGAGATACCACTACACACCTGTCAGATTGTCTAGAATGACAGGGAAAGATAATGCGCAAAGTTGGAGGGGATGTGGGAAAACAAGAACACTGATACATTGTTGGTGGAATTGTGAACACATCCAGCCATTCTGGAGAGCGATTTGGAACTATGCTCAAAAAGTTATCAAACTGTGCATACCCTTTGAGCCAGCAGTATTACTACTGGGCTTATATCCCAAAGAGATCTTAAAGAAGGGAAAGGAACCTGTATGTGCAAAAATGTTTGTGGCAGCCTTTTTTGTAGTGGCTAGAAACTGGAAACTGAGTGGTTGCCCTCAATTGGAGAATGGCTGAATAAATTGTGGTATATGAATGTTATGGAATATTAATGTTTTGTAGGAAATGACCAGCAGGATGATTTCAGAAAGGCCTGGAGAGATTTACATGAACTGATATTGAGTGAAATGAGCAGCATAGTGAAGTGATAGAAGGAAGGGCCAAGGAGCAGGATTATATACTTCAACAACAACACTATATGATGATCAATTCTCATGGACATGGCACTCTTCAACAATGAGATGAAACAAATCAGCTCCAATAGAACAGTAGTGAATTGAACCAGCTACACCCAGCAAAAGAACTCAGGGAAATGAGTGTGAATCACCACAAAGAATCCTCAATCTGTCTATTTTTGTCCACCTGCATTTTTGATTTTCTTCACAGGTTAATTATACACTATTTCAAAATCCGATTCCTTTTTGTGCAGCAAAATAACTATATGGACATGAATACTTATATTGTATTTAACATATACTTTAACATATTTAACAGGTATTGGTCTATATGCCATCTGGGGAAGGAGGTGAAGGGGAGGAAGGGAAAAATTGAAACAAAAGGTTTTGCAATGGTCAATGCTGAAAAATTACAAATGCATATATCTTATAAATAAAAAAGCTATAATAAATTTTTTTTAAATAAAATTTCTAGCTGTATCAATTATCAACATTATTATTTTCACATCTTAGATAGGCTATAATAGATGCCATGGATACCAAGAATATGTTTGTTGAATTGATGGATTTTTCTTTTTGCGTATATATATGTAGCCAAAGTGAAATGGTCACTTCTATCTTTATCTGCTATTAGCTGGCTTATGTATTAATTTTCTATCCTACTTCTAAAGCAAAGATAATGTTCTAATATATTTTCATAAATTAGTAAAATGCAAAGTCTTTCCCATTATTTAGCTTTAAAACCCCCAAACAAAATCTTAAATAATCAATGAAATGATTTTTTACAATAAGCTTTCTTTCATTCTTCTACTTTTCTTCCCACTCCCTCTACCATCTCCCTCTTTTTCTCACCCATCTCACCTTCATCTTTCCTTTCTCTTCTCCTTACTCTTCCTTCTCTCTCATCAATCAAGGCCCAGAATCCCACAAATAAAGTCAGACCTAAACAATTGAAAAAATATCAATTGTTCATGACTAGGCTGAGCTAAGATAATAAAAATGATAATATAATTCTTTCAGTCAGGGCCATACCCTTTTGTGACCTTTATATCAAATGTAGATGAGACAGAAATATCAAAGCAATTATGATATCTACACATTTGTGTATACACATATGAAATACACTGTCATGTGTATATATATATTTACATATATAAAATATATACACACACACATATATATGTATATATATATATATATGTACACACACATTTACAAATATAATGTCTAGATATAGACATCAATATCTACACTGATGGGCAGACTCTATAGTCTGTCCATATAAACTTTATATCCTAACCTTGGTAATGGATACTCTTTATCCACTTGATCTTCCCTGTATGTGTTATGAAGCTAAATTCTTTTGACTAGTTATAAATCTGCAATGTTCTGGGACTTGACATAACTAATACAATGTCAACTTCAAAGGGAAATATTTGAATTACTTTACTATCCATAGAGAATCCCTCTTCAATTTAGACTCTGTGTTGTATATACCTTCCTCTCAATGGCAATCATCCTTTCCAAATATACATTGCCTGGTTTTATGCTATTTTACATGGAGGAATGGAAAAAATGCTCTAAAATGCCCCCAAACCATGTAAAACCCATTTGTTCAGGAGCCAGCCTCTCAATAACACTAGCCACTTAAAATCAGGAATTAAGCAAAATGGTTCTCTGAATCACATTGACATAAATGTCAGAAAGCCCATTCTAAAAGTATGCTAGGATGTAACTGTAATGTTACAGTCTCTCTGGCCCTCAATGTCCTCATCTGTCTTTACATTCTACTTACAGGGTTATTTTGAGGGTGGAATATAAGATAACAGATATGAGATCTATAAAGGAGAAAATCATATACCATTGTGAGTCATTGTTATTATTGATTGTTGGGAATGTCCTCAGGCTATAATTCAGAACTCATTAACTTTTCATTTACATACAGTTCTAATAGGGCTTCAACTATGTTTTTGCTGAGTGTAGGCTCAAAGCTGATTAAAAGCATCAAATTAGAAAGAAATGTGCCATAAAAATTAGGGCACAAGAGAAAGTAATATCTGATGGCCTGGTGGTGACAAAACATCAAAAAATGATTTTTTCACAACAAAGTAGAATGATTAATGATCATCACCACAATGAGGGAGTGAGGTGACACAGTAGATAGCATTCTGGCCCTATTGTCAGGAAGATTCATCTTCCTGAATTCTAATATATCCTTAGACATTTTCTAGCTGTATGACTCTAGGCAAGTCACTAAACTATATTTGCATTAGTTTCTCACTTATAAAATGAGCTGGAGAAGGATATGGTAAACCACTTCAGTATCTCTGCAAAGAAAACCCTAAATGAAGTTACAAAGAGTTGAATGGGACTGAAAAATGACCTAATAAACAACTTTCAGTTTTAGTTGTCTAGGAAATTTCATGTGTATATACACACACATATACATCTATATGTTGATATATGAGGTACTCTCTATTACATATGCAGTTCAAGGCACTAAATAGAAGCAAACAAAATTATTGTAGTACCGGAAAATGTTCAGATTTTTCCTAGGGGTATTTTGTGCATAATGCTAGAATCTGAACCACTGTGCTATTTGAAACAAATGGAAAGAGGGGAGAATTAGAAGTCATAAGATCTGAGTTTTAAAATTGTGCCAATAATAAACTGTAACCTGAGCAAGTCTTTCAACCTTGTAAAGTTTCAGTCTTTCCATCTGTAAAATGAGAGGTAGACTGGATAACCTTTATGGTCACTGCCAGCTCTAAATCTACAGTTGTATAATATTATCTTTGCATTGCTTCATAAACTCCTGTAGAATAGGGATCTTACCTAGTTCAAATTTATAAACACAAAAAGGCTTTTCTAAAAAGTGAGTCATGGAAGATCAAAGGCCAGTTGCTGAGATAAGATGAGTTCAAGTCCTATTTTTCATGCATGTTGAGTTATTTTAACTTAGTATACTTAACTCCTGAACATGCTTAGACAACTCTTAGACTTTCTGTCATAGAGCAGTTGCTGATCTACACTGGTGTTGGGAATTTCTTTACTTTAAAACTGCTTACATCACTTTAGATTTTATATGGATATGTGAAGATTCTGAAAAAAAAATTTAGAAAGCTTGGTATGTGCCCATATTCATAAATATCTGTGTCTGTATCTGTATATATACATGTATATACATACATACACATATATGTTTATATATTACATTTTTTTGTTCATTTTTTTGTTCTTTAGGACCCCATTTGGGTTTTCTTGACAAAGAAAGTGGTTTGCCATTTTTTTTCTCTAGTTCATTTTGCAGATGAGGAAACTGAGGAAAACAAGGTTGAGTAATTTGTTCAAAGTCTCACAGTGAGTCAGTGTCTAAGGTCAGATTTGAGCTCCTGGCACTTTATCAGCTGTTCCACATTGCTAACTATATATCATATACACAAATATATAGACCTTATATTTAGCAATAAACACCACAAAATTTTAATCATAATAAGAAGGAAAAATTGATTTGTAATGACTAAAACTGTTTTATTGGCATCTTGGAACAACATTGCTTTAAATACATTATTTTATCTTATTAAAATACATTTCTGTCTCTGTATATGATGGAGTAGATTCAATTTCTTTGCCTTGATTATATTTTAATCCAGTTTGAGAGGACAGCAGAAATAATGTCAGAGGATTAGGAGATGATAAACTTTCCCCAAATCAGCTTATTTGTTTGATATTGTTCTTGAAAATACAAGGGGAATGATAGAACCTTTTAAAAGTTGCCCTGGAATCCACCTAATCTTGGGCACAAGAATTTTGACCAGCATTCCAAATCTACATTCAGTAAATTTAGTTTAGCCTTATAGTCATTTTCCATTGCCCTAGAAATCCTAATAAGGCTCTGGTTTTGAAAGCAATCCATCTTTGGCATTCTGAAGGGGTGAACTCTCAGAATCACCTATGAGACAGCCTGTGAGACACTGAAAAATCCCACTTTTCCCTCTCAGAAAATAAGAGCATCTGGGAATATGTGATAGGTTTCTGACAAGACAAATGGTCTCTAAGAAGTATTGTTCTTCTGACCCATTTCTGGCTTCATCTGCATTGTGTAAATAGCTATTGGTTTTAACTTTACCCACTATCATCAACAAAGCCCTGTGACATTAATTAATGCCATTAGAGGCAAACACCTAAGCTTGCAAGTGGGTATTGGCTGGGGGAGGTGAAGGGAGGGTGCTGCAAGAGTAACATCTGCTGGGGAAATATTTATTTATTTAATGGGTTTTCTAGAACCCATCACCATAATTCCTTCCTGCAAAATCGAAAAACTCCAATAATATAAATCATTCCCAGGTGGTGTAACTAAATTGAACAACTGCTCCTGCTCCCAAAATAACAGTTGCTTCATTATTGGAACAGGTTTAAAATAAAGCTATAAAGCACAACCCACCCCAACCCACTCCACACACATCCCCCACCAGAAAACAATCAATCCAAGTAACACAATCTACTGTGTCAGACAAATGCTGAGTATGGCCAAGGGGTGCTAGATAGCCTGAGAAAGCCAGAACTGGTATTCAGACTATAAGGACTATGTTTCATAAATATGTATAAATATGCATATGTTCATGTATCATTATATATATATATATACCTGTACAGTTTATATGGTCAATCAATACATATATAAACTATAAGCAGATGGGTGACTAAATCATTAATATTACTTTGTATTTTAGGCTTTCCTCTTTTTGCTGCCTACTTGGTATAATGATTTCTAGCTATGAATATTGCATGTCCTTCTGTAGTTAATTATTCATGTTGATGAAACATGGCACTCACTATGCCCTTCTAGGATTCCAAATCGACTAAACTTCCCAGATCTTGTATAGAGATGAAATACAATTCTTAGACATTTTATTTGGGAAGAATAATGGTGGGATTAGGACAGAATGCTATAATTTCTAAAAACCTCCTTAAAAGCTCAACCAATTTAGTTTTTGTTTAAAAGAATCCAATCCTGGGTGAGCAGGAGAAAGGAAACAGCATCAATTCTGATATAAATCTCTAGGCTCCCCCATAGCCTAACACAAATATTGACTCGTCAGCAACATTCTAAAAAATGGTCTATCCCTCACTATTGTTAACTACCCATTGCTGGCAGTGACTCCGATATTTAAAGGTCTGAACAATCTGTTTGTTTCTGGTTTCAACTATACCCTATGATTATTATTATTATCAACTCTCTTTGGAATTGAAAAGAAAAACCAACTGATATCTTTATGAGAAGAATACTAGGGCCACTACTAGACCAGAGGAATCTTGGGAATGTCTGGAAATCAGTGAGAATGTTGAGAGAGGATTGGAATTCGGATGAAATGGATCGAGTATGGACAAAATGGTAATTCTCTTTGTCGTAAGTAGTGGGAATATAAAACAAGCATTTAACGGGCTACTATGGGACAGGCACTATCAAGTGTTTTAACAATATTATCTCATTTTATTTAGATATTTGTGTAATTAGGAAAGAATGGGGACATAGAAAATTATACTAGTGATCATTCTCAAGTACAGAGATAAAGGAAAATAACCACTTTTATTTGATAGGTGTTAACTTATACCTAGTCAAACTTCAATCAACAAAGAATAATTAACTCACACATTCAATCCCTTCCTTTTTTCTAATTTTCTAGTTAATTTTTAATAACAGTAAAATGTGAATTGATGAGAAGAAAATAAGAAAATAAAATGGAAAGAATAGTATTAGTAGACAATGCTTCAGTATTTACAAAATTCTTTTATATGTTTTATTTCATTTCATCCTCATGAAAATCTACTGAGAGTAGGTATTCTAAGTAGTATTAGAGGCCCCTACCCAGATGACATAGCTGATTCAGCTTTAATCCTAAAGTGAGGAAAACCTGACTTTAAAAACAGCTTGGACGCTACTTGTATGAGCAAGATATCTTCCTTGCCTGCCTCAGTTTCCTCAACTGTAAAATGGAGGTAATAATAGCACATACATCCCTGGGTTGTAATGAACGTCAAATGAGATAATATTAGAAAAGCACAATGCCTGGTATGTAGTAGACATATAATAAATGCTTGTCTTCTTACTTTCTCTTAAACCCATTTCTCGTTAACCCATTAAACATTGAAACTCAAATACTGAGAGTCAGAGATGAAGTGATTTATGCAGTATTACAAAGGTGACAGAACTTTAATCCAGACATTGAGTTCATATAGAAAACCCTTAAAAAATTGAGGATAGACTTTACTGTGAATACATTTGGCAATGGAAAGAGGAAGCTATGGAAGACAGTAGGGAAAAAAATAAGGGGCCCTCTCCAATAGTTATTGGGAAACACACAAGACATGTAATATTTGATGTCCCCATGAGATTAACCATGCCATAGAGTGGAAGGAATATTGAATTAGGAGTCAGGAAATATGAGTTTTAGAGTCCAAGCTATGGCAATAGTAATCATTGTGATCTTGGGTAAGAAATGTAACTTTTCTGAGCCCATATTTTCCCATTTGCCAAATAGAGATAATAATGCTTTACTATATATTTCCTAATGTGGTTGCTAAAAAACCGGGCAATTTGTAAACCATTAAGAGGGAGAGAAGGGCGATAATCATACCTTAAATTAATAGCAGAAGCACAAATTGAGAAGGTAAAAACCATTGCCTCAAAAATCTTTTGCTAAAGAATGATTAAGCTGCTGATGGCACACTCATTATTCCAACATTTTCCAGGTGACATTCATAATTACTCTAATCCATCCTGGAGATTCACTGAATTACTTCAGTATTTTGATTAGGTTGATGAATTTGAGGGGGAGAACTCAATGAGAGGCAATTTCTCAGTTTGCAAGCAGTGCAAACCTAGGGTGTCTCCCTGATCCATCTGTTTCAGACTGGGAAGTGTATTACTGAAGAGAGCTCTCATTGTCTCTAGTAAATTATTCCTCCTGACTTCTCCCTCACTTGATTCTTTTAAACTCTAGGTGGAGCACTTAGGCTTCCTCTCTCCTATATCTCACCAGTACTCTGAATTATAGTCACTTGTGTTCTTTTTTGAGGCCACGGGAAAAGTCTAATACCAGAAGAAGGCTTTTGTTGACAGTCTTCTAGGAAAAGGGTAAAGATTTCCAATGAAATCTAAAGAAATCCAAAGATTTCACAAAATGGTTCCTCCCAACAGGCAGTCATGTTCATGCATATTTTAATAATTTTATTCCCCAAAAAATCTTCTTCCTCCCTGTTACTATGCTACAGGGCATATGAACTAAATACATTATTTGATTTTAAAATATATTTTCTAAAATAGACTAAAATAATTTCCTACCACATTATAATAATAATAAAAAAGCTATCAAATAAGGATAAAAACACATTATTTACCTCACAAGTAGGTAAGTCTTCTCTTTATTAGGCTATTTGGCAGCAGCAAGTCTCCTTGACATAATTTATAGCCTCTTTGACTAATGTCATAAATGATGATAGTGATTACAATAATAGCTAACATTTATATAGAATTTTATGATAAGAAACTCAAGATATTATTTCTTATTTTACCACATAACACCTTTGGAAGGCATGTGCTATTATTGCCTCCATTTTACAAATCAGGAAACCACGACAAAGAATAATTTTCTGTGAGTCACATAGTAAATATCTAAGCTTAGATTTGAATTTGGAATGCCAAACTGTCCATTGTACCACCTGACTGCCTATAGTTGTATATTTTAGCATTAATTAGTCTTGGGAGAGATCTTTCAGTTTCTTTTATAGAACTTGTTTTGAACTCATAATCTATTTATAAAATGTTGCTACATTTTCCCATTTATGAGAATATATTTAAATCATATTTTAAGGATCTCAAAGCATTTCCCCATAGGGAGAAGGACTAGAGTGGAGATACCAATTAATGGAAAGAGTAAGAAAGAGCTGAGTGAAATGAGTAGCACCAGGAGATCGTTGTATACTTCAACAACAATACTATACAAGGATCAATTCTGATGGATGTGGCCATTTTTAACAATGAGATGAACCAAATCAGTTCCAATAGAGCAGTAATGAACTGAACCAGCTACACCCAGCAAAAGAACTCTAGGAGATAATTATGAGCCACTACATAGAATTCCCAATCCCTCTATTTTTGTCTGCCTGCATTTTGGATTTCCTTCACAGGCTAATTGTACACTGTTTCAAAGTCCAATTCTTTTTGTACAGGAAAACAACTGTTTGGTCATATATACATATATTGTATTTAATTTATACTTTAACATATTGAACATGTATTGGTCAACCTGCCATCTGGGGCGGGGAGGGGGGGAGGAGGGGAAAAATCAGAACAAAAGTTTTGGCAATTGTCAATGTTGTAAAATTACCCGTGTATATATCTGGTAAATAAAAACTATTTAAAAAAAAGAATAAGAAAGAACAAGATATTAGAAGACAAAAGTCCTGTTTTCTTATTTTACTGGATTTTTTTCTTTGTATTCCCAGTGCCTTTCATGTGACTCATTGCTTCACAATTTTTTTTTTTCTTTCATGTACAGGTGTTCCCTCTACCAGAAAAGATTCTCATTACTTTAAATATCTTTTCATGCCTTAGGAAACAAGCTCCATGATTTGCTATAACTGAAAAATTCAGGTCAGGGTGATGGTAGTATGCATGTAATCCTTGCTTCCAGCAATGCTGAAGTTGGCAGAGCTCTTGAGGCTGGATTCTAAACTACTACAAGGTGGTTCTCACTCATTTTAGCATTAACATCTTGAGCTTAAGGAAGGAGCTGTAGGAGGGATGCAGCAGATTACCTAAGGAAGAACAAATAATGGGAAACAAATCAGGTCACAGCTCTCAGGCAGATCAGAAATGATATCAGATACATGAATTGTCCTTGCACTTCCAGTCTGAGAAAGATGGGATAAATTAAGAAAGACAGAAGAAGGAAGGAAGGAAGAAGTAAGAGAGGAAGGAAAGAGAAAGTTACTTTTATTAGCTGATTTTTGTACCTCTTTTACCATTTGGCCAAGTCTGTTTTTTTTTGGTTTTTTGGGGTTTTTTTTATTACTTTCTTTAATATTTTTCTATCCCTTTTGCCAAGCTGTTCATTTTCTGTTCTTAATTTTCTTCCCTTGTTCTCATATTTTTATCCATACTTTCCTCTACCACTCTTATTTGATTTTGAAAATCATTTTTATCTGTTCCAGGAATTTGTATGTAGCTTCTGTCCATTCACATTGTTTTTCCCTTAAAGTTTTTGTAGCTGTTTCAACATCATTGTCTTCTGAGTTTGTCTTGATCTTCCATGTCATTATAGCAGCTTATTATAGTCAGATTCTATTTTTTGTCTGCTCATTATTCCAACCTATTTGTTGACTTTGAACTTTATTTCAAAAATTGTCTCTGTTCATGTGGTTGGGGGTAAAAAGGGATATAATCCTAAACTTCAGGCTTTTTTATACTACTCTTTCCAGAGACCGTCCTGGAGGGAGTGCTGGTTTTCAGTATTTCCAAAATGAATAATGTAGTCACTGCTCTACTATTCTGGATTCTGCTGCTTTTGAAAGGACTTTTGATTTCTTGCAACCTCAAATGATACTTCCTTGAAATAAGCAATATTATTTCTCAGGACCTCTGTTGCCTTAGCACTACAAGTGATAATGCTTCTCAAGGCCTTTGCTCTTTTGTAACGGAAAGGAAATATTTAAAAAAAACCTGGATTTTAGAACTTCCTTTCCTCTACCATTTAGCTCCACCCCCAGAAATTTAAGGAAACATAATTTTAAAGGAAATTGAGGATATGCTTTCAAGAAATCTAAAGAGGAGGCAATTCCAAGAATTTATATTTTCTATATCATTACGTCATATCACACATCCTCAAATTACTGGGAAGATATCAATAGCTATAAATATCTAGGCCTATTGTTTCTTATATATATTATTTTAATGCAAATAATCTATGTGAATATGGAAGATATCATTAACAAAGATCTGGAAAGAAATAATGTGTAATTCCTTAGACATTTTTTGACATTAGACTTTATCATAGATAAAATTATTTGTTTTTCATAATTTATGCTCTGTTCCATAAATTCTTCAGGACTTTAGATTTCATCATATCCTCTAGTAATTTTTAATATAATATAATATAATATAATTTAATATAATAATATATTTGTTCTGCCTCTCACTCCTATCATTACAAAGAAAAGAAACAAGTTGAAAAAAGAAAAAAAAATGAAACAATAGTAGTATATAAATTCAGTAGTCCAGTACTCAATTTTCCCTCTCTTTATCCATTCTATACCTAAGTTGTTTGTTCTGACATTTTCTTCTTTTTTTAAAAATTGCTCTTTTATGATCAGGCTAGCCCCACAACTGAGTAAAACAAATGTTTTAGTGATGACAATTCCATGAAGTTTATCATGTCATATCATACCAGTCTACTTTCATGAGTATATATTCTCTTGGTATGCATAAATGAGAAATAGAAGGTTCTTCCCTCTACTTTTGCATTTATTTTTTCTTCTTTGAAAATAAATGCCATAGAATAAAGCCTCACCCAGACCCTATATTTATTTTTCTTTAGTCCTCTTTGACTCTTTAGGAGAGTGATATTCTGAAGGGAAAAACTATCATTTAAGATTAAATCTTTTGGTCACCCAAGTGGCATAGATAAAAGAACCATAAGATCCTGCAGTGTCTGTATTTTATTATTTTCTAAACAATCATTTTATTCAATAATACAAAATTCAAACTTTGTAGCTTTCCTAAAACTATCACCTATACAAACATTATAGAATTATTGAATTTTAGAAATGGGAAGGATCTTGAAGTTTATTTAGTTCAACCCCATTATGATTTCTCTTTTACAACATACCCAACTATAATAGATTATTTGGCAGATAAGATGATAGAAAGAACTTTCTTCAATAATCATTTGGTACCTACATTAAGAAAGGTATATTATAGGGACACTTGTGTTCATATAAATTGGTTATCAGAGTCATATAGTATATTCTGAATAGACTCAAAAATATGGTCCTTATAGATGGTAAGACTCTCCAAATACTATTAATTCCAGATCCATGGCACAAATCCACCAATACCAATAATGAATATTTTGATTTCTTTTTTAATTTGCAAATCGTATTGCATATGTTATCTTATATAACCTTGCAAAACTCTATGAGACAGTTGTATCAATTTCTAGAAAGTTACAGAATCCCCTTAGGGAAAATCTCTAAAACAAAGAAAGAAAAAAAGAACTGAAAGAGACAGAGAAAGAGAGACAGAGTCAGAGAGAAGAATTTAAATTGGTGGGTTGGAGTGGGGTTGAGTATGAAAAATGATTTTGTTATTCACCTAGTTGGGCAGGATATTAAGTTACTTCACCAATATGTTGGGGAAAGGTGCTGCAAATATCTAATTATATATACACAGAATTTACTTAAATAAATACACCTTTAAATAAAATGACTTAAATTAAAAGAAAAAATTATATATACTTCCTAATTTCACATATATATTTTAAGTCTAGAATCAAAATGGATATTTAAAAACTGTTAAAGATCTTATTTTTAATGATAAAATCAAAATAAAATATCTCAGAAATACTAACTTATGAAAAGTAATCTCGGAAACCTTTTGCCATTATATAAATTTTTAAAAAGTTTCATATAGTTTTTTTTTCTTACTGTTGTGAATAATAAAAAGCTATGGGATTCTAAGTAGCAGTCTTCAAATAATTATGAAATAGCTGATTAAGTTCAAAGTCAGTATGGAAATCTGTTCTCTTAAAAGTCTTCCATAATCTATCTCCAGAGAGAGATAATTCCATCAAATTTGAATTAATCCACAGATAATGGCAAGAATAGTCCTCACCCTTATGTATATATATGGGCCATGAATATTGCATAGATTTTCAGATTTCACATAAAAATAACTGAGGTTCATATTACATTTGGGAATAATTGTAAACAATATGAGTTATGAGACCATTTCTAACAGAAAGGGATTCATCAAATGCTGACATGAGATTTGACCAAAAAGTCATAGCCCTCCTTCTCAGGGGAATATATTTTCTGAATGTCGTCTATGCAATGATTCCTCTCTAGATATAATAAAACATTGTTTTAAATTGCCCTATCTTGTATCATTATAAAGTATAATCAGCTCTTAATACTATCACTAGTGAAGCCTATAGTAAAATTAATTATAGTTCATTTTAAGAAGTCAAAAATAGGCTTTTTATCAGGAAGCCTAAATTAAAGTATTCCAAATCGAGTTCCAGTGTTAAAATAGTACAGTACAATTTAGTTCTCATGATATAAGTAGCTATTAATTTTATTCTGTATTCAGGAGTATATATCATTTTCTCTTTCTAAATTCCACTTTCCCCATAATTCTAGTTAAATTTCAAAAATTTTCTTTCGATTTCCATGTAAAAAGGAGTTTTATATGCAAAAAGTTTTGTTGTAAAAATGAAAAAAATAAATAAAAATTCATCTTATACTAATGAAGATTAAGATCAGAATCGCAAATAATTATATCTATATTTTCTAAATTAATAAATAAATTTGGTTTTTGAGTGATAGGTTATAAATGGCATTTATGCATTTGTCATGGAAGTCAGTAAGCTAGAATAGTTTAGTTTAGTGGAAAGCACAGATTCAGGGTTTGTTAAAGAATTTGGGAATAAAATTTACCTACCTCTGATACTACTATTTCTCCTACTTTCACTTTAAGTTATCTTTGAATTTCTTTAGTATATCAATTACAATTTCATCTATGTCATTTATACAAATGTTAAATACCACTGGGCAAGCACAAATCCCTGGAGTACTCCATTGAAGACATCCTTCCAAGTTGACATCGATAAGTAGTGGTGGTCACATTGCTTCTACCAATTCTGAATCCCCCTAACTGTCCTGTCATCTAGCTCTAATCTTTTCCACAAGAGTCAGATGAGACTGTCAAAAGCTCCAGTAAAATTTAGGTAAACTATGTCCTATGATCACTTCAAGGTAATTGAAGAACTCCTCAGATTGATCAGACTCCCCTAAATCTTATACATGTCCCTAAAGGTTCTTTTTCATATCATGGACCAATTCCTACTCTCTATCTCTATCTTCTTTTCCTCTGACCTTTATTGGATAGATTCCATCCTCTTCTGTGAATCCAGAAGGTACATCATCCTTGCTTGAAAACCAAGGAATTCCTTTGGAGAGTAGAGTTCCTCTTTTTTTTTTTTTTTTTTTTTTTTCTTTAGGAAGAGTTTCTACTTATAACTTAGCTCTAAGAATTCTAGATACATTTTTTCCCTTTGTCTTCTGCATAACATTTTCACAATCTATTCTCTTGACTCAGATCAGGATTCTATTCTTCAAAACTTCAAATACTTTCCCCTTGTTTTTAGACTGAAGCTTTTTTTTCAAACTGTGTTAGCTGAATAAGTACCCTGAAGAGGGTAATGGATTCCAGGAATATGAAGTCACCACCAATACCATCTTGATATCATCTCCCTTTGGACCCTGAAA
This sequence comes from Sminthopsis crassicaudata, assembly GCF_048593235.1. Lineage (NCBI taxonomy): Eukaryota > Metazoa > Chordata > Mammalia > Dasyuromorphia > Dasyuridae > Sminthopsis > Sminthopsis crassicaudata. Next base: position 240,174,799 of record NC_133617.1, on the reverse strand, counting down.
GAGCAACTGAGATCCTGAACCTAAGAACCTTGGGAATAGTAATGTTCCTTAAACCACCAGATCCATTTCCTGCCCAGGCCCCTCAGCCGTCGTTTAGGCAGAGAAATCATAGTGGAGAAGGGAACTTACCTTCCTTACCAATAGTAGCAACAACAAACAGATTGATAGATGCCAAGAACTCTAGGATTCACAGCACACCAGACTTGCACCTGGATATGAAGGGGGAGAAGAGGGGCTTCCTCTCATAAAGAAGAAACTGCAGGTGTGGAGGTAATCTGAGATGTGTGTGAGAAGAACACAAAAAGAGACAGACTACAAGGTAAAGATGTAGACCAAGGCAACAAATGGTGTACTGAAATAGAGGCTAGTCTCAGTTTTCTGTGAGCATTTCTTCACAAAACCACCATAGAACACATTCTCTCTTCAAGGTACATACAGGACTGCTTTAAATAACATTTATCCACCCATCCACTACCTCCTTGATTTCTACCTAAGGTCTTCCTCAAAAAATATATCTTGTTCTTGATTGAGGAAGTCTTTTTTTGAAGACCTTTCTATAGTTTGCTCATCATCTATTCTAATAAATAATGTGGCTAATGGTTGTCATAAGGCATAAAGAACTCTGCATACATAAAAGTGCTGACCTCTTGTGAGCATTTTAAAAGAATGAAAACTCCATGAATATATATTTCTCTTTGAATGCATTGTAGGCAGTTCTCATAAAGTTTCATTAAAGTGAGGAACACATTCTTGGCTGTGTTATTGTTTCAACCTCTAGATAAAAAACAAGGATAATATCTTGTCAGAATTAAATCATTATTTTAAATATCTTAACTATTTAATCATCCTCCCTGTTGAACTGGCTTAATTAAATCAATATAAACTGTACAAAATCTATGATGGAAAAATTTTAATTCTCTGTAAGCCTTGCTAAATTCTGTTTAGATATGTTGCACAGAAAGGAATACAGTCTGTTTAATCTTAAAGGGAACTCCAGCACTGTTTCTTTTTTTAAAGAAGGTTGACTTGGAAAGAGGAGGGAAGTTGAAAAGGCTTAGTCTAAAAAGGGTGAGGGGATGTTGTATAAATAGGGAGAGTCAGTCAGAGAAAACCTTTGTGCTTTGGAAGAGAGAGACAGGAGATTTCATGCTAACAAACATCAAGTTGTTTTTTGTTTGTTTGTTTTTATTTATTCTGCTTCTTGAGAAACCAGAAAGCAAGAAGCAAGATCCTAGAGAAAGGATCCTAGTCTATTTCTCCTTAATTAAAAGTTTTAATTTTGTCATTCTTATATTCATTGAGAAAAGTAGAGATTGCAGAACATAGATATGGTATTTTAGTGTTGGAAGGAACCTAAAGAGTTCTAGAATCACAGATCTAGAATAAGAAGGGATTTCAGAGTCCATCTAATTCAAACCACTCATTTAACAGATGAGAAAATTGAAAGCCAGGGTAGTGACGGACTTGCCTCATGTCATATTGGGTTAAGCAGATATGGTTTTTTTCCACTATCTTCCTCTACTAATAGTCATAATTTTACACAAAGTAGGATTGATACTAACAATAATAAATTGGTTGTTTAGATGAAGTTGGAGAATCTTAGATGTGGAGAAGAAATTAGTCTCTCTCTGTCTTAGAATTTAGGATAAAGATGAATCAACTAATCATTCTGACACATGTATAGGATAGACTGGAGAAAGGAGATACCTGAGGTAGATACCCCCATTGCTTGAGTCTGGATTCACTTTGGAGGATGTGGGTTTGAATATTGACTCTTCCATCTAATACTTATATATTAAGCTTAGGAAAGTCACTTCATCTCTATAACTCAGTTTCATTGTCTATAAAATGAAGGATTTGAACACCATGACTTCTAAGGTTCCTTCTAAAGTTAAAACTGTGAATCTAGCTGGGTGAACAAGTTTGATAAATTTCAGGATTACATATTTAGGGGTTATATTCCTTATTTAGAGAAATTATTTTTAGAGAACTGCCCTTTTGAATTATAATGCAGGCTAATCCAAACTGATAATTTAATTCTAAAGCTAAATCATTGAACTCTTTAGGGGAGATATATATATATATATATATATATATATATATATATATATATAAACAATTTAGAGAAATCGTTTTTAAAGAATTGCCCTTTTGAATTAGACTAAAATTAATCCAAACTAATCTCTTTGCGTTTTAGTTTTGTGGGTTTGGAAAATATAGATACATATATTAACATTTACACATATATGTATATCCCATTTTTTCAAGTAGATCTCTATTGGTAATTTATTGAGAGGATAAGAGAAACATTCTATGAAATACTTTTTGTCTGCTAATCTTTTTTGGCTTCAAAGTTTCAAAGGGAAACTTTGGAAGTATATTAGTTCAAATAAATTATAAGGCCTTCATCCAGACTGAACCAGTACAATTTGATATATAATATTATTATCAACAAATATAATAATAAAAATAATGAAAACATATAATTTAGAGTTTGTGAAACACTAGAGAAGAAATTGATTGGCCTATTATTGTAATTACCATCTCTAATATTTCCCAGACTATAATATTCCTCCCTAAGAATATAAACTCTTTGAAGGAAGGGTATATGTGTCTATGTACATATCATGTATATGTGCATGTATATGTATATACATTCATATATGAGTGTGTAAATATGTGTATATCACTAATACTTAGCAGTGTTTCAAACATGGTACGGTTTTTGTTTGTTTTTTTCTTTCATTTACCCCTGCAGAAGTGATGAGAAAACAGAAGCACAAAAAGTTATTTGCCCCAGAATCAAACAACTGCTAAATTTAAGAGGCAAGATTTATTTTTTCAAACACTGATCTTCCTCAAATAAATGGAACATTCTGTTTATTTCACCACACTTATTGTTAAATAGGCTTCTGTGGATTGGTTTAAGAACCTGATCACTAAGCATAGTTTTTTTTCTATGGAAAAATGAAATCTAAATTTTCATTTACAGCCACAAATAAAATTTTGGGTGATGACCGATCTATAAGTTTGCATTTGCCTATCTATTTTACTCTTTGATATTTCAAAGTTTTAATTTTTGTGATGTTTTATAAAAACAAGGCAAGAGATATTGAGTTGAAATGTTTTATTCTGATTTGTAGCTCAGTTTCAAGCATGTGCTTTCTGCTTTGTCATTCAGACCACGAATCACATACCCAATGCACCACAACTCGTCTGACAGCAGCTTCCTCTAATTGCAGGCAAAATACCTAAGAGGAAATAAACAGCCTCTTGAGTGCTGAGCTTGCAAACCTAATCTATAAAGTGATGACAGCAAATATCACAAAAACTAACCCAACACATAGCACGGGTAAATCAAAGTCTTCTTCATTGCACACTTTTTCCTATGGGAAGGATCTCTAACTTTGAACAGAGCATCATCCGAAATCAGAGTTCTTCCCATAATCCTTCTTTGAATGAGTCATACCTCTGACTTTTATCATCCTTCTCTGTTCTTTTGTTTATTTTTGTTTTGACTAGTGTTCTTATTTGCCAACAGTTCTTTGCACCTAGTAGGAATTCAATAAATATTTGATAATAGTTTTGTTTCCTTTGTTGTTATTTCTCTTTAATTTACTTTCCTCTTTCTAGTTTCATATAATTGACTCTTGTCTTTTAATGATCATAATTTCCTTAATTCCAGACTTTCTGTATTGCAGAAGTCTGTGACATTTACCTTTTTGTCATAGTAATTTTTTGTATTCCTATGTTTTGCATTGTGGACATCCATGACCTTCTCACCAGCAAGGTCCATTCAAAAGGGCTCATTTTGTTCATGGAGAGCCATCCATTGACTCTTTATCCATATGCATAAAGATTCCAAATTTCTCACATAAACTATAACATGCAACTTTGGATTCGAAATGAATGTTTACTAAGGTAAGTTTACCTGTCACAAAACTGGTAATATTGTGCCCATGCTAAGGGTATAGCTAAATGTGTGAAATGTGAGCACACAGGCAGGTCTATTGCCTACACCTGTGTTCCATCCATCTAGCCCAAAGCAGGTGGGCCATTATACAAGGGACAGATTCACAAGGGCAGCATCTGTGGTAAGATAAAGACAACTCTGTGTTTGAGAAAAAGCCAGATGTAGAACAAGCATAGACAGTGCACAATTGAATTATATTGTCCCCAGGGAGAAGAAATATATACCACAGAGCATATGCCATGTACTACTAATAGATGTGTCTGGCTCTGACAAGTAGCAAAATGCAAAACAAAAAAGTGCTTTGACAAAGTCATAGTTTCTCCAAATAGCCTTTATTTACATTGCACACTGGCAGTGTAGTTTCATTCCCTATTGAAGTATAGTTTAAAGAAAACTATTCTTGGGTGAGCCTCTCTTCAACTGATAGCATTTCTGGGTACTCTGATAACATATCCAGCACTTAGAATGGAGAAAGTCTAAGTGAGTGTCGTTCTGTTTCTTTTCAGAAGGACGTGATTGTCCTCCACTTTCCTTTCTTCTTTCACATCAATCACTGGACGAAGCCATTTTACTTCCACTTCCACCTCTAATCAAAATGAGAACCAAGCCAGCACATAACTTTTCTCCTATGTCACAAAAGATCTGAGTATAATGGTAAGGTTGGAAAAGGCATTAGCCATCTCTAGAAGTCATTGAAATGTAACAATCCCTAGTCCCTGGCTTAAAAGCAGACACTCAGTGGAAATACTTTGACTCCTCCTAACTCAGGCAGAATTTCCAGAGAGTTCTGGTCACAAAGATAATCAGAATTTCAAACTAGGCATTAACCGAGTGATAAGAATACTATAATAATTTATTAACAAGGAATTATTGTGCTTTTTGATGTAAGTCTCAAAGCTAGGTACTAGAATGAATATAAAGAAATATAGTGTAGAGTGTCATGTATGCACACATGCATTTCTTGTTACTATTCAGTCATATCATTGTGTATTGTCTTCATTACCCATTTTGGGGTTTTCTTAGAAAATATATTGGAGTGATTTTTTTTATTTCCTTCTCTAGTTCATTTTTTGCAGATGAGGTTAACAGAGCTAAGTGATATTCTCAGAGTCATGCAGCTAGAAATGTCTTAGACTGACCTTGAACTCAGGAAGATGAGTCTTCCTAACTCCAAATCTCACACTCTGTCCATCGTACTACTCACCTGCTCAGAGACTAATAGATATTCATGGATCAGTGACAAAATGAAGGAAAATCTCTAGAGTATGTCAGGGAACCTATCTTTAGGGTCCAGGGCTATTCTGTTTTTCCAATGACTTGCATTGACTTACCTTTGAAACTTACAGACAGCAAAAAAGCTTATCATGGGAGGAAACACATTGGATAAAAGAACCAATATTTTAAAAAATCTTCACAATATAGAAATAAAAGCCAAAAAAATGTTTATATCAAGAAAGGCAAATCTATGGCTAAGATGACAGGAACAAATAATGATGAATGTTGGAGGGGATGTGGGAAAACTGGGACACTAATACATTGTTGGTGGAGTTGTGAAAGAATCCAGCCATTCTGGAGAGCAATTTGAAACTATGCCCCAAAAGTTATCAAACTGTGCATACCCTTTGATCTAGCATTGCTGCTATTGGGCTTATATCCCAAAGAAATACTAAAGAGGAGAAAGGGACCTGTATGTGCCAAAATGTTTGTGGCAGCTCTTTTCGTAGTGGCTAGAAACTGGAAGATGAATGGATGTCCATCAATTGGAGAATGGTTGGGTAAATTATGGTATATGAAGGTTATGGAATATTTATTGCTCTGTAAGAAATGACCAACAGGATGAATACAGAGAGGTTTGGAGAGACTTACATCAACTGATGCTGAGTGAAATGAATAGAACCAGAAGATCACTTCAATGCTGTATGAAGATGTATTCTGATGGAAGTGGATATCTTCAACATAAAGAAGATCCAACTCACTTCCAGTTGATCAATGATGGACAGAAACAACTACACCCAGAAAAGGAACACTGGGAAGTGAATGTAAATTGTTAGCACTACTGTCTTTCTACCCAAGTTACTTATACCTTTGGAATCTAATACTTAATGTGCAACAAGAAAATTGGATTTACACACATATATTGTATCTAGGTTATACTGTAACACATGTAAAATGTATGGGATTGCCTGTCATCTAGGGGAGGGAGTAGAGGAAGGGAGGGGATAATTTGGAAAAATGAATACAAGGAATAATGTTATTTAAAAAAATTACTCATGCAAAAAAATAAATAAAATGGAACTACTTAAAAAAAAGAAAGGCTAATCTATATTTGGGTGGAGATGGACTTTATAAGCATGGGATGGAGAATGACAATAATCAAGTAAACATGTAAAAAAAAAAAAGACCTGAGGCTCTTAGAACAAATTTAATATGAATGTTTTAACAATGTAACACGGAAGCCAAAATAGTTAATACTAACTTAAGATGCGGGGAGAAAAGGCATAATCTCCAAAACAGGGAAGAAGAAAGTCCTACTGTCCTACTGTTCTGGTCAGAACATATAAGGAGAGCTATATTCCATTTTTGATTCATATTTTAGGATGTACATTCAAAAGTGGAAGTTCTTCCCAAAGAAAGTAATAGGTTGATGAGTTGACTGGAGACCATGCCATGCAAGCATCTATGAAAGGATCAGGGTAGGGGTATACAGGTAAATTTTTAAATCCAGCAAAATATATGCATACCACACATTTTCAAGTTTCATTTGTATTATTAATATTTTCTCCATCACTTTCTTAAGTCTATAAACCAACAAAACAATAAATCAAAGCTTGTAGTGTTTGTTGATTTGTAAGGTATACATACTTAAATGAAAATTTAACACTTTGCTTTCACAAGCTACAAACCCCTGAATCAGGGATGTTTAACTCAAAGAACAGAAGATTTAGGATTAGCTTCAAGTATTTGAATGTAATTTAAAATAGAGATTAGATTTACTTTACTTCACTCTATATGCATAAACTAGGGTTAATAAAGGAAAGTTGTTTAGAGGAAAATTTAAGCTTGATTTAGGGAGAAAACATAAATAAAATGAAACATAAAAGAATCCTGAGGACGTGATCTGACCCCCTAGTATAATGAATCAGTTCTGCAAAGCAGATAGCCTCCCAAATCTGCAAAAGGAACAAAGGAGAGCAAGTATTAACAATTAATGATATACAAAAAAATGGAACAAGGAAATTTGTAGATTCTCTTTCACTGAAGAACTTCCAGAAAAGATTGAATGACTCCTTGCTGGACATGCATGTAGTAGGGGGAATTTCTTGTTCAGGTACAGGTTGACATAATTGACAAATTTTGTGAATCAGTATCTTAGGAAACTGGATGAATGTGATTAGATGGATAAGCAAAGGAAGGATTAAAGGTAAATTGAACAATTAGTTGATTACTATAACAATCCAGGTGATAAGGATCTAAACTTGAATGATACCAAAAAAAATTATTATAAAAAATAATTACATTTATATGTGCTTTCAAGTTTATCCAGAATTCTTTTTCATCAAAGGATTCTCGTGAGGAAATAATACAAATACAACAATGAATAATTATACATGAGGGCATCTGAATTATATTAGAACTAAGTGAATTACTAGAATCATTAAGTAGAATTCCCTACTTGAATATTATATGAATCCATCAACAAACATTTACCAAACATATGTATGAATGTCTATATACACAGATATGTATATGTATATATATATATATATATACAGGAAGAAATAGATTCTGCTCTTTTTTAAAAAATTCAATAAGCATTAAGTACTGATTATGATTTATTAAATATTATGCCATGTTTTTAAATTAATTTTATAAGTATAACTTTTTTTTGACAGTACATATGCATAGGTAAGTTTGTACAACATTATCCCTTGCACTCCCTTCTATTCCTAATTTTCCCCTCCTTCCCTCCACCACCTCCTCTAGATGGCAGACATTCCCATACATATTAAATATGTTATAGTATATCCTAGATACAATATATATGTGCAGAACTGAATTTTGTTGTTGTTGTTGTTGCAAAGGAAGAATTGGGTTCAGAAGGTAAAAATAACCTGGGAAGAAAAACAAAAATGCAAACAGTTTACACTCATTTCCCAATGTAAATTCTCTGGGTGTAGCTGATTCTGTCCATCATTGATCAATTGGATCTGAGTTAGATTTTCTCTTTGTTGAAAATTTCGACTTCCATCATAATACATCCTCATACAGTATTGTTGTTGATGTGTTTAATGATCTCCTGGTTCTGCTCATTTCACTCAGCATCAATTCATGTAAATCTCTCCAAAGTATTCATCCTGTTGGTCATTTCTTACAGAACAATAATATTCCATAACATTCATATACCATAATTTACTCAACCATTCTCCAATTGAGGAGCATCCATTCATTTTCCAGTTTCTAGCCACAACAAAAAGGGCTGCCACAAACATTTTGGCACATACAGGCCCCTTTCCCTTCTTTAGTATTTCCTTGGGATATAAGCCCAGTTGTACCATTGCTGGATCAAAGGGTATGCACAGTTTGATAACTTTTGGGGCATAATTCCAGATTGCTCTCCAGAATGGTTGGATTCTTTCACAACTCCACCAACAATGCATCAGTGCCCCAGTTTTTCCATGTCCCCTCCAACATTCATCATTATTTGTTCCTGTCATCTTAGTCCATCTGACAAGTGTGTAGTGGTATCTCAGAGCTATCTTAATTTACATTTCTCTGATCAATAATGATTTGGAACACTTTCATATGAGTGGAAATAGTTTCAATTTCATCATCTGAAATTGTCTGTTCATATCCTTTGGCCATTTATCAATTGGAGAATGACTTGATTTCTTCTCTGTGTATTTTAGAGATGAAGCCTTTATCAAAACCTTTAATTGTAAAAATGTTTTCCCAATTTGTTACTTCCCTTCTAATCTTGTTTGTATTAGTTTTGTTTGTACAAAAGCTTTTTAATTTGAAGTAATCAAAATTTTCTATTTTGTGATCAGTAATGATCTCTAGTTCTCCTTTGGTCACAAATTCCTTCCTCCTCCTCTGTTCCTCTAATCTATTTATGATCTCATTCTTTATGTCTAAATCATGGACCCATTTTGATTTTATCTTGGTATATGGTGTTAAGTGTGGATCCATATCTAATTTCTGCCATACTAATTTCCAGTTTTCCCAACAGTTTTTTTTCAAATAATGAATTTTTATCCCAAATGTTGGTCTCTTTGGGTTTATCAAACACTAGATTGCTATAGTTGTACTCTATTTTGTTCTGTGTATCTAATCTGTTCTACTGATCGACTAGTCTAGTTCTTAGCCAATACTAATTGATTTTGGTGACTGCTGCTTTATAATATAGTTCTAGATCAGGTACAGCCAGGCCACCTTCATTTGATTTTTTTTCATTACTTCCCTTGAAATTCTCAACCTTTTATTCTTCCATATGAATTTTGTTGTTATTTTTTCTAGGTCATTAAAATAGTTTCTTGGGAGTCTGATTGGTATAGCACTAAATAAATAGATTAGTTTAGGGAATATTGTCATCTTCATTATATTCACTCGGCCTATGCAAGAGCACTTAATATTTTTCCAATTATTTAAATCTGACTTTATTTTTGTGGCAAGTGTTTTGTAATTTTGCTCATATAATTCCTGACTTTCCTTTGGTAGATAGATTCCCAAATATTTTATACTATCGACAGTTATTTTGAATGGAATTTCTCTTTGTATCTCTTGCTGTTGGATTTTGTTGGTAATGTATAAAAATGCTGAGGATTTATGTGGATTTATTTTGTATCCTGCAACTTTGCTAAAGTTATGAATTATTTCTAATAGCTTTTTAGCTACATTCTGGTCTTAAAATGTTTATGTTCTATTCAGGGATATAATGTATACATAAATAAGCTTAACTAAGAAAAATAATGATGATCCAGGTAAAGCTCAGACTCCTGAGCAACCAGACTGAGTAATTTCACAAATAGGGACAAGAAATGAATAGTTCTAAATATTTAATTATTCTGCATCATGCCCTTGCATCTTCCCATATTTTCCCTGCCCAAGCTCATTTTTAATTTAATACAATGATTTATTCTCATCATAATTTAAAATCCACTTGACCCATATTTTGCCTCCATTAATTGAAAGCCCATTTATTTCTCTTTTCCTCCTTTTGTGTAGGGTTATAAATACTACTTGATTGACATATTGGTTAATTGAAATCTTGGTTATAGTGAAAATTAAATGAATAATATTAACTAGCATAAAATAACTAACTCTGATTTGCCTTTGATTTTTTTGTGTGCCTCAGTGGTCCTATTGAGCCAGAGTCTGAAAAATCTCAGCTTCTCTCACCATTTTCTTCTTCACCTGTTTTCACTCTTTTATAGGGAACAGAAATAAAAACTTCAAAATCCCTTTCAAGATCACATGGGGGGAAAGGGTAGACTCTATCCCAGTGTCCATTTTCTTCTCAAAGTACTAGGTGGCCACTTTGTGAGATTTCTAGACAATTGCCTAAAACATGAACCTGGAGCAATGCATGCATCAGATACTTTCTCCCATTTCTCTTCTTAATTTCAGCCAGCCAGATTACCAGGGTCACAATGTCAACTCACACCATTAACTCTAACCTAGAAGTCCCAATGAGTCCATGACACAGCAGTACAATAGGGAGAGAGAGAGAGAGAGAGAGAGAGAGAGAGAGAGAGAGAGAGAGAGAGAGAGAGAGAGAGAGAGAGAGAGAGAGAGAGTGCTGTGTCACCTTCTTCAGAACCCCTTAGAGCAACTCACAACCTTTCACAACCTTAATAGCTGCCTTTATCATAGCTGTCTATAATACTTATATATATAATGTTCTTTTTTATTCTTAACTTAAGAATATTTAAATAAAGGATGTAATATTGTATATAAAATTGAACTGCTTACATTAGTCGGGGTTTTTTAAACATTAAATTGAATATAGTAATAACAAAACTGTTCAATATGTGTTCCCTTCCGAACCTCTCATCTGTTCTCTGTGTCTTTCTAAATATTCCACTGATATTCTTTTCTTCCTTTTCTTTTTGTCTTTTACTGCCACTACTCATTACTCACCCAATAAAAGCCTTCCTTCACAACAATATCAAAATAGTTATTTGGATTCTCTATCTTATATTTTTCACCCTCACCCTTATATCCATCTTTTTAATGACTAACAGAAAAATATAAAGTTCTTATAGTTTGCAAGGAGTCAATGTAATAAAAACTATATAAGGATTATATTGCTTTTACTGATCAATAATAGCCAATAAACATTTAAGTGCCAACTATGTGAGTATACAAATATGAAAGACAGTCCCTACTTTCAAGGAGCTTACATTATAATAAGGAAGGCATTACACAGAAGAAAATAAAAAAAAAGTTATGGTAAGATAAATAAGATACTGAGAATATTAGCATGATGGAGAAGCCAGGGAAGGATGAAAGAGTTCATGGCTCCATCCTCTAATCAAGGGACAGAGAATACAGATGAGGGGTAAGTACCAAGACTAGAAGGGTCCTGTTGCATGATGAGATTTCCCAAAGAGATGTCCTGGGGTACATGGTGAAGAAGTCAAAGAAATTCAAAATGAATGCAACCAAGCGGGTCATGAGGGAGTAAAGACATTGAGGTACTGAGAGTTTAAGTTAGAGAACTAAATAAATGGAACAATTGGGATTTGAACTCAAGTCTCCCAATTACAAGTCTCTTGTTCTTTCATCTGTATAACTTTGTCTTTGGAAAAGGATGGATAGGTCTTTCCATATATCTCTGAAATTATCTATTTATTTCTTACAGCATACCATATTATGGTATCATGTTATATTTATATAACAAAATTGTTCTGCCATTCCTCAGTGAAAAGACATGTTCTTAGTCTCAGTTGTTGTTTTGGTCAACATAAAAATAAAAGCTGATTTTAAAGAGACATGGAAAGACTTGTATAAACTAAACAATTTATACTTTAATGTCATATTGTAAAAATGAGCAGTTTTGAAGACATAAGCTACTGAAAAATGGAAAGAACAGAACTAGAAGAAAAATTCATACACTAAGGATAATTTTTTAAGGACAAAAATTTTTGAAAGCTGTAAAAACTATATTCAATAAAATTACCATTCAGAAGACTGATGTTTAAGCATGCTATCTACCATATACTAGTAGTTTCAAAGACCTGTGAAAGGAAGCTAAGTAAATCATAGTAAGTTATATACAACAACTGTATTTAATTATATTAATAAGAATTTCCAAAGTAGGATTCACTATATATAAATTCTCTGGCATATGATTGAGAGTGAACTGATTTATAATTTTTTAAAAGGTCCATGGAATAAGCTTTAGATGATATGTTGAGCATTGTGTTGATTAATATACTTATTTATCTTAAAATGTTGTAATACCTTTTGCCTTAGTGAAAGTTGTGCTTTAACTACCCATTGAAAGTAGAAATGGTAGTAAGTAAAGAGTCTCACAGTACCTTCAGTAACTTGTATTTTAATTGAAATGCCAGGAGAAGAAATAACTACTTTCATAGAGAGGTATTTTTACTTACTTATTTATGATTTGATAGCTGTTTTAAAATTATATTTAGTGGAACCAGTGAATTATGAGATAATAGAAATAATACCTGATGTCAGCATAGAAATTTCCCAACTCAGAACAGTTTTAATTTGAGAAAAAGTAAATTTACATAGTAACTATGCCCTCAGGGATGCAAGGAACCTTTGGAGACATTGTGAGAGTTATTCACATAGTGTCCTCATGAGACAATCTGGAATATTGACTCATTGCACAGGTGAAATATAACAGAATTTGAATAGGAAGAAGCCTAAAGGGACACAAATTTGAACCTAAACCTGAAAATGAATCCTTTCTACATAATCACGGTCATTCAGACTCTGTTTGATAAACCTCCATAGAGAACAGATTCCTCTCTTGGATAGGTCTAATTTAGGATTTTTTTTTTTACATCAGTCCTCAATGGGTTTGTTTAATTTCCATATATTGTCATTGGCTTTAATGAGTCAAAAAGGAAAGTAAGTCCTCTCATAAGAGTCTTTCCAATACTTGAAAATATCTCTCATGCTCTGCTTCCCTATTACTACCCTCCCTCATCCTTCCTGTACATATATGCAATCTCATCTTTCCCAGGCCAAGTATATAATCTTTATTCTCTCTCTCTCTTTATCTCTGTTTATCTTCTCTACCTCTGTCTCTCTATTTCCTTCCTTTCATTCCTTCCTCCCTCCTTCTCAATTACATTCAACAAAATTTTAATATTTTAAATTAATATTTTAGTGAAATTAATATTAAAAAATGATTCCACATTTTATGCTCTATTGCCTCACCCATCCTTGAAAAGGCAAATAAGTTTGTATATATTATACATGTGCAGTCATACTAAATATATTTCCATGTTACCCATGTTGCAAAAGAAAATACAAGAAAGAAAGAAAGAAAGAAGAAAAAAAGAGAGAGAAGGATAGAGGGAGGAACAAAGGAAGGAAGGAAGGAAGGAAGGAAGGAAGGAAGGAAGGAAGGAAGGAAGGAAGGAAGGAAGGAAGGAAGGAAGGAAGGAAGGAAGGAAGGAAGGAAGGAAGGAAAGGAAAGGAAAGGAAAGGAAAAAAGATAGGAAGGAAGGGAAGGAAGAAGGAAGGAAGGAAGGAAGCAAACTAGGAAGCTAGGAAGGAAGGAAGAAAAAATGGAAGGAAGAAAAGAAAAATGAAAAGGAAGGAAAGTAAATTTTAAAAATATAATTGGATTTGCATTGAGACTCCATCAGTTTTTCTCTGGAAATAACATATTTCATCTTAAGTCTTTGGAATCGTTTTAGCTCATTGTATTGATGAGAATAACTAAGTCACACATAGTTTATCATCTTACAACATTGTTGTTATCATGCAAAATGTTCTCATGGTTCTGCTTCCATCATTTTTGCATCAATTCATTTAAGTCTTCCAAGGATTTTCTGAAATTTTTCTTTTTGTCATTTCTTATAACACAACAATTTTCTTTTACATTCATATACTTCAACTTTTTCAGGCATTCCCAATTAATGGATATCCTCTCAGATTATAGGATCTTTCCTTTTTCTTTGATTCATTAACATACAGACACAGTAGTAATATTTCTGGATCAAACAGCATGTGCAGTTTCTTCAGAGTAGTTGGATCAGTTCATAACTCTACACAAGAGTGAATTAGTGTTTCAATATTAAGACCAACTCATATCACTCTTTGGGATTTTCTCTGTGAACATTTTATTCTCATCTGAGTGGGGTGTTTTGGTCTTTCTTGTCACCATAGTAGTTTGCTATGGTAAAGGTTCTTTTTTGTTTCTTCCTCATTTTCTTTACTTTTCTTTTTGTGATTCCTTTTTATTTGCTTTTATGGTTGAGCTCTACTCCTGAGGTAAGGAGGCACTTTCCCAAGTTTCCTGAGCATCTCTGAGTCTTGGCTTTGAGCACATGGGTCCTTTGTACTTGCAGTGGGTAACTTTATTAGCTCTTTCCAATAAGTAGTTTGGTTTCCAAAAATTTGACTTCTAAGCGGGTACTGAAAGGCTGCCCCATTGGTTTGCTCTACTACTAAGACAGGACTGAGGATCTCAGTTACTTATCTGCTATGATTAAGACCCTCTTACTGACTTTTCCAGACTCTGTTTGAGATGAGCTGAACACCCACTTTTACACCAATGAGATTGACCTATCTTGAAGTTTTTCCATTCTATCATGAGCTGGAGTGGTTTTATTCCATCAGACTCTGTTCAGAGGCTTTGTTTCATGTGGTTTTTGAGGAAAATTGGGGAAAGCTCATGCAGCTTTCTGGCTTCATTCAGCTATCTTGGTTCCACCCCCCTCCCCAAATATACTTTAAAATTCAGAGAGTAGCTAACTTAAATTTGGTGGGCAAGTGGTTGTTCTGTGGCTTCCTCTGAGGAACAGAGAAGGATTGACATCATAAAGACTATTACACGTTCTAAAAAGTATTTGAAAAATGAAGGGTAAAGAAATACTAATGAGTAACAAGCATTACTAAGAACCTAACAAATACTAAGCAGGTGGGATACAAATACAAAAGCAAAATGGTCCCTGCTCTTACAAAGTTCATGTTCTTATGGGGAGACAAGATATATGTTAGATTTGAGCTTTAAATCAAATGGAAAAGTCCCATGGCCCTTAGAATAATGAGTGAAACAAATGACAATGTGCAATATTCTTCTCTAAAATGTAAGGTTCTCTGGGAACAGGTGTCTTGGCGGGGGGGGGGGGGGGGGGGGGAGGGGGAGGGGAGGGGGGCTTCTAGAGGCAGCCAGTAATCACCACAAGTACAGCCAGGGATTAAAGTCCAAATTTTTTATTGTTTCCTTTTAAGTCTTGTCTCCCTCACTTGGAACTTGGCTAGTTTTCTGGAGGATTTCTGTAGTCTTGGTTCTAAGAGCTTAAGTTGCCTTCTCTGGCTTGTGAATCTCCTCAACTGAATCCTGGCTGAAGCTCAGAGCTTCTAGTGGGCTTCTCCTTCCTGACTTCTGAATGTCCCGGACTGAATCATGATTGAGGCTGCTAGCTTATATATGCTCTCTTAAATGTTTGAATTTTGTAGAACTCTAATAAGTATTAAGTACATTAGTGAATTAGAGAACTGTTAAGTACCATGCTAAATTAGGTAACTGACTTAGCACCTTGAAAGAATCCTAACAACAATGCTTCTCTTTAATGTCAATTTTTTAAACAAATAAAACCTTAGGAGGCAGAGCCAACATGGCAGAGTAAAAGCAAGGACTCACTTAAGCTCTTCCCCTTATCCCTGCAAATACCTTTAAATAAGTACTTCAAATAAATTTTAGAGTCATAACCCTCCCCCCCCCCAAAAAAAAAAGATTGGAAGGAAACAATTTTCCAAACAAAGACAATTTAGAAAGTCAGCAAAATAATGACTTATAAACCAGGGTGTTAGAGCAATACAGTGGTGGTGGAGGCTGTTCCAGCACAGCCCTGGCCCCTAAAAAACAGGAGCAGGCCTCAGGACATCTGAATCACTAGCAGCAGCAGTGATTTCCAGACTTCTCAGCCCTTAGACACCAAAGATAACTAAGGAAATTAGCAGAAAATGTTTGTCTCAATAGGGTAAAGGAGAAGCCAGCATTAGGAAACCAGCAAACCAGGATCAAGCCTAGGAGCTACTGAATCAGCATGAATAGCATATATCATCTCAAAGATGCTCATAGATTAGAACTAGTCAGAAGAAAGTTTCTTACTGACTCTTCTGAAGGAGAATTATTGCTTTGCCTATATTCAGATCCAGAACATAATCCTGACTCACAATCCCAGCTCACAGTCCCAAGGCAAGGAGGAGCCTTAGAACATTAGAACTTACTATCAAAGTGGATTGGGACTCTCCTCACAGTTTGTAGTCATTCACATTCCAAAGCATAAGCTAGGAGAAGAGTAAGCACACCTTTCCTTTGATGATACCATTGGAAGAACTGAAAACATGCAGGTTCCTAAAATGATTTCAGAAAACACCTGCACAAAAATCCTAATGCTTGGGACATTTCACCCTCTATCTTGGAAACAGAGCCCTACTTTAACAAAGAGTTAAAAGTTAAGTAATAGTCTGGGAAAATGAGCAGACAACAGAAAAAGATTCTGATCATAGAAAGTTACTATGGTTTCAATGAAGATCAAAACAGACTCTTAGATAAATATAACAAAGTTAAAGCTCCTACATCCAATGCCTCTACATCTTAGCCCATGGAAGAGCTCAAAAGGAATTTTGAAAATCAATTAAGATAGAAGAAAACTTGGGGAAAGAAATGAATGATGCAAAATGAAGTACAAAAGGTCAATTACAGAAAGAATGCCTTAAAAAGCAAAATTGACCAAATGGAAAAGGAGATGCAAAAGCTCACTAAAGAAAATAATTCTTTCAAAATTAAATTTAAGCAAATATAAGCTAATGACTTTAGGAGAAATAAAGAAACAATTTAAAAAAAAAAACCTAAAAGAATGGAAAAAAAACATAAAACAATGTGAAATTTCTCATTGGAAAAAAGCATTTGACCTAGAAAGTATATACAGGAGAGGTAAAAAAAAATTATTGGTCTACCTGAAAATCAGAATCGAAAAGAGCCTAGAAACATCATCTTTTAAGAAATTATCAAGGGAGGTAGCTAGATGGCATACTGGATAGAATGCTGGCCCTGTAGTCAGGAAGACCTGAATTCAAATCTGACTTCAAACACTTAACATTTCCTATCCTTGTGATCCTGGGTAAGTCACTCAACCCCAAGTGCATCAGCAAAAAAAAAAAAAAAAAATTATCCTGATATTCTAGAACCAGAGGGTAAACTACACATGAAAAGAATGCACCAATCATCTTCTGAAAGACAACCCAAAAATGAAAACTCACGGGAATATCATTCTAGAAGCCCCAAGTCAATGAAAATAAAAATTTGCAAGCATCCACAAAGAAACAATTTAGGCTATAAAATCATGCATACCTTTTGAGTTAATAAGATTACTACTAGGCAGGAATCCCAAGAGAGATTTTAAAAAGGAAAAGGATCTTTATGTACAAAAATATATCAGCCTTTTTCTTAAGGCAAAGAATTGGAAATTGAAGGAATGCCAATCAATTGGAAAATAGCTGAATAAATTTTGGTTTTTAATTATGATGGAATAATATTGTTCTATAAGAAATAATGAGCAAGATGCTCTCAGAAAAAACCTCAAATGTCCTCCATGAGCTTATTCAAAATGAAATGTACTATGTACGAATTAATCACAATATGTGTGAGACAATCATCTATGAATAACTTAAATATTTTCAGCAATACAATGATCCAATACAACTCTGAAAGACTTATGATAAAAAAGTATTATCTATACCCAGAGAAAGAACTGTTTGTGTCTGAATACAGATTGAAACATACTTTTTAAACTTTAAATTTTATTTTTGTTGTTTTGGGGAAGAATCTATGTTTTTTAAAGCAACATGACTTTTATGAAAATGTTTTGCATAAATTCACATTGCATTCTCAAAGGAGTAAAGAATGGGGAGGGAGAAAGGGAGACAATCTGGAACTCCAAGTTTTAAAAAAAATAAATATTAAAAATTATGTAACTGAGGAAAATTAAATATTAAATAAATTGAAAAAATAAAACTCTAGCATTTTCTAGTATTCCACTATATGAAAGTGCCAAGGGCTTTCTTTTCTGAATTTTCAGCAATTGTAGCTGGTAAGGAGATAGGACCTACATCATTTGCAAAAGCAATTGCCAGGTCACAAATCTAAAAGGTTATTTCCTTGGGTCATGACTATGGGAATTAGGCATAAAGTAAAACTATTGGTTTGGATGGTGTTGGTTTTTACTGCACTACAGTATTGAATTTTCCCTGTGGGATTTCCATTGAAGCTTTTCCATTTGATATTGTTGCCCTTTGTAATATTGATCCATACCACCAATTGCTACAATATATCAGAATTCCATGACTTCTGACAAGAATAGTGCTTTCAACACTATTGATATTCTTCAATCAAGAGCAAATGACTTAGAAAGTGTTGATAAGGAAAAAATGTCACTGACATTTTGTCACAGATTCATTTTTTTCCTATTTCTATATTTATATAACTTTCTAGGCAGTTTTCAACATAGCCCATTCCACAAGAATGCCCAGGTATACATCTAACATACAAAGAAGTAGGGTAACATTAGTGATGTACTAATAAAGGTTTAAAAACCAAGTCTCAAAAATGTATGTATGACACACTTTTAAGTTTAAACTGTAGTATTAACATTTTCGCCATCACTTTATTAAGGCTAGACAATCAACAAAACAACAAATGATGTTCTTACTTGTCACTTTTATCAGTTTTCTGAGGTATAAAATTTCACTATTTGTTGTCAGGAATCAGTATGAGTTGAGTAACAGTTACACAGGCAAACCTTTCTTGCCCACTGTATATGGCTCCACAACAAAGGAATTTTACCTAGATCATTCTTCTTCCTTCATTCTAGTAAGAAACAGCTCAGCAATAACAGAAGAACAAGACAACCACACAGACATCAGCCATGGGGTTCTGTTTCTCCTAAAATAATTGGTGCATATAACAAAATTATATGATGATCAATTCTGATGGACATGGCTCTCTTCAACAATGAGAGGATTCCAACCAATTCCAATTGTTCAGTGATGAAGAGAGCCAGATATCTACACCCAGAGAGAGAACCATGGGAAATGAGTGTGGACCAAAACATAGCATTTTCATGCTTTCTGTTGATGTTTGTTTGCATTTTGTTTTCCTTTTCAGGTTTTTTTTTTCCTTTTCTAGATCCATTTTTTCCTGTGCAACCAGATAACTGTATAAATATGCACAAATTTTACAGGGTTTTGTGGGATTAAATGAAATAATATTTGGAAGAGTGATTGGCACATGGTAGTTACTTAATAAATGCTTGTCCTCTTCCCCTATTCCACCTCACCTTTGCAATTTGTTTGTAAAATAGCAATACTGGTACATAAACAATCTGTGTGAGCAATTGATAATTGGAATCCTGGCTTCTGCTTCTGCCACCCAATTTTTCTTCAAGCCATTATATATTAATTGGCTTAAATAGTATGCCAGCAAAGCTTACAGCATTATTCCTGCCTAAATATTCTTGTAAAGGGGAAAGCTGCCAGAATTGTGTTCATTTCACTCCATCCAATTTCTCTTCTCATTTGTCAGTGCTGGCATTAACTCACTCATAATGCCACTGTCTCTTTTCTTCCCTCAATGCATATGGAGAGGCAAAAGTGGATATTGTCTTCAAGGTTTTTATAGAAATATTCAGGGCATGAATGTCTCTGCTTACTTCCATTTTCAATCTGCAAATTTATAGCCTTTCTAGCCTACCAATAATCACTAGTATCTTTCTCATTGCCTAGAGTCCCAAATGTGAATTGAAGCCAATTGATCATACTGCTTCTGTAGAGACTCTGTTAGGTGTGCTTCAAAAGAAAGTGGAACATTGATCTTTTACCTGAGTGCCACTATACCAAAAGAGAGAATATTTGTAAAGTACTTAACACAGTGCCCAGAATATAGTAAGTACTTAATAAATGCTTTATTCTTTCTTTCCTTTCTTCTGTCTATTCTTTCATTCTTTCCTTCATTCTTTAATCCATTTTGTCCTTTTTTCCTTCCTTTCTTCCTTCTTTTCTTCTTTGTTTTTCTTTCTTCTTCCTGTCCTTTCATTTTTCCTTCATTCTATCATTTTGTTCCTTCCCTCCTTTGTTCTTGTCTTTCTTTCTTCATAGATTAAAGCAATAACAAAAGTTAGTTTGGGTTTGTAAAGCATTTCACATCTACTATCTCATTTTACTCTCATACAAACTCTGTGAGAAAGTTCCTATTATTATTATCATTCAATGGATAAAGAAACTAAGACAGCTAAAGATTAAGAAATTACTTCCTCAAGATCATGCGGTGTCTGAGGTCAAATTTTAATTCTAGTCTTCCTGACTCCAGGTCCAACTAACCAAAACTGCATAAAAAATAAGTAAGATACAAATGAGGGAAGATATAATTTGATTTAGAGTACATGTGAAGTGCTATTCTGTTAGGATTACAAGGTGAGAACTCAGGGGGTCTGGGGAAATACTTCAATCAATGAACGTCTCCTCTTAAAGGTGCAAACTTCTTTTAAACATGTAAACTCTACCTCAGAAGATCAAAGGTGTAAACTCCCTTCAAAGGCCCAAACCAAAGGTGTGAATTCTGAGCTAGAGAATTGTTTAGACAACCTGAGTTCTCACCTATTGTTCTGTAAGGGCAATATATTTAATGAAGGCTTTTAGTAAGTGGGACTACATTCAGAAGAGAGTGATCAAGATGGTTACAGGATTGGAAACCAAGTTGTGAAATTTTAAGTTGAAGGAACTAGGAATATGGACCAGAGAAGTATGGTATTTGCAGGTTGTTACAGAAGAGTGAATAAAGTTGTTCTACTTGGTCTCAGAGGATAGATATGGGAAAAATAGAAAGAAAATACAGAGCGATTACTAGGTTTCATATAGATACACTACAAGACAATAATCTTCCAAAACCAAATTTCTGGTTTAAAAATAAAGATGTTGAATAGTAGAAATTATGGGTCCATAATTAATTAATTAACAGAGATTAATTAAATGCAAAGCCCTCTGTCACTTGGGTAGGGACCCATTATTTCACAGAACCTAGTGGGAAAAATGCAGAGCAGTCACTGGTACAAGGTAGGATTGAACCACTAACACTACATATCAAGATCTAAATGTACACATGAATTTAGTAGAAAAGGTCACATCATAAACAAATTAGAACTATCAATAAAAATTTTCCCTTCAAATCTATAGATAAGGGAAGAGCTTCCTGACCAAGAAAGGGATAAAAAGGGCAATAAAATTATAGGGAAAAGGTTTGCCTTTAGCTGTCATACCAGAAATGCTCAGAAAATTTCAAAGGAACTATATGTATTAGCCTTTTCTAATTTTTGGTATAGTTCTGGCATTGTACACAAAATCACAGAGAGTGACAAAAGTGTCAATTTTCTGAAAATTTGACATCAAAGTGTCTTCTCCATGATCCACCTTCTTAACCAAAATCTAGTGTTATGCACTGAAATTCACATGGGCACTAGATAAAGTACAGAGTAAAATGGCTTCAGAGTTGAACAGCTCATTCTAATTCATAGATATTTCATTCTACTACTAGTTCTTACTCCAACAGAGATTCTCTCCTCCCCTTCCTTGAATACTGCTGTCAAGGATCCAATTTTGCAAAGATTTTTTGACAGAATTCATGTAATACTGAAAATTCATTCAGTAATGATACACATTTCATGAGCAATGTGTCAGCAAAACAATACAGTGTTGACGTTTAGTGCCATGACAGTTATAAGATTCTTGGCTTATAAAAAAAAATGTAATGCATCAACTCTAACAGAATACAGCAACCTAGAGAGATCGCAGTCTCAAGTGTACAGGAGGAACTCAAAATCATGGCTACCAGAAAGATTTTTTTCTTGTAATGAATTATTATACTTGAAAGAAATTTAACAACATATTTTTGTATTTATTAAGTGAACTTTGAGGAGTTTAATATTCAAAAATTGTGACACTAAGAGGAATCATGAGATAATGGAGAGTGTTGGTTTCAGAACTACAAAGAACTGAGTTCAAGGTAGATCTCTATTATATTCTGACTGTATGATTCTGAAAAATTCACATAATCTCTAAGGGACTCTCTAAGACAATAAATTGCAGGAAAAACACTATAGACCTGCATTAATAGAAGGAGCTTTCTCCTAGCAAGGAAATCACACAGTTTCCTTATCTTTGGGAATAAAAGACTAAATCAGAGCACAAGACAACTAATAGAAAACCACATTTTTTTTCCTATTGAGTGGTTTTTAAATAACTACAAAATTACAATTATCACAGCAGTATTGTTTCATTTTTATTATCAGTAGCTATTTGGAACAAGATGTCTAGAGTCTTGACATTGTCCTAAAATGTGAGATAATACCAGAGATCAAAAGTTAGGTAGGGATGGGGAAAACTAGAGGAGGGCTGCACTCAGGCAAGGAAAAGCCTTAAGACAACAAAATTCCTTTTGAGAAGTTGTTAAATACTATACCAAAAGAAATCTCCAGTGAGAAAGCAAATAGCTGAATGACAAAATAAACAAATAATAAGCATTTATTAAATGCTTTTTCTGCCAGTTTCTAAAGAGACATTACATTTAAAGAAGACACAATCTTTGTCCTTAAGGCATTTAAATCCAGGAAGGGGAATAAGACACAAATACAGATAATTCTAATATATTTGGATAGGGTAAATATTAGAATTACAAAATAAAAGATGTAAAGGATGTGAAGAAGAAATTACTAGAAATTCACGATTTAAAAGGGAAAGGGAAAGAGAAAGACCATTAATCAAAACTAACATATTTTTAGTCAAGCACCATGATACAAGTATCAGAATCTTCCACACAGGTATAGAGATCAGAGAAGTCATTACCAATGAATATGATCAGAAAAGACTTAATGGAAGACATGGCCTTAAAATATATTTAAGATTGCAATAGCTAAGTAAAGGAAGGACATTCTAATCTAAAGGACAGTCTAAGCAAAAGTATAAAAGTAAAGCAGTAATATATTATATTGCCTCACAATATGCTAAGCCCCAACCATAACGGTTCATTAACTGAAACATCAAACCAAAAACAAAACCAAAAGAAATTCTTTCCAGTTATGAGTATTAGTGAAAGGTTAAGAAGTCTTTTCACTATGAAGCTGAGAAAACCTCCTCATTGAGAGTGGGAGATGACTCAAAAATATGCTTTCTATGAAGACATAGGGAGATAGATGAAAGTTCTGGG